>NC_091137.1:33532621-33846648 GCF_041381155.1 Argopecten irradians
CACATGTTGGTTGATATGCAGAATTTTCAACTATTTTGATAACCTAGAAGACAACCATTAACATTGTGGAAAATGTACTTACCATCTTTGATTTTGTGGTGTTGTTAAAAAAAATTATTTTGATAAAAAAAACCTCATTCGCATTGATCATGTGTTAATGTGTCCAAAAATAATGGATTTTTTTTGAAAGAATGACTAAAACCAATTGAATTTGTTGCTAATTCTGATGTGTATTTTGAATTAATCTGAATACATATTGCTTTTCATTGGCTTTCTACTCATAATTTCCATTCATGATTGATATGCTGGCATCAGAAGACTCCTCATTATCAACATCATCAAATGAACAAACGAATTGACTCCTAAGTCATTTCGTGCTTAGTTTTATCATGTAGGTTTTGATCTCCATATCACATCAAGTATCTATACATATAATTTGCAATTGAATTTTCAGGGAAGAATTTCCCGCGGCCTGGCCAGATGAATATCAACGTAGCTACATGGGGACGATTAATGAAGAGAGCTTTACCCATTCCAAACCAGTGTTCAGACAATGCAAATGTCCTTAGTCCTCAAGGACAGATTGCCTCTCCAGGTATGTATTACATATATCAACTCTTGGGCCTCTCATCTCTCAATGCGTATGTGGTCAATTCGATATTCTAGATAAAACTACACACATCAAACTGTCATCATAAAAAGGTACATGATCATCATTCAGCATTGTTTTAATTTTGTTAGATCATTCTTATTATGATGGACTTGATGTTTATGTTTAATGCGAAGTTCATGCATAGAATAGTAGATGATAAAATTTTATTTTCAAATGTTTGAATATCAAGTTCATTATTGTTTTAATTGGTAACTTTGCAGGCATAGTTTCTGCAGACCGAGGACCACCTATTCATCAGATAAATTTTGAACCACTTACCCCTGAGGAACGGCCCCCGAGAATACCAGAGAAATCTCCCTCCCCCGTGTCCCCCACCAGGGATATCCCCACCCCACAGTATACCACACCTCCACAGCAGCAACAGAAAGATATCCAGGTAACACATATATCAACAATCATAAAATATCTAGCTGATTCAGATATGTCAGCAATCATAATCTATCTAGCTGATTCAGATATGTCAGCAGTCATTAAATATATAGCTAATTCAGATATGTCAGCAGTCATTAAATATATAGCTAATTCAGATATGTCAGCAGTCATAAAATATAAAGCTAATTCAGATATGTCAGCAGCCATAAAAATATAGCTGATTCAGATATGTCAGCAATTATAAAATATATAGCTAATAGAGATATGTCAGCAGTCATAAAAAATATAGCTAATTCAGATATGTCAGCAGTCATAAAATATATAGCTGATTCAGATATGTCAGCAATCATAAAATATATAGCTGATTCAGATAGGTCAGCAATCATAAAATATATAACTAATTCAGATATGTCAGCAATCATAAAATATATAGCTGATTCAGATTTGTCAGCAATCATAAAATATCTAGCTGATTCAGATATGTCAGCAATCATAAAATATATAGCTGATTCAAATATGTCAGCAATCATAAAATATATAGCTGATTCAGATATGTCAGCAATCATAAAATATCCAGCTGATTCAGATATGTCAGCAATCATAAACTATCCAGCTGATTCAGATATGTCAGCAATCATAAAATATATAGCTGATTAAAATATGTCAGCAATCATAAAATATATAGCTGAATAAAATATGTCAGCAATCATAAAATATATAGCTAATTCAGATATGTCAGCAATCATAAAATATCTAGCTGATTAAAATATGTCAGCAATCATATAAACTATCCAGCTGATTCAGATATGTCAGCAATCATAAAATATGTAGCTGATTCGGATATGTCAGCAATCATAAAATATCTAGCTGATTCAGATATGTCAGCAATCATAAAATATCCAGCTGATTCAAATATATGTCAGCAATCATAAAATATCCAGCTGATTCAGATATGTCAGCAATCATAAAATATCTAGCTGATTCAGATATGTCAGCAATCATAAAATATCCAGCTGATTCAGATATGTCAGCAATCATAAAATATCCAGCTGATTCAGATATGTCAGCAATCATAAAATATCCAGCTGATTAAAGATATGTCAGCAATCATAAAATAATAGCTGATTCAGATATGTCAGCAATCATTTTTAGCTGATTAATGATGCATTTTCTCTCTAGCTTATAACATCTTCGATATTATCAAAGTCTGTAAAGCAGTGTCATCGCAGTCAGTACATGATATAAAATATAGATATGCTGAATTTGAGTGTTACATTAGGTCTTACTGATAAATTTGATTATCACTATCACCTGACATTATACCACTGTCCATCACATCTATGTTTAAGACCCACATTAAGTACCAATTTTTTTAATTACCCTGGCTATTATTAAATTGGACATATATGGTAGGGGGGGAAGGCACTTTGAAATTGGGAGACCCACAGATAGAAGCGATTTTCAATTTTGTTGACCCCTCCACATATCTCTTTTTTTGTGAACGAGACTATGGCATAGAAGTGATTTAATTTTTTGTTTTGTTCCAAAGACATCTGGACATTCACACTTAGCTTGTGAAATGCCACTTTTTCCTCGACTTAATACCAGTGAATCTAAATAAAGATCTATTGATGACAAATGTATTTTACCAAAACTGTTTCTCTGTACCATTGCCAAGTTTGATTGAATATAATATGTTTTAAATAAATAGTTATTTTTTGTAGTTGGGATGACTGACAGAAACATTATAAAACACAAATTTTGCATTTTATTTCAAGAGGTTACAAATGCTTCAGATCGACCCACCCAAAGAAGTGATTTTATTGAAACGTCACCCTGGCACAGAATTGATTTTATTTTGAACCCACCATGGCACATACTATTTTTTAAAGTGCCTTCCCTGGGTGCCATATATGTTTTGCTGGAACAGCCCTTACCCTGGCTATTATTAAATTGGATAGAAATTTATATGACATAATGTGGTCAACACTTAAAACACCCAATTAACACTCAAGGACATTTAAGGACTTGCAATATATTGGAAAAGTGAGGAAACTTGAGTTCCCAGGCAAAAAACCAGTGTCTAGCAACTATTCCAGATGGGTTTTGGACTGCTTAGTCCAAGGTTGAGGATTAGTGGTAAAATGTCAGAACGCCTTAAACTTCTGTATACTGCGACCTTGTAGTTCAAACAAGCTTCATAGCAACTTAAATATTCAAATTTATAACAAAGATGTTTATTTTATGACCTTTGATTTTCAGGAGGCATTATCTTCGTTTAATTTCCTCCCCGAGGACAACCCAGCCAATGTGATAAACCTTGATGGGGATACAACAGAACCCAGTGTGCCCCAGCGAGTTCCCTCGTATCATAGCTCACAACCACCCCCTCCCCTCCCAGTGACCCCACCACCTCCAGTATTGCAGGAAACACCCAAGAAACCTTCCATTAAAAAAGCACCTGTTAGAGAACCTGAGTAAGTGCTGCATACAAGTATGATTAAAATAAATATAAACCTTGTTAACTGAAAGTTGTTGGTAACATGGTAAAAACATAAGCCATTTGAGCTAGATGATGTTGGATATATGGTGAGAAATTCAGTAAGACAAGTTTAAGTTAATCTTCATGATTATTTATGCCGACATTGTTTATATTCATCATGATTGTGGGATAAGTAGAACTATCTTCAGATAAATATGAAACAAAATGTTTATATCCTTGAAAATATTCTATGTTTGTTTTATAATGTAATTTAAGACATGGATATCAAGTATTGAAGACATGTAAATTAGATAATGCAAAATATCTCCTACCAGGATTATTCAGTGTTTTATCACCTTTTACTTAAAGATGCTCCACCACCTACAGAGCATAAATGATATTCATCATTTGAACAAAAATTGGTGTTTAATCGTGTAAAATAATATAAAATAATTTGTTTCGCCTTTGATACATGCTCAATTAGTACTTCATTTCACAAAGAATATAGTACCTTGGAAATTTTTTTGGATGCAATTAATTATTTTTCATATTTTTAACTTGAACTAAAATTAGAAGTTCAAACTTTTCAATGTGATAATGGTGTAAAGTAAGTAACTTTTGTAACTAAAGAAAAATACTTAATTGTCTGCTCCTGTTTTTGATAATGAAAAAAATACCATTTGTCAGCAGTGGAGCATCTTTAAACCATATATTGCCTTTGTCTCTTTGCAGCTTCTCCAATCAGTATTGTAGATTTGATGACTTCCGACCAATAAGTGTCCTTGGCAGAGGTCATTTTGGAAAGGTAATCATTGCTTGCAGTCATTGTTACTAACTGTTTTACAATAAATCACATACACGCTTCTCTGAACTCTATATATGTTCTGTAAAGGGCATTCAGATATTGGTTCTATTTGATGACTTATGAAACAAAGCAAAATAGTAAAGGCTGGGCACTGGAGAATTTTTTAAGTTTTACACATGCAAAGTCTTCAAAGTGCGACTACACTTTCTTGAAAGTACTCTGTCAATAATGTTTGTCTACATGATTTTGTTGACATATATTTAAATGTGAACCAGACTGTTAACAAATTCTTGGTTTTAATTCTATCTTTATCCACAATATACTCACCTTGCAAAAGTTTAAAAAAAAAAATGATAATGAATTTGCTTGCTGTTACAGGTGATATTAGCAGAATATAAACAGTCAAATGAGTACTTTGCTCTAAAAGCTTTAAAGAAAGGGGAAATCATGGCTCGTGATGAAGTGGAAAGTTTGATGTCAGAGAAACGTATATTTGAAGTTATTAATTCAATGAGGCATCCTTTCCTGGTTAACTTATTTGCGTGCTTTCAGACAGAGGTAAGTCTTCTGGCCATTGTAGTTATATCCCCTGTTGTACATATAGCTTTGATGAAAAAAAAAAAAGAATTTTAGCTTACAAATGATTGAAAGCTGAGGCTTCTGAATCATTTATAAGCTAATGGTGAACTTAATGTATTTAGATCAACAAAATGAAGATAACAAGGATGTTATCAATATCGCAGAAGGACATATAAGTACTGTTTATTTTAGAATGAATTCTCCCCTACCATGAATTATATGGAGATAAATCATGGTCCAATGTCCATTCCATCGCATCCTGAATTCATATACAGTTTAACTTCTCAAAAGTTGATGCCAGGTTTCTTGAGTTGACAGGTTTTGATTAGTATGAATTAAGAAGGAAAATGTCATACAATTATGCCAGAATACACAGAAATCCAGATTAGACAAGGGTCGATTTTGACAAGTTATACTGTAGGAGCACGGGTATTTGTCTTACAGACATGGCTACTTGGTTTGAAACTTTAAAATTACTTTGTAAGTAATGGTTTTCATGGTTGAATAAATCACGTTGATATGTATACAATTAAGTATATAAGTACAAGAGACACTCTGATGTTTCTCGTATGATTTACAGGAACATGTGATATTTGTAATGGAGTACGCCTGTGGTGGAGATCTCATGATGCATATCCACAGTGATGTTTTCTCCGAGCCCCGTACGGTCTTCTATGCTGGTTGTGTGGTTCTTGGTCTGCAATACTTACATGAGCATAATATAGTGTATCGGTAAGTGGTGAAAGACATCTTAACTGTATAGATTGAAATAACAATGATTATCTGTGTAGAATAAAGAATATGTGACATTATCTCATTAATTTGCTAAGTTAGTGGTTATGCAAGTAAAAAAGCAATAATAATAAATGTATACTTTTCAAAGCTTTTGTATGGTTAAGATACTACAAGATGCTAGTTGAATATAGAAATGTTTTTAAATCTATCTGATTATTGATAGCTGTGATAGTAATTCAATAACATAACTATAATTGAATATATTTTTGCATTAACATGATGACTTTGAAAGAGATTGTTTTTATGAATTAAAATATATAAAATGTGACTTGATATGTTTCAGGGACTTAAAGCTAGACAACTTATTGTTAGATCAGGAAGGATACCTAAAGATAGCTGACTTTGGTCTGTGTAAGGAAGGAATGGCCTACGGGGACAGGACTAGTACCTTCTGTGGTACCCCAGAGTTCCTTGCCCCTGAGGTACTCACCGAAACCTCGTACACGCGCTCAGTCGACTGGTGGGGGCTCGGCGTCCTCATATTTGAAATGCTTGTAGGGGAGGTAAGTCCGTGTGATCAACACGCCTTTCATTGTTATGACTATTAATATTGTACTGTGTCATGGAGAGAGGGCTATAGTATTATCCATGTCTGTCCCATTGTGTCTTACCCTGTTCTGATGTAAAGGAAGCATTCATGTCTAACAGACTTCTCTAGTTTCTTGAAACTTCAATTCTGTCTAATTGAATAAAAGCATATACTGTATTTGACCCAATAAGCGCCCATGTCCCTATAAGCACCCCTTCCCGTTTTTTGAGGCCTCAATTTCATTAGCTCAGGTATAAATAAAGACCAATACTACACAAAACTGTATAGGTTTGCAATAATTTCGTCTTATTAGCACCTTTTCATTTTTTTAATGCCCTGGGCACTAATTGGGTCGAAAAACAGTCGGTATGTATATTTATTTCATTTGACGTTTAAAGGCCCACTACCTTTCCGAAACGGCTTTTAATTTTTAAAATAGAAATGTAAAACGAGATTGATAATTTTGTAGAGTCGCAAAAGTTATCAACTTACCGGTAATGTTACACTTATCATCACCTTCTGAACAATTTAATTAAATAAATAAAATGTTAATTTTCATAACGCGGGTCGTCTCATGTTTCCCGCCGTCGTCCTAAATGCCGCGCGGTAGTTGACTATCACTGCCCCAGAAGGCAAAACAGTGAAATGAAACTCAACTGTCATCATATATTACGCAGGAAAACTTGCATAAGCTTCATGTTATAACCTCATCTTAGGCCATCGATATATATTTTCTTATGTTATCTATGATTTTTAGAAACCTTTAAATTTTGCTCCGGAAAGGTAGTGGGCCTTTAAAACAAATCTGATTAACAACACATCAATGGCTAATTTGTGTATAATGGTGATGATTTAAGCAATTGATATTGTTTACTGAATCTAACTTTTAACTTGAATAGTCTCCTTTCCCGGGAGATGATGAAGAGGAGGTGTTTGACAGCATTGTCAATGAAGAAGTGCGCTACCCCAGATTCTTGTCTACAGAAGCCATAGCAATAATGAGACGGGTAAGTGTGGATTCTTAGGACATCATTTATAGGGTCTTCATTAATGTTTTAACACTAACTGTTTTCAAAATAAATTTCAAATCTTTTATAAACGTTTACCCATATGATTTTCTGCTATTAAAGATAACTATTAAACTTGTTGAATTTGAAAAACAAACAAACAAAATGAAAATGTTTATTCTTAGATTTGTTAGAAGGAAATTATTATAAAATATATTTACTTTGTCACAATTTGCGAAAAATATGAAATGTAATATAAATGCTTTCTAACCATGCTTTCTCACAATTGCTGGACAAAAAATATTTCAATTTTCTAGGAAGATATAGACTAAATAATGTTTAAAAAATTTGTTTGTAGTTACTAAGGAGAAACCCTGACCGGAGGTTAGGGTCAAGTGAACGTGATGCAGAGGATGTCAAGAAGCAGGCATTCTTTAGGGTAGGTTCTGGTCTACTGTGGTAGTGGAATTATTCAGTGTTATACTTAGTGTATACCTCCTACCAAGTCTGTACTTTAATTCACAAATATTACATTACTGGAGGGCAGTAGGCTTATCACCAATATATGGCTGTCATAGGTTGGCAATTCTGAACGTAATAAATTCACTACTTTATGTTCTTTAATTCAGCTCTGAACAAAACCTGGTGGTGTGATAGAGAATTGAATTGACTTTGATGTTTATGGTTAATTTAAACTTATATGGAAAGGATTTATATATAGAGTGACAAACTCATGTGAAGAATATCAATTCATGTTTATTTTGATAAAAGTGAAATTTAGCAAATTGAATGTGAATTGAAGTTTTAAGTTTAATCTTTTATATTAATTAACAGAACTTAGTATGGGACGACTTACTTATGAAGAAAGTTCGGCCACCGTTTTGCCCTACAGTGGTAAGTATAGAGAACGATTTATGCTCAAGAGATCATTTATAACCATCACTTGCTTATAAAAGACCACAATACTGTTAATGTCCTGTGCAAGCTGTGTAGGTGCGACTGGCTCTATATCTGTATCCTTGTCCCTGTGTGCGTGAGAATTGGTCAGAGTCGGGTGTAGCACAGAGATCTCAAACTTCCAATTCCAAGATCATATTCAATATTCATAACAGTCGACCACCAGGGTTAGTGTAAACAGGAAATTCAAACATATTTTATTTGCGTTTTTAAGGTTGAAAAAAAGGATTGAACTAAAAGTTCTGAGAACTTAAGTGAAGTTAAGTGTCTAATGGGACTTTTGAGGTTAAGGACTATCTTTCTTTGTATAATCCATTTGATTTCAGACTCAAACCATGATCAATGATCTTCAGTCTTTAGAGTCTTTTATAGTTCACTGTGTTTAGTTGCGTTATTATCCTTTGAACATAACAAGTGTATCTAAGATATTTTTCTGAAGACTCAGAGTCATATTACGGAAAATATTTTTTAATTTTTCATTTCTTTAAGCTATTCCAAGATCCTTGTTAGGGACGTTTGAGTTTTTGTGCTGCATTTGTCTTTTACAAGAATGGAAATGTCAGAGCATGCTATCTAATATTTGATACAAAAAATGTTTCATTCTTTAAAAATGAAATAAAAATCCAACATTAACAATATCAAATGAGTGAAGTAAAAAGGTGGTGTGTCCCCGCAGGGTTCATTTGACGTGGAATAGATGTTTGATTTGTTGATTTTTAGTCTGGCAACTCAAGGCCTGTAAGTCTGGACCTTAAACACAAAGTAAAATCCGACAGCGTTGTAAGTTCATCAGCATGGCGTGTCAAAGTTTGTGAATACCTCCGAAGAATATATTTGAGTTGTCTCCCATGCAAAATAACTGTTGATCGCCCTAGGCATTGATAATACCGTCATATATTCTCCTTGCTACATTTGAGAGAGTTTTGTGATGTTAGGAGAGGTGTACGTTGTGAATTGTTAAAGACTTCAGCTAGCTCAGAGCCTCACACTCTGAATTGCATGGCCTTGTGTATGGAGTATCTTGCTTTAGATTCTTCCTTGTCAAGTTTGCTCTGTCTGTATTAGGAAGTTTTATAAGCTTCCTCAATTTTGTCAGGGAAGCACTTAATGACCAGATTTTGTTACGCCGTGCATTGATTTCATAGTATTCATTTAGAATTGTGGTCAGTAAAATATGATTATTAGTTCAGATTTTATTTGATGATTGTTTAAAATGTAGTTAAGTGCACCTTGTTCTGAAAAATAACCACTTCCCTGATCAAACTATACAGGTAGGTGTGAAGTTGTTTGTCTGCCTTTTTCTGACTTCCTTTTAGTGGTACCATCAAGTATGAATAATTATTTCTCACAAGTTCGTCAGTAACTGATGAAAAATTTTACAGTAAAGAAAAAAATGTTTAATTGGATTATACAATACTGCATAATAAAATGTAATATTTCTTGTGAAATAGGTCGTAGTTAGCTGTCCCAAGATACTGTTGTGTTCAACATACTGTTATAGAAATAAGCTTATATATATTACCATACTCTGTCTTGTAATATTTCAATTTTCATCTTTAATGAGAGGTATTTGTTCTTAAAACTAGGTATTGATTGTTTAAGAGAATTGGATTTGTGAGAAAACCTTGTTAGTCCTGCACCTGTTAATGATTTGATAATCAATGTCTGCCCCTAAGCGTAGATAACTCTGCATACCTATAATAGACCAAAGGCATTCAAAAGGAATTTAAACTTCCAGAAATAGAAATCAGGCATTGGTTCATTGTTCATTCAAACCCTAGCCAATCAATAAACATTGATGTACAGTAAAACACGGTTATAATGTACATGCTTATGAAGAATTCATGATTATAACTTAGTAATATTCTTTCCTCATCAAGGTTTCTGCACAATGTCTGTGATAAGTGTATAACAAAGTGATTTATGAGGTCCCCAGAGGTTCCTTATAACCATGTTTTACTGTATATGCTATCTGTCTAATTGTACAAGGCAAAGTGTTTGTTATTTTGATGTTGATATACATGATTATAATTTTTACTGTTGACAAATGTTGATTGCTATTACAAACAAACTTATTCTTCATAATTATTTCTTTTTCTCTCTGTTTAGAAACATTCAGAAGATGTAAGTAATTTTGATGATGAGTTCACCCAAGAGAAGGCAATCCTGACTCCAGCCAAGGAGCGACGGCCACTGAGGAACGAGGATCAGTTACTATTTATGGACTTTAACTACATCGCCGACTGGTGCTGACACCTACTTTCCACAATTCCTGTGACACTGACACAGCTTAGGCTACCCACACTTCCAGTGTACTGGTGGTAGTATGTTGTTCACTGAGAACACAAATGTATGCTGCAGTGTAATTGACAGTCTTGTGGCTTTTAAGTGACTACACAGCTGTGTTCTCCAGGTAGTGCCATGTGTTAGTACAGCATATAGGTAGTGCCTTACTGAACTACCACACAATGCTAGCTGCTGTGAGTGAGCCCCTGCTGTAAGCTCCTGGTGTAAGCCCCTGCTGTAAGCCACCACTGTAAGCCTGGCCAGCCCCGTAGTGCATATATCAAGGTTGTTACAAGGACATCACACACGGCTGTATTAAGGATTACACACCCTGTCAATCAATCTAGGCTTAGTCTACGAACTACTGGTCTGATCTGCATTCCTGCAACTTTCTGTGGTATTAAGGGTGTACTTTATAGCATTATCTTAGACGGTCGTCACTTAAATAATTGGTCCATTCAGACCTAATACCACGACCATTTCCTAACATGTAGTGAAGAAGAAGTCTTATATTAACAGTTGCTAAGCAACTTGGGTCCAGGTCATAACTGAACATATACTGGAACTAAAATCTATGGCCAACATTTCATTGCTGTGATGTATACAGGCTGAATATTAGTAATGAAAACATTTACAGAAGAGGGTATGATGTTTGGCAAATGTTTGTGAAATGGCCAGTTCTATTTCCAGAGAAACAGTGAAATAATCCACAGCTTTAGTAAAGACCGTGATCTCCGTAACTTTGTTCTAATATCATTGTGGCTTGACACACATGGAGATACCTCAATTCCATTTTGCAAGTTTCTGGGTTGTTATTTTCATGGCATAAACATTTTAACAATTGGCTTAACATTTAACTCACTCTTTCTTATTTACGAAAAAAGGGAAAGTGAAATGGCAGATGTTTGAAATTCGCTTTAATTAAAATGACATTTTTCACTTGAAAACACATTAAGTAGAGATTTCCACCATTGTAACTTTGGGACGTTGAGGTCAAAGAAAGTCTATGTGTAATAATGAATGCAGTGATCAATAGCTATACTGTGTATGCATGCAAGTCGCTTTTTGATGAGACACATCCAATATGTTCTGGCAGATAGTTTTCTGTGCAATGTGATTGGCTACACTGTCAGTGAATGAGTGCTTGATGATGAAGTAGTTGGGTGTGTGACAGATGACAAACGTGTTGCTGTAGTCACTGTCATATTATGGCATTGTTGTTTGTATGCAATATTTACTATAAATGGAGTGAATGCAACATTTCATTATGAACATGTAATGGATGTACAGGTGTATGACAAGAAGTGATTTTGGGGAAAAAATGTTTGTTATTGTACAAATTTTACATGTACAAAATATGTAACATATATATTTTTATGAAGAATTTTGTTGTGAAATTTGACCTCATCGGTATTAAATACTATATATAAGGATCATATAAGAAAACTTTAGAAAAGTGTCTTGTTTAGAAGGTGGATGTATAACTAAGAAACTTATACTCAGCTTTTAAAGTGTTACTGTGTGAAATTGCTACCAGGTATACTGTTATTATTTAGCAGTTACAATGTCGCATGCGTTCGAAATTAAGGCCTGTCCGTCTGCCAGTGACCGGCAACTTTATATTAGGGCAGATAATATTTGCCATGTAGCTTGTACTTTTGGTCCCGATAGACCACTAAAGAAATTCAAAACAAAAATAGCAACAGCATTGTAGAAAAGTTGAAAATCAAATTGTACAAAACAAATTATCGTAATATTCTGGTTTTCAGTCAACTTTGTTGAGAGCACACGATACTAAAACAGATATGTGGATATTTTTGTTAGTAAAACTATTACTTTGCTAGTATATAAACTATAAGGATGAATTGTAGCTTTGTAAGTACCACTAACTTTCATTCAGGACCAGTAACTTTTAGGGTCAACCGGTCCTTAGGACCAGCTGGAAAAATCCTTAAGGGAAAACACTGGAGGTCGCCATCAGATGTCACAAGGAAAATCAATTGTCACAAATTTAAACCTTAAATCAGAGATACATGTATGCTGATGGAAAGATTAAAAACAGTATTTTTATTTTCTTCTGAGAGACAGTATAATATACATTTTGAATTTACGATTTAAACACTGTTAAGAACAACACTCTCAAACTGTTGATAGAAAAGCTGAAATGTTATGATTCAAGCAGGGTATATTTATGGTTTCTATCGTCCACCTGAATAAAACCACTTAAAGAAAATTAGTATCTCAAGCAATGCGTAGTCCATGGCAAATTCAAGAATTGAGGAAAAGATGAACCAAGTTTACTATATAAACTGGATTTGATTTCTGGGTATTGAATACCAGTTCAACTAGAACTATACAATCATCTCATACTTGGAAAATTGATATCTACCAGGTAATCATTAGAGTATAAGTAAGTGTCATATGTAAAGGGTAGATATGTAACTTTATGTTCAAGCATAATCTGGTCAAAAAAGTAAATACCATGGTAGGATTAATTTTCAACTGACATGTTGCTTGTGATCAAATGCTGTTTCAGCGGGTCGAAATAGAATGCAATAGGCACATAAAGAATAATGAAATTCTTGGATATCGTCGAGTTAGAATATACTAGCCTCAGAGAATTTGAATATTGCAATTCTGTTGTATATCGTTAAAGACTACATATCTTTCTGTGCCGTTCTCAGGACGTGGGTTTGATGGTTTGTCGGTAACAAGGAGGGCAGATACTTTAACATTTATACTGTATGCAGGCGTCAGGCGTATATTTAGGAAGCATATGGTATACTGTGGAAAATGTTCATCAATATGTAACTATGCATCTCATATCAAGTGACTGACAGTATGTGTGTGTGTTTGCACTAACAGTTTCATGAATTTATAATTTTGAATGTAGTGCCATTAGATCGTAGATTTATTATTTTCAGAAAGAGTGATAACTATGTAGCATGCATAATGTTGTTGTCAAGTGCTATTAATTTATTTTTTGTACAAACTTTTGAAGCTGGTCCATCCGACATATTTAGTAGAATGCTTTTTGTCTTAAAATCAGGTAATACGTACCAAGTCACCGAAACTGATTTACATCATATAGCTTAATCATAGTTGTTTAACTATCATTTCATCGTAATCAAGTAAATTTTATGATTTATTTTTTTGTAGACTTTTATCAGTATAAGGCAATTGTAATCCTATAAAACCTTGTGTTTGCATAAAGGTATGTGACATTTACACAAACAAAATTTATCATTTTCATATAGTGCAGTTCTTAAGTGATACCTATTGATTATTTTGATGGATAGTCCTTTTGTCAAAAAATAGGGTACAATGTTTAAATGAAGTTGCATGGGTACAAAGTTATAAAGATATAGTTAAGCATTGCCAGGAAAGTTTACTGAGATAGAAAGATTATATTCTTTGATGGCTTGTCTATCTCTTCAGCTGGTGGCCTTATTGTATATGCACATGGACTTATCGTAAAGAATAAATTGTGAATTGTAAACATAATCATTGAGTAACTGCTTTAATTCTGATGCGTCTTGCCATTTCCTTGTCTCAGTATTGGTTTGCATGCCCTGATTACTTGTCCCAAGGAAGAGCTGGTGGCCTTATTGTATATGCACATGGACTTATCGTAAAGAATAAATTGTGAATTGTAAACATAATCATTGAGTAACTGCTTTAATTCTGATGCGTCTTGCCATTTCCTTGTCTCAGTATTGGTTTGCATGCCCTGATTACTTGTCCCAAGGAAGTGCTGAATAGCTGGAGAACATGTTCAAACTGTCTGGCCTTTCCTTCAGATTAGCAATACTGGTATTAACTCCTTCAACCCTGTAAGCCCATAATGGATTATTCCACCTTTAGAAAAAGGAGAGTTCAAATGTGTTTCAGGGGTGAATGGGTTAGATGTTTATAACCTTGGTGAGGGTAGTTGTGCAAGGTCTGATCCGTTAGAATTTAAAAGTTGTTTTTCACCTGTGGAAAACACTCGCCAGTATGTTTGAAAGCGCTAATGAGTATAATGTGATAAAATAATGTGAAATGTATTTTTCTGGCCTTTCGAGATTAAGTCTGAGAGCGTGAAAGAGTGACGATGGTAAAATCACAGATGCAAAATCTGTGTAAGTTATGTGGTTTTGTACACATATCCAGCCTGTCTTTGTCTCTCGTATATTTCGAGTGTGTACAGTGTATGTGAATGTATGTGATGTAGGTATATAACACGAGGAGATAATTTATGCATAGATGTCAATGAAATTAATCCTAGAATGATGGTATCAACCTTTCAATAATTGAGGGAGTGGCTTGAAAATTACTATATGTGATTGTCTCTAAACTGTGCATGTAGATTCGACACAGACAGAATAGGCACTGCTTTTAAAACATACAGGGGAGACAACTCATGTTGGCTTGCTTTTATAATAAGGGGAAATAACTCATATCGGCGAGGAAGAAATATATGAAATCAAAATCCTTATCGTACAATATAGCAGTACTAAGTACTGTGTTTGTTATATCCCTGTGAGCCTGCAGTAGAATCAGCAGTAGTGCTTCTCCTGGCCTGAACTCACTGTCATCATTCCATTCTCCAACTCTCCACTCCAATGTTAACATTATTTATTTCTGTACATTAACTTTCCTCCTCGCCTTTCCAAAACTCTTCTTACCATGTTGTAGAAAGATGAACAAATGATATACTCGCATTTCATTCACATTAATAAAATGACATGAAGTAAAAATAAAACTGCCTTGTCTTGTTCTTATGTCTTTGGAAAAAGATTTTCAGTCAAAATTGGCTGTGAACAATTTTATGCAATTATCATTACTTAAAACATATGTGAAATGTATATACATGTATACTACAGTTAAACCTATCTATAAAACTACCCAAGGAAAAAAAGTGGTCTCTATAGCTAAGTGGTCTTTATACACAGGTCAAATTGTGTTATGAATAACCATTTGGTACCTCAAGAAAGTGGTAATAGTAAACAGGTTGTCTTTACACAGAGGTGTTCGCTAAGGCATGTTCAACCAATTTTCGACTGTACTGTAACACGAAAACTTCATAATAAGAATGGGTTTTTTATGAACAAAGATTTAGCTTCTCATTTACAGATGTAAACGTGAGGGACCCATGACATCACATTTGACTATAACTCTGGAGAAAAAAATATGGATCCTTGATACGCATTTTACTGCGTAGTACCCATGAGTAATTTAAATTTATTACTGGCATAAGAAGAGGTGCAAATATCGTCTACACCTTGAAGAGCACAAGTGAACTTTGTCTGAAGTTTTGTGTGTTTTAACAGAGAAAAATGTAAAGAATAAAACTGGACGAGGGTAGTGCTCAGACCTGTCAAAAGGAAATTCCCTCTAGTGCCAAGAGGACATTCAATATGTACAATTAAAACCTGCTTCAAAAATATAATTTGTTCTACACACCACAAACACAGAATTCAGTGTTGTTTTCTGATTTATTACACAAAGCTGTTGTACACGCATTAACAAGCACAAAACTAAACAAAAATATCAAAATTACCAAGTTGAATTCTTCCCCTTGAATATAATACTGTAGGTTGTGTATCCTAATTAAAAGTGCATAAATGTATAAAAAGTCCATGATGGATGAATTGTAATTATTTCTTTACTTATTAATATTTGAAAAATATGTAAATAAAATAATAATCGTTCACCCACTATGATGAAACGAGAATATTAAGTGAACAAATTAAACAAATCAATTATATTTATACTACAGATGTTGTTTGATGAATGAGTGATTTATGTTCAAATGTTACATACATGTACATGTTAATAGAGTATTTAGATGTAGATAATAAATGTGTACAATATGTATGTATGTATGTATGTGTGTGTGTGTGTGTGTGTGTGTGTGTGTGGGTATGTAAGGGGGTGTGTGTGTATGTATGTATGTATGTATGTATGTGTGTATATATATATGTATGTATGTATGTACATTTGTATGTATGTATGTATGTATATATATTGCATGAATCGGTATTTTTAAGAAAATAAAAAGAATAAAAGAAAATGCTCAAAAAATTTAATATTCTCATCTCTGAGTGGAGAGGGAAAAAAAGTGCATAGGGAACAAGGATATGTTACATTGATAATCTAGCTATTCTAACATCAAAGGAAAGTTTCATTGTAAGTTAATTAGCACTGGTAATATAAAATTCTTTGACCGCAGGGTTCTGAGTATTACCTGTAGTTTTGTATGATTTCCTTTTATTTTGAGATTGCTAGGATAGGTTCATAAATTCATTCAATTTTCCAGAGCCCTTTGACCTTGGAGAGAATCTTCAAATCACAAACCTTCACAAACAAACGCTTGTAATTTTGAAATTTCTTAATACATATGTATGTACATTTACATTATCACACAAAAAAATCATGTACATTTGCGTATTACATGTAGTTTGAAGTGCATAAGACGAAAGGACATGATATGCACACAAAAGCAGAGATAACCGATATCTGCATTTCTGATATGACTGCTGAAACATCTTGCATAGCAAATTAATACATTAAGATAATCACTGCTTAATAAATAGTTTTGGATTCATAAAGCCAATTGGGAAAAAAATCTTAACAATAAAATCAACATGCATGATCATTTTACCCTAAACATCGTATGACTATGAAACCCAAGTATTTCTTTTATTTTCTTGTTAGTAGGTATTTACATAACACATTCCAATGTCAGAATCAAATGGGGATTACCGTTTATAGAAAAGCACAAGATGTAATACAGGAAGGAGAAGAAGGGTGTAATTCCGGTGTGCAATAATCATTTCCGTCCGTCCAAATAAATCATTCAAGTTATTATGACAAATGACTCAAATGAACCAATATTTGTACTAGGACCGCTTGTTGATCTTTGCTCTATCCAAACTGACATGATTTGATGGCGGACATAACAACATACAAATGGTTACGTAATCCTATGTATATAATATTTCATTGCTTTTGTCGTTTCTGCCTCTTCACTCCAGATTTCTATGTTTTTCATTGCACAAGGTAAGTACGTTCAGTAAAAAAACACCATAATAGTTCGCACAATTATACATTTTAAAGTTTAGTTCGGCAAATATCACGTGTTTTACAATATCAATAAAACAATACATTATTGTTTTTGTTTTGCATTGGCTAATCTTTATAATACATAATAGTTCATAATCATACATTAATTTAGTTCGCAAATATCATGTGTATTAAAACAATATCATAACCACAATATATCATTGTTTTCGGTTTGGTATTGGCAAATTTTCCAATAAAAAATAAATTTACACACATACTGCCATACACACAATTTCATAATCCACAGTGAAGATGCCGTACTGCGCGGGACTACATGGCCAGACCGCTGTTTCCTGGTTATGCAGATAAGTTTGAAGACGTTTTCCTCTCCGTTCAGAACTAAACATTGAAAATGATTCATTAAAAAATATGCAAAATCTTGATTCAGCGGACACCCACGAAACTTGGATGGAAAAGAACATCAGCTGCAAATATCATCATCATCTAGGGTACATATATATAAATAAAGGAATGTTCATCATTTTCTGCGTTAAAGTGTATTTACAGAAGGGTATGTACACGTTTGCTTGGTGCGCACGCCAACCAATCACCTTGCCTATTAATATCGAAAATTAATAACACATGGCTTTGTTATTCCCATCTATAGTGACAATGCAACGGACATTAAAATATATCTAATGCCTTTGACCACAGGGGCCTGCTTCTGGTCGTGGAAAATATATTATAGCCTACCCCTACTATATATTAAAGATGCTCCACCGCCGACAAATGATATTTTTTCACTATCAAAAACAGGAGAAGACGATTTAGTATTTTTCTTCAGTTACAAAAGTAACTTACTTACACCATTACCAACATTGAAAAGTTTGAGCTTCTAATTTTACTTCAAGTTAAAAATATGAAAAATAATTAATTGCATCCCGAAAAAATTCCGTTGCACTATATCCTATATGGAATGAAGTACTGATTGCGCATGCACCAACGGCAAAATAAAGTAATTTATATTATTTTTTGTGTTAATTAGACATATATATAAACACGATAATACACCAATTATTGTTCAAATGATGAATATCATTTATGCTCTGTCAGCGGTGGAGCATCTTTAATATTCATATAGTAGGTTAGGCTATTATTTATTTATTTCCAAAACCAGAAGCAGACGCCTGTGTTTTGGCGTACGATAAAAAATAGCTATTCCGGACCCAATGGTCATGACTGGGTGCCAATTCAATGGGGAATTCCCGCCTACTGTCCACTGAACTACAAACAACACATGTAGGCATGTAGGTAAGAGACCTAGCTTTAGCTGATTGTACTTCTCAAAATGCAACCTCATAGAGAGCAAAATCACGTTATTATTTACACACTCTACACTGCTGATTAAGGAAATAGGCCAAAGTCCATATTTCACCGTAAATTTGAATCCATCCAATAGACGCACCAAACGTTGAGTAACGGTCATCTTTAATTGTAATTACAGTCGATTTAAGTCAAAAATACATATATGATTAGATCCGTGAATGGCTATAATGGAGGAAGATCCGGAGTTCTTCGTCTTCTTCCAGAACCTGGAATGATATCAAATGATTGTTGCGATAAAACCTCGTTAACACGAAGAGGCTGGGATCATAGTAAGGTTTCGAGTTATCCGAGTATTCGAGTACAGATTACCTGGATAAATGATATACTACGAATTATACATGTCTTTGAACCACATGAGTTCGAGCTATTGAGAATCGACTATAATTTGGAAAAAATATGTATGCAATCCTAGCCGCAAATATTTGGGTCGATCGGTTGAGCGTCAGACCACAGGCGTTTGGCTCTATAGACTCTCTCTCTCTCTCTCTCTCTCTCTCTCTCTCTCTCTCTCTCTCTCTCTATATATATATATATATATATATATATATATATATATATATATAATACTGTGTCTAGACGTATATATATATATACTTGACACAGTATTACATGATGTAGTGAAAAAATGTCTATAGAGCCTAACGCCTGGGTCAGACTATAAGTTCAGAGGTCGCGAGTTCGATCCTATCAATCCCTCCATTCTGTTATATAAATTTGTAATGTAACGGAAAGGAGACAAATAGTGGAATTATCTCTGTTTGCAATAACCAGGAAATATATTTGATATAATTTCGTTTTGATGAAAACAAAACACTTACTTCTGTGTTGACCTTTGACCTTTTTACTAGCATACGATTTGGTGTCGCCTACAAATGGCTCTGGGGGTGGGAAGTCACTAGGGTCGTGGAATGGAAATCTTGACTCCAGATCACCGGAAGCTGTAAAAGATGGTACCAATGTCATGGTAGTAAAACAAGGATTGACGCTGTACAACAGCAGTAACAACACTTTTGTACTCTTCAATTTATTTACAAGACTTTAAAAGTCAAACCTGTCAATAAATCCCATCCAAGGAACAGAGCAAAAATGGTCTTTAATAAAGCCAGGTCATCTGTATACACAGGTTTATTTGTGTTGATATTCAACATTTGGGACGCTAGAAAAGTGGTCTTATTAAGCAGGTGGTCTCTATACAGGGGTTGTCACTAAGACAGGTTTGACTGTAACAATAAGACGTGGGTAACCATGTCTTTTTAAAACGGTGGTGTAAATATTCACGGACACTTCTATGCACCAGAATATTTGAGTTTGTAACTTTTATTTCAGAAAAATGTTTTTCTGAGTGGCATTATGCATTTATTGGTTGCTGGGAGACATGGCGATTTGTTTACACAAGGTATGTTATTTTCCGAGGGCGTACGCATCTACTTTTATAAATGATATACATTTGATGGTAAATCAAATTCTGATGAAAAAAAATGACTTTCACATCTTCAATTTCACACAAGAAGACATTGTTTATTCACTAACTCCTATTTTGGCCAAGACAAAAAACTATACGGTCACCCTATTCGTGTATTCAAGTTTAAGTTCACCATTGTGAAAGTAATCGGATATGCAGCGCCCTGGTACACACTTCAAGATCAGGTCAAATGTCCTTATCTAATAGTGAAGTAGAACGTTGATCTGCTCTGTTCAAACATCGTACTCACTCCAGAAGGGTGTTGAATCCGTTAAGGAGAACAAAAACATAGCAATACTGTACATAGCACACCTGTACTCCAAAGTGAGTTACATACCTAGGAGAGACACAGATACCATTCAGTTTGTACCAAGCTGTGGGAACTTTGGAGAGACGTGAATACATCAGACTATGGGTACTTTGGAGAGACGTGAATATACCAGGCTGTGGGAACTTTGGAGAGATGTGTTTATACCAGACTGTGGGTACTTTGTAGAGATGTGAATATACCAGACTGTGGGTACTTTGGAGAGATGTGAATATACCAGACTGTGGGAACTTTGTAGAGACGTGAATATACCAGGCTGTGGGAACTTTGTAGAGACGTGTATATACCAGGCTGTGGGCACTTGGTAGAGACGTGAATATACCAGGCTGTGGGAACTTTGGAGAGACGTGAATATACCAGACTGTGGGAACTTTGGAGAGAGTGAATATACCAGACTGTGGGAACTTTGGAGAGACGTGAATATACCAGACTGTGGGAACTTTGTAGAGACGTGAATATACCAGACTGTGGGAACTTTGTAGAGACGTGAATATACCAGGCTGTGGGAACTTTGGAGACGTGAATATACCAGACTGTGGGAACTTTGGAAGACGCGAATATACCAGACTGTGGGAACTTTGGAGAGACGTGAATATACCAGGCTGTGGGAACTTTGGAGAGACGTGAATATACCAGACTGGGGAACTTTGGAGAGACGTGAATATACCAGACGGGACCAGACGTGAAATACCAATGTGGGAACTTTGGACAGAGACGTGAATATACCAGACTGTGGGAACTTTGGAGAGACGTGAATATACCAGACTGTGGGAACTTTGGGCAGACGTGAATATACCAGAACTGTGGGAACTTTGGAGAGACGTGAATATACCAGGCTGTGGGTACTTTGGAGAGACGTGAATATACCAGACTGTGGGAACTTTGGGGAGACGTGAATATACCAGACTGTGGGAACTTTGGAGAGACGTGAATATACCAGACTGTGGGAACTTTGGAGAGACGTGAATATACCAGACTGTGGGAACTTTGGAGAGACGTGAATATACCAGACTGTGGGAACTTTGGAGAGACGTGAATATACCAGGCTGTGGGAACTTTGGAGAGACGTGAATATACCAGACTGTGGGAACTTTGGAGAGACGTGAATATACCAGCTGTGGGAACTTTGGAGAGACGTGAATATACCAGACTGTGGAACTTTGGAGAGACGTGAATATACCAGACTGTGGGAACTTTGGAGAGACGTGAATATACCAGACTGTGGGAACTTTGGAGACGTGAATATACCAGACTGTGGGAACTTTGGAGAGACGTGAATATACCAGACTGTTGGAACTTTGGAGAGACGTGAATATACCAGACTGTGGGAACTTTGGAGAGACGTGAATATACCAGCTGTGGGAACTTTGGAGACGTGAATATAACCAGACTGTGGGAACTTTGGAAGACGTGAATATACCAGACTGTGGAACTTTGAGAGACGTGAATATACCAGGCTGTGGGAACTTTGGAGAGACGTGAATATACCAGGCTGTGGGAACTTTGGAGAGACGTGAATATACCAGACTGTGGGAACTTTGGAGAGACGTGAATATACCAGACTGTGGGAACTTTGGAGAGACGTGAATATACCAGACTGTGGGAACTTTGGAGAGACGTGAATATACCAGACTGTGGGAACTTTGTAGAGACGTGAATATACCAGCTGTGGAACTTTGAGAGACGTGAATATACCAGACTGTGGAACTTTGGAGAGACGTGAATATACCAGACTGTGGGAACTTTGGAGAGACGTGAATATACCAGCTGTGGGAACTTTGGAGAGACGTGAATATACCAGACTGTGGGAACTTTGGAGAGACGTGAATATACCAGGCTGTGGGAACTTTGGAGAGACGTGAATATACCAGACTGTGGAACTTTGGAGAGACGTGAATATACCAGACTGTTGGAACCTTTGAGAGACGTGAATATACCAGACTGTGGGAACTTTGGAGAGACGTGAATATACCAGGACTGTGGGAACTTTGGAGAGACGTGAATATACCAGAACTGTAGGGAACTTGGAAGACGTGAATATACCTTGGATTGAGAGACTGATTTGGAACTTTGTAGAGACGTGAATATACCAGGCTGTGGAACTTTGGAGAGACGTGAATATACCAGACTGTGGGAACTTTGGGGAGACGTGAATATACCAGGACTGTGGGAACTTTGAGAGACGTGAATATACCAGACTGTGGAACTTTGGAAAGACGTGAATATACCAGGCTGTGGGAACTTTGTAGAGACGTGAATATACCAGACTGTGGGAACTTTGTAGAGACGTGAATATACCAGGCTGTGGAACTTGGTAGAGACGTGAATATACCAGGCTGTGGGGAGTTTGTAGAGACGTGAATATACCAGACTGTGGGAACTTTGTAGAGACGTGAATATACCAGGCTGTGGGAACTTTGTAGAGACGTGAATATACCAGGCTGTGGGAACTTTGTAGAGACGTGAATATACCAGGCTGTGGGAACTTTGGAGAGATGTGAATATACCAGGCTGTGGGAACTTTGTAGAGACGTGAATATACCAGGCTGTGGGAACTTTGGGGAGACATGAATATACTAGAGTATGAGAACTGTGGGGAGACGTGAATATATTAGACTTTTGGAACTTTGGAGACACGTGAATATACCAGGCTTTGGAAACTTTGGAGACACATGAATAATCCAGATTGTTGGAACTTTGGAAAGACATGAATATACCAAACTGCGTGAACTTTGGGGAACTTTGGGGAGACGTGAATATACCAGGCTGTGGTAAGTTTGTAGAGACGTGAATATGCTAGGCTGTGGGAACTTTGGGGAGACATAAATATACCAGACTGTGGGAACTTTGGGGAGACATAAATATACCAGACTGTGGGAACTTTGGGAGACATGAATATACCAACTGTGGGAGACATTGGGAGACTGAATATACCAGTGTGGGAAACTGTGGGGAGACATGAATATTCCAGCTGTGGGAACTTGGGGAGACATAAATATACCAGACTGTGGGAAACTTTGGGGAGACATGAATATTCCAGACTGTGGGAACTTTGGTGAGACATGAATATACCAGACTGTGGGAACTTTGGGGAGACATGAATATTCCAGACTGTGGGAACTTTGTGGAGACATGAATATACCAGACTGTGGGAACTTTGGGGAGACATGCATATTCCAGACTGTGGGAACTTTTGGGAGACATAAATATACCAGACTGTGGGAACTTTGGGGAGACATAAATATTCCAGATTGTGGGAACTTTGGGGAGACATGAATATACCAGACTGTGGGAACTTTGGGGAGACATGAATATACCAGACTGTGGGAACTTTGTGGAGACATGAATATACCAGACTGTGGGAACTTTGGAGAGACAACTACCAAACAGACGCACATAAAACAGTTTCTTGTTTGTACCTTAAAGACTACAATACTCACGTGTTCCGTTCGAAGACGAGATCGACGATTTCCGTGAACCCCGGCTCGGTAAGGCAGGCGGTACATCTAAAGCATCCATGAAATGGGGAGGAGGACTATTTGGTGACTCTGAACAAGAAACAGTGTGACGTTTTGGTGGGCGTCCCGGCGGAAGTGCAGGTGGTGTCTCGGGAGTCATTTTATTTAGCTGTGCAGGTGATGACCTAATTTTAGTCATCCCAATTTCATGGTTCTCATAGTTCGTAACAGGCGACTTCTTATTTCTACTGGGTAGAGTTTGCGTATTGTTCTTTGCGGAAGCATCCTTTGGTGGAGCTGGGAGAGGCCTTCCTAAGGCGGACGCGGTACGTGCGATCTGCCCACCCCTATTTAGTGGTGGTAGGTTCTTTGATCGGGCCGGGAGGGGCGGCGGCACATTACTGGTGGACATCATACAGGAACTAGGCATCTCATACACAAGTACATAGTCTGAAACACAGAAAACGAGTATAATACATATCACAGATAAGTACATAGTCTGAAATACAGAAAAAGAGTATTTATATAGAAATAGAGAAAACGAGTATAATTCATCTCACAGACAAGTATATAGTCTGAAATACAGAAAACGAGTATAATACATCTCACAGACAAGTACATAGTCTGAAACACAGAAAACGAGTATAATACATCTCATAGACAAGTGCATAGTCTGAAACACAGAAAACGAGTATAATACATCTCACAGATAAGTACATAGTCTGAAATACAGAAAACGAGTATAAATACATAGTCTGAAATACAAACGAGTATAATAGTCTCACAGAAATACAGACGAAAACGAGTATAATACATCTCACAGACAAGTACATAGTCTGAAATACAGAAAACGAGTATAATACATCTCACAGACAAGTACATAGTCTGAAATACAGAAAACGAGTATAATACATCTCACAGACAAGTACATAGTCTGAAATACAGAAAACGAGTATAATACATCTCACAGACAAGTACATAGTCTGAAATACAGAAAACGAGTATAATACATTCACATCAAAACAGACACAGACAGTATAGTCTGAAATACAGAAAACGAGTATAATACATCCTCACAGACAAGCATATAGTCTGAAATACAGAAAACGAGTATAATACATCTCACAGACAAGTACATAGTCTGAAATACACAGAAAACGAGTATAATACATCTCACAGACAAGTACATAGTCTGAAATACAGAAAACGAGTATAATACATCTCACAGATAAGTACATAGTCTGAAATACAGAAAACGAGTATAATACATCTCACAGACAAGTACATAGTCTGAAATACAGAAAACGAGTATAATACATCTCACAGACAAGCATATAGTCTGAAATACAGAAAACGAGTATAATACATCTCACAGACAAGTACATAGTCTGAAACACAGAAAACGAGTATAATACATCTCACAGAAGTAATATCTGAAATACAGAAAACGAGATAATACATCTGAAATACAGAAAAAGAGTATAATGAAATACAGAAAACGAGTATAATACATCTCACAGACAAGTACATAGTCTGAAATACAGAAAACGAGTATAATACATCTCACAGACAAGTACATAGTCTGAAATACAAAAAACGAGTATAATACATCTCACAGACAAGTACATAGTCTGAAATACAGAAAACGAGTATAATACATCTCACAGACAAGTACATAGTCTGAAATACAGAAAACGAGTATAATACATCTCACAGACAAGTACATAGTCTGAAATACAGAAAACGAGTATAATACATCTCACAGACAAGTACATAGTCTGAAATACAGAAAACGAGTATAATACATCTCACAGACAAGTACATAGTCTGAAATACAGAAAACGAGTATAATACATCTCACAGACAAGCATATAGTCTGAAATACAGAAAACGAGTATAATACATCTCACAGACAAGTACATAGTCTGAAATACAGAAAACGAGTATAATACATCTCACAGACAAGTACATAGTCTGAAATACAGAAAACGAGTATAATACATCTCACAGACAAGTACATAGTCTGAAATACAGAAAACGAGTATAATACATCTCACAGACAAGTACATAGTCTGAAATACAGAAAAACGAGTATAATACATCTCACAGACAAGTACATAGTCTGAAATACAGAAAACGAGTATAATACATCTCACAGACAAAGTACATAGTCTGAAATACAGAAAACGAGTATAATACATCTCACAGACAAGTACATAGTCTGAAATACAGAAAACGAGTATAATACATCTCACAGACAAGTACATAGTCTGAAATACAGAAAACGAGTATAATACATCTCACAGACAAGTACATAGTCTGAAATACAGAAAACGAGTCACAGAAAGTACATAGTCTGAAACAGAAAACGAGTATAATACATCTCACAGACAAGTACATAGTCTGAAATACAGAAAACGAGTATAATACATCTCACAGACAAGTACATAGTCTGAAATACAGAAAAACGAGTATAATACATCTCACAGACAAGTACATAGTCTGAAATACAGAAAACGAGTATAATACATCATCACAGACAAGCATATAGTCTGAAATACAGAAAACGAGTATAATACATCTCACAGACAAGTACATAGTCTGAAATACAGAAAAACGAGTATAATACATCTCACAGACAAGTACATAGTCTGAAATACAGAAAAACGAGTATAATACATCTCACAGACAAGTACATAGTCTGAAATACAAAAAACGAGTATAATACATCTCACAGACAAGTACATAGTCTGAAACACAGAAAACGAGTATAATACATCTCACAGACAAGTACATAGTCTGAAATACAGAAAACGAGTATAATACATCTCACAGA
The DNA here is from genome assembly GCF_041381155.1 of Argopecten irradians. Classification (NCBI taxonomy): domain Eukaryota; kingdom Metazoa; phylum Mollusca; class Bivalvia; order Pectinida; family Pectinidae; genus Argopecten; species Argopecten irradians. The sequence continues at coordinate 33,559,624 of NC_091137.1, forward strand.
TAAGTACATAGTCTGAAATACAGAAAACGAGTATAATACATCTCACAGACAAGTACATAGTCTGAAATACAGAAAACGAGTATAATACATCTCACAGACAAGTACATAGTCTGAAACACAGAAAACGAGTATAATACATCTCACAGATAAGTACATACTCTGAAATACAGAAAACGAGTATAATACATCTCACAGATAAGTACATAGTCTGAAATACAGAAAACGAGTATAATACATCTCACAGACAAGTACATAGTCTGAAATACAGAAAACGAGTATAATACATCTCACAGACAATACATAGTCTGAAATACAGAAAACGAGTATAATACATCTCACAGACAAGTACATAGTCTGAAATACAAAAAACGAGTATAATACATCTCACAGACAATACATAGTCTGAAATACAGAAAACGAGTATAATACATCTCACAGACAAGTACATAGTCTGAAATACAGAAAACGAGTATAATACATCTCACAGATAAGTACATAGTCTGAAATACAGAAAACGAGTATAATACAAATCACAGAAAGTATATATCTAGAAATACAGAAAACGAGTATAATACATCTCACAGACAAGTACATAGTCTGAAATACAAAAAACGAGTATAATACATCTCACAGACAAGTACATACTGAAATACAAAAAGAGTATTTATATAGTCTGAAATACAGAAAACGAGTATAATACATCTCACAGACAAGTACATAGTCTGAAACACAGAAAAACGAGTATAATACATCTCACAGACAAGTACATAGTCTGAAATACAGAAAACGAGTATAATACATCTCACAGACAAGTACATAGTCTGAAATACCGAAAACGAGTATAATACATCTCACAGACAAGTACATAGTCTGAAATACAGAAAAAGAGTATTTATATAGAAATAGAGAAAACGAGTATAATTCATCTCACAGACAAGTACATAGTCTGAAATACAGAAAACGAGTATAATACATCTCACAGACAAGTACATAGTCTGAAACACAGAAAACGAGTATATAATCACAGACAATACAGCTGAAATACAAAAGAGTATAATACATCTCACAGACAAGTACATATCTGAAATACAGAAAACGAGTATAATACATCTCACAGATAAGTACATAGTCTGAAATACAGAAAATACGTATAGGACATCTCACAGAATATGTATTACCATGGTTACCTAAAAATCCAAAATACGAGTGGTAACTAACTTATTAACTGGTAATTAGAAAACATTGAACTAAGACAAAATATACATCTATAAACAAGTTTTAATATATTTATGCAACAATAAATCGTTGCCGTTGAAAAGTGAATATGCTCTGCAAAGTCAGACATTTTTTCTGCTTATTATTCTTTACCATACTTTTCTATCTTGTCTCCGAATGTAAGGATGTTCCACAATCATAACTTCGACCACTATCATGGAACCCCCAATAGTTTAGACCCCCCTTACTATTATTACAATTACAACGCAACCCACGCCCCCCCCCCCCCCCCCCCTCACAACAATCCTCATTTTTCTGTAAATCATAAGCAAACCTTCTCACTATCCAAATAATTACAAAGTAGTACTAAGTCTTCTCTAATAAATACTCCTTTTGATCAGTTTAGCGGCGACTGTGACGTTCTAGAACTATCTCCGTTTCTAAGTAGTTAATCAGTTAATCATTTTCTTGAGATTTACATTGTAACACGCCGTACATGTTACCAGGATGTGTACATCACCTTTTTTCAACGAACCTGTCACCACTACAGGAAATCAAATCCCGACCTGACTTGTTTGTTTACAGTATACAAATGACACAAGTACAAGTAATCGGATCGAAGTGTAGGAAAAGTGACCACTCACCTATATATACTTAGATATACATCCGACATACTATGACAGTATATCGGAGTGCACTAGTACAGCTTCAGTTATATACATTTACTGGTAAAATAATTTGCAAAAGTAAAACTAATTTATAGGTTATTTTTATTCCCTGTACTCGTTTTACCTGTAGTAAAATTATTTTACCGTGCAAGCGCTTGTGGAAAACTGAACCCTGTTTGTTTTACATTGAGAAAATTTTTGACATGTTTCCTAAACTTCTCAAACTGATTTTCGCACGACCTCTTTCTCTCTTCTTAACTACGTTTTGATAACGCTTAAAAGGACTTTCTCTGGACTGGCACATATTGCATGAACTATAAAATATTTATCGATATTTTAAGTCGATCCTCGTGCACGCAAAGCTTTTTGTTTGTTAGTAGCTATTGTAAAAAATGTAAGATAACTCAATATGATATTCAGGAAAAAATTAACGAAATATCAATAGATATAATGAAGTTTTAACTGCCGACAATCATCTTTTCGGAGAACACTATAAATGTTAAAATTCTCATTGAGTCATGATTCTATTTTAAATCGGTTAGTCAGTGTGATTTTCACTTTCATGCAAACCACTTAATAATGTGTCTACGGCTTCCGTCAATTGACTATAAAGCAAAACATGTTTTCCCCGTGTGAACAACAATAATTTTTTTTAATATAAGGACAAACAGAGTTCCCGGACAAAAAAAAAAAAAACGCCAACTAACTATCAGCAGCAGAAAATCGTAATTGTGATCGAGGGACAGACGTCATTTTGATCTCTACTGGTCTATTTATTTTCATCACAGCCATGTTTGAAAGATTTTTTTTTCTATAGCGACTGATTTCGGCCATGTCAAATTGGCAACCACGCCCTAATATAAAGAGCGATAGAACGCCATGTGAAGATCTGACTGACAGACCTTTGCGCTTGGAAATGTTGTTTGTCACGTCGTCCATCGGATGAAGAGGTTGCCAAGGCGACAGTGCGACATGAGAGAAATCAGCCACCATATTCCTTTAAAGAGTTTCTATAACTTTAAATAACGGAAATAGTATGGCAGCCTCGTGACATTCTAGGGTCTTTTTATGATTCTATTGGAAACTATAACTATGATTCTCGTGAAATGACCAAGCAAAAACTCGTCCACGCGCATGTTGCATTGATAATGATAATAAAATAAGATTTATAACAACCGTACCTTGTCAAACAAGATAATTACTTCCTTGTGGCTGTAGTACCATTTATAATCTGTCTGATCGTTACGTTTGGTTTATAATGTCACACGGACTGATAGCATACAGGGGCAGTGTATAAATAAAAGGTACGGCGATAACGAATGGTCTTAAAAACATTATCATTAAATTATCTTAAATTGTCACAAATAGTTTACATCAGGTATATTGCTGTGAAAACAAAACTCTTTAACGTAAACTATTGAATTAAAATAATAACAGTATAAACGACTCATATCTAAGCAATACGTGGATGTATTGTGGTGTATATGTAATAGGAAATCTGGAAATTATATGGTTTTTTTATGTTATGGCAGAAAACGATTGAATGAAATGATAAAGAAAATGGCTTCACACTTGTAGTATTAAAAGGTATACGTTATACGTTAAATACTAGGTATAATAACTTTGTTTTTGTGTGTGTGTGTTTTTATTATTTTTTCTTTTATTTTTTGCAAACATTTTTTTTCGTTGATTGGTTTTTGCGAACATTCTTCTGTGTTTGGTTAATCGTTGACATGCAGTTTATATTGCTAATATTCTCTTTTTATGAGATGATTACTACATTTAAGTTGCGTACATTTACTTTTATTCGTTCTTTTCTGTTGAGTAACTGTGAAAATTCTTTTGCAAACATCGATCTTAAAGTTTAAAAAATACAGTGCCATTTGGCGTATTGCGCGATTGGGGATTATGTATTATTTGTTGTTGTTTGTTTCAACTTACTGCATTAATTGCTGTTTTCCCAAACTGTTGATTACTGCATTCATTTGTAGTTTTGAATTTTTCGAATTTTCAGTGAAGTTGTGGACGTTTTGTGAATATAAGATGATTTTAAGTTGTCAATGATCCATGAACGTGTAGCCTCGTTAACAAGGACCAGCATATTTGGCCGTTGTAAACATGTTTCGGATTATACAAGTTGTAATTGTTCTAAATTAGCAACAAAATAGCATATAGTTAAGTCGGAATAGACAAGGGTCCGTATTAGACAAGGATACTTAACTGTTTTATAATGATTTATTTATTCTGTGCCCTTGCTATGTAAAGATTATCCGGATTTCCTTGTATCTACGTGAAGTCAGATGGCGGAAGTTAATATAAACCTCGTGTCTCCGAAATAGCATAACGGGGCGACACGAGCGTTATACTCTACATTTTGAACGGTAATTTTTGAATTTTTGACTTTTCATAATGTTATCGTTTTAAGTCACTTATCGTTTTAAGTCACTGACTTAAAACGTACATATTACTACAAGCCCTCCACCTCTGGGTCGCGAGTTCCAACCCCATGTCTACCGTGTGAGGCAGTTTACATCGGTACTGACCGCTAATTTTTCTCCAGGTACTCCGGCATTGCTCCGTCATCTAAACCTTATGACCCTGGCTGTTAGGACGTTAAAACTAATCAAACGAAACCAAACCTACTGTACAGTATACCGCAGCCTCCCAAGACATGCAGACATTCACACACAAAACACACATAGCATTCAAGGGAGGTCATTCTTGAATGACCCTATAGTTAATGTTGATAGGATGTTTAAAGCCTAATATATACCATACAGTAAACACTGAGTATATACAATTTATTTTACATCTTATTTTACATTTTTATGTCAAGATACAAGAATAACAAGAGAGAATATTGTAAAATATTATTTTCATCTTTGTGAACAGAACCGAAACATTGTGATGTTGGCTTGAAAATGATTCTAAGATGGAACATAAAATGCATAACAAAATGCCTATATACGATGTAGATATCAATTATTCGCCCACTCAGATTAAAGCTGTCGTCTGCACTAGAACTAGATCTGAACGAGAATAACGAAATATACACCGGTGTATATATATCATATTTACACAATAAGTAAATATGTAATATGATTCCGCCGTGTGGGCTGTCATTGTGATATGTAAACAAGTAAAACTGGAACTTCATGTTTTATCGTGGAGTATTTCCTGTGAATTATCGCTACAGTATATATTTCCATCAACTATACTTAAAAGCACAGTCTTCCTAGTCCCTCTCCATCCTAGATATGCTACCCAGGTATGCTCTTCCCCTCCCCACACATCCTACCCAAGTTCCCTCTACCCCTCCTCACACACGCCCACCCTACCCTACCCCCCCCCCTCCTACTCTAGTCCCCTCTACCCCCCACACATCCTACCTCTAGTCCCCTCTACCCCTCCCCACACATCCTACCCTAGTCCCCCCTACCCCTTCCCCCACACATCCTACCTAGTCCCCTCTACCCCTCCCCCACACATCCTAACCTAGTCCCCTCTAGTCCCCCCTACATCCCCCTATCCCCCCTCATCCTACACCTAGTCCCCTCTACCCCCTCCCCACTCATCCTACCATAGTCCCCCTACCCTAGTCCACCATCCTACCCTAGTCCCCTCTACCCTCCCCACTCATCCTAACCTAGTCCCCTCTACCCCTTCCCCACACATCCTACCCTAGTCCCCCTATCCCTCCTCTATCCCTCTCCTAGCCCCCTCTATCCCTCCCCCACACATGTTCTACCCTAGTCCCCTCTACCCCTCCCCCACACATCCTACCCTAGTCCCCTCTACCCTTCCCCCACACATCCTACCCTAGTCCCCTCTACCCTCTCCCACACATCCTACCCTAGTCCCCCTACCCCTCCCCACACATCCTACCCTAGCCCCTCTATCCCCCTCTATCCCTCTCCTACCCCCCCTCTATCCCTCCCCCACACATCCTCCCTAGCCCCTCTACCCCTCCCCACACATCCTACCCTAGTCCCCTCTACCCCTCCCCCACACATCCTACCCTAGCCCCTCTACCCTCCTCTATCCCTCTCCTAGCCCCTCTATCCCTCCCCCACACTTCTACCCTAGTCCCCTCTACCCTCCCCCACACATCCTACCCTAGTCCCCTCTACCCTCCCCACACATCCTACCCTAGTCCCCTCTACCCCTCCCCCACACATCCTACCCTAGTCCCCTCTACCCCTCCCCACACATCCTACCCTAGTCCCCCCTACCCCTCCCCACACATCCTACCCTAGTCCCCTCTACCCCTTCCCCCCACATCCTACCTAGTCCCCTCTACCCCTCCCCCCATCCATACCCTAGTCCCTACCCTCCCCACACACATGTTCCTACCCTAGTCCCCTCTACCCTTCCCCCCACACATACTACCCTAGTCCCCTCTACCCTTCCCCCACACATCTACCCTAGTCCCCTCTACCCTCCCCACACATCCTACCCTAGTCCCCCCTACCCCCTCCCCCCCACACATCCTACCCTAGCCCCTCTATCCCTCCTCTATTCCCTCTCCTAGCCCCCTCTATCCCTCCCCCACACATGTTCCACCCTAGCCCCTCTACCCCTCCCATGCCATACCCAAGCTCCTCCACTCCTCCCCACAAGTCATATCATAGCCCCGTCTATCACTCCCCACACATGCCCTACCCCAGCATCCTCTACCCCTTCCTACACGTTCTATCCTAGCCAACTATACCCCCTCCCCTTACATATCCAATCAAAGCCCCCTCTACCCCTCCCTGGATACGTCCTCTCCTGTATATATCTTACTTACCCCCTCTCAGAAGCATGTCCTAACTTTTATATGGCGATGCACATTAATTATATATAGATATATAATATAACGGCCAAATAAATAGAATCAAGTATGCTTTTAAAGGTGTAATTTTGAAATTATTTTGAGATAAAGACATCTTTACGAATACATATTTTACTTGAATATAATGCAGGCATACACCAAGTGGATCGTCAGACTGAGTACGTCCGGAGACGGTAGTGTCAAGTGGCGTACATAATGTAAACATACACCACGGTATTATGTAATTTTGAGTGAACTAAAATAAATAAAAGTTATTAACATAGTAAATCGTAACATACCTGATCCTCGAGTATTTAGAAATGTGTTATTCCGTAAGCGAGAGTTACGAACAGAAGATGTTTGCGTAAATCCACCATGACACATAAATACATCTGGAACTATAACTGGAATCCCCGACCAGGAAGTTTAATGTATAAGATTTAAGTATACTTGATAGTCATTGTGTGTGTTTCTGAACCGTGACACACACACATATGTGTGCTGTGTGGACTGTGTATTAACGGTGATACAGTTGTGATCCAATGAATTATCCTCTTTCTTGGTAAATATCTATTCCGGGTATATAGGGTATGGTCTCCGATTAGATAAATGTCTCGGTACATCAGATTCCTTCCCACCTAAAGTACACTTACACAAGTGATAAAGTATACCGTACATATCTTATCTTAAACATTTACCTGTAAGTGGACCTTACGCTGAAAAAAAGGAGTGGGTATTTAAATGTAATTAGCTGTAACAACATCTTAACAGTTTATAAAGTAATGAAAAATTCAATTTTTTTTTAGAAAAAAAATCGACCTTTGTCTTTAATTCTGAAGGCGTTTTCAGTTGAGTGAAAAATGACATAAACATTTGTATTAATAAAACACAAATACATGCAAATCAAATTACTCAATTGAAAGGCAGAGATATAACGTATAAAGCATAATCTGTCCATTTGGCCGGTATAGACAATTTTCTGGATTCTTTAGGTTTTGTTACTATAAATTAAATCCGGAATTCACAGGGGTCCGTATTTGATACGGTCCGGTTTTGACAGGTTACACTAGAACTATAGGCCAAAGCATAGGATAGTGTTCGAACTTGGTTAGATTATATGTATATAAATATTATTTTATCGTAACCAAGACGTGTTCATCTATTTGCAAATAAAAATTTGGCGTAAATGAGCATCCTCGAAAACCACGTGTCTATATTATTTATAAACTCCCCTACGCTTCCACGGCGTACGCAGAAAATAATTAATAATACATTATTTAGGTTCAGAATTGCAGACACATATTTAATCCTGTTTAGTTATTGCATTTGATATCGATCGTAAAGCTGTTTCTCCAAGATTCAAAGGTCTCCCCGAGAAAAAATAATTACCATTTCAGGGGCGTAGGAAGCTATAAAATATCACGATTTGGAATGGCTGAGATGAGTTTTACAATGTATTTTGATGATTTTAAAGCGTTCTCAGGCGCGGATCCAAGGGGGGGGCGGACCCGGCGCACGCCCCCCCCCCCCCCCCCCCCCCTAAAATAGGAGAAAGAAAAAAAAAGAAAAAGGAAAAAGAAGGAAAAAAGAAAGAGGGGAAGGAAGGAAAAGAATGAAGAAAGAAAAAAAAGAGGGAGAAAGGGAAAAAATTAAGGAATTAGATAAAGAGTGAGAATTAGACAGAAAGCTCCATTTCCTACCTTTACCGTTTGATGTTATTTTAAAATCTAAATGTATTCGACTTTGTAGTACATACATGCATGAACATACTTGTATCCAGGCACAATGGAATAATTATATTTTTTTCCGTGTAAGTTAAGGTTTTATCTCCATCGCTTAAAAGGTACAATGTAAATCCCTTCAAGTATTTACTTTTTCCAAAAAAAAAAAAAAAACCGATAAAATCCCAATATATTAGATAATTTATTGTCATTAATATTCAATATTGACAGGTTATATCTCGATATCCTTAGCAATAAAAGAAAAGGGGGATGGGGTGGGTGGAAGGAATTGTAGCTGGCCATGAGTCTTCGCTGGTTGACTATATGTCATGCCCTTCGTTTTCCAGGTTGTAAATGATATATTACACATTTTTGAATCAGCATTAAAGTCCTGTATTAAATCCGACTATCAATTCACAAATGTGTGAGTACTTTCAAAACGCCAGTTACAAGATCACTACTGACGCCGAATGCTTCTAGAAGCCTTTTATTTGTCCTAAGAAAATGTGTGTAAAGAAAAAAGTGGAATGCGACAGAAAATGAGAGCTTCTAGGGTCTGGGTGCACCCCATGGCCAGATGCCTTCCTTTTTTGTTTCAATAAAAACATATCTTAACGATAATGTTATAAGATAGGCAAACGATGTTAAAAAATTAATGCACATGACAAAAGGCTCCCTATTAGAAAGCAGGATGATAGCAATGGTTCCTGGCACCGTATGGCCATAGACAAGACCACTAGCCTTCTTTTCTTTCGTTGTCCAATACACGAATTATGAAGATTGTGTAAGTTAGGGAAAATGAATTATCTAATCTGACAGATAATGTATAAAAGTAAAAGCTTATATCGTTAAAAAACGTTCACATACACTTTCATTAGTCCTATAAAAACCTTCAATAGGCGACCCCTAGCTGCAATATTGTAGCTCAAAAGACTTTTAGACTGAAAACGGTGTCTTCTTTAGAGCTACAATTGTTCTCTATTACTTCAAAACCTTCAAAAAAGTATGAAAAACGTTCTTGTATTCACTGATATTTAAGTGGAGAATACAATTGATTAAAATACAGATCCTTATTGAACGGAATGGTTATAATCAGATTGGTGGAGAATATGGACCATAAACTCAAAACTTGTGCCTCAGTAATCCCTTTTGAATTTATGCAAATAAAAAAGACGAATAAATATGCGCCTTATCATTTTCTCGTGTATTAATCGTATATCAACTATAATCTGATATTGCGATAGTTACATAAAATAAATTAAATTTATATATATATATATATATATATATATTATCAACATGAGGACGTAAATTATATTTATATACGTGTCTTGATAATATTATAAAAGTATACAAAGAAAATTTCACTTTTATCAATTAAAAAAAAAAGTAAATGCATCGAACTGATTTTTTTAACATATATATTTTGGCAATGTCCTTTTATCTTCCTCCATGATTTGCTTCATTCATATGCTACATGCAAAACATTTCACTTATTACATGTACATGTACAACACGTAAATACCAATAAAGGGAAACAGTCCGCCTATGATATTATAATTACCTCCCTTGTTTACACTCTCCTTTTTGGAGCGAGAAGATTGTTTAGGCATGGCACATGTCATTGAGCATGTTGTTTTGGATAATTTCTTTTTCTAGGAAGTATTATGATTAAGTGCTATCAAAACGGAACATAAAAACTCTTTTAACATGATATTTTAGATATGATGTCATAACGGTCAATAACAGGAATTAGGCACGGAACGACTTATTTAATTTGTTTTCTATGATTCGTACAGCAGCAAACTAACCATGCCTTTCAGATTCCGCTCTGGCGAGCACGCATTCAGGAATCTACATGGATACTTTTGTGTCTTTAAGCCCGAAGGCATGGCCATAAAGGATCTGGTACAAACTATACATACAAAACTTTTGCAAGGTAAATGTCACAGTAGATGATAGATAACAATAGTCATAAATTGTATATTAAGTATTACCAGCTTGATCAATAATCACTTACTGTATATGTCTAGAAATACATGTTATAAAGTGGGATTAGAATTACAAATTCGCATAGGCCAAATTTGTGTTCATACAGCAGTTAGCAAGATACAAATATTTGCTTTAGTGTTTTCCTTTTATATTGTGAAAACAATGGCAGTAACATTTTATACACGGAAAAGTACATATATTGTACATTTCATGGATGTATTTGAAAACTCTGGTTGTCAATTTTGTGAATTTTATAGACACTTTTGGTTTTGGTTTTAAGTTTCAACAAAGTATCATATTGATTCTTTACATCGAAGAGTAATATATACCAAAAAGCACAAATGTTTCCTCAAAATATTGTGCATTTATAAATCATAAGTGAATTTGAAATGAATGAAGCGATGAGAAAAAGTATTATCCATTTACTGAACCCTTAAAAGTGTATTTATTTATGTTTGGAAAAAATGGTTGCCACCAACAGGATCTTATATTATCAATGTTTATATAAATTCAACTGTTCATGCATCAAAATAAACAGGAACCTTTACTTCCATGGAGATCGAGGGTTTGATTTGTTTAACTTCCTATTATCAGCAAGGGACACTTAAGGATGTGCCAGGTTTAGATTTTTGCAGAAAGTAAGAGCACATAAAGAAAAGCCACCAAATCCAACCAATACCTGGAAACTGTCCCACATGGGATTCAAACTCACAACCCAGAGGAAGAGAATTTGTGGTAATATGTCCCGAGAATTTGTGGTAATATGTTGGGATATCTGAACCACTTGGCCACCATGGCCCCCTATCTCCATGGATTGGAATCTGTAAGATAATTTATTTTAATTATCAAGGTAATATAATCAACATTTGTTGTTATAAAGTTGTTTCAAAATATGATTTTTTCTGGTCTGTTTTTTACACAGAAATCAACGACTTACCAAATTACTGTTTTGAGACAGAACAGACCTGTTTACCTTATCAACAAAAACTCCTAAAAGGACAGACAGAAGATCCAAAGTTAATTGATGCTCATCATGGAAGTTCAGAATCATCAGTGGTTGGATCTAATTCTTTAACTTCTCGTGAAGCAAACACAAATGCCTTAATGTCTATTTGGAAACAAGAACAGATGTCAGAAGTCCAGATCCTAAACAATCGTTTAGGTAAGGATATTTTTTGGAAAGCTGAAAACAATTTCCTTCCATGAAAAAAAAAATCCAATCCACTTCTGAAAACAATTTCCTTCCATGAAAAAAAAAAAATCCAATCCACTTTTTAAAGAAAATATTGATAACTTATTTGGTGGAATATTATTTTGGCTATTTCTCAGCCATTTAGAGTGGTAAAGCTGGGTACTGGTGCAGAAATTGACTTCAGAAATTAGCTGAAAGAAATATCATATGTGTGATAGTTTTATTGCTAAATTAGTAAGAATTAATTTAAAGATGCTCTACCGCCGATAGAGCATAAATGATATCCATCATTTGAACAATAATTGGTGTTTAATCGTGTATATAATAGTCTATTTAACACAAAAAATAATATAAAATAATTTATTTTGCTTTTTGTGCATGCACAATTAGTACTTCATTCCATATAGGATATAGTGGTACGGAATTTTTTCGGGATGCAATTAATTGTTTTTTATATTTTTAACCTGAAGTAAAGTTAAAAGCTCAAACTTTTCAATGGTGGTAATGGTGTAAAGTACGTAACTTTTGTAACTGAAGAAAATACTAAATCGTCTGCTCCTGTTTTTAATACTGAAAAAATACCATTTGTCAGCGGTGGAGCATCTTTAATGTTGTCTAAAATTATATATGACCAGAGAAAACAATCTGCTTTATTAAATACATAAATGTGAATCATGTTAACTATAATTTAATTCAGCCTAGTATTTTTTCAGATTTCAATAAATGATATATAAAAAATAAAGGTAATAGGATTGATATACATGTATCTTTGGCATTGTTTCCTCTCCTTCTAATCAATATAAAGGAAATTTTAATCTTTCCCCGAAAATCATAGATGGACATTTGACTCGCAAATTTCAATTGCAATTGGTGTATCCAATTTTTGACCCAGAGCTAGCCCTGTTTAATAAAGTGTAATTTGAATACAAATGAAATCCCTTCAGATACGGAATCCTGTATCTAGACATGATTGGCTTCTTAACTTTTTAGCAGAAATCTTTTACTAGATATTTACATAATTGGAGTTTCATTATGTGCATGCAGATGTGACAACAACATGATTTACTGCATTAACACATAAGAAGATTGATATAGGATCAGTAGTCAAGAAAACCTTGAAACCAGGGCCCGGCACCATAAAGCTTTCTCAGACAAATTTTTTTACTCAATCCTATGAAAAATCATATACTTGAGTTAAAAATTTGTCTGAGAAAGTTTTATGGTGCCGGGCCCAGAACAACATCTGATCGAGGGTTAACTCAGTTTTATTAACATTTGTCATCATGTGACTTGTTACCAAGATAAGCTTTTTTGTCTGTCTGTCTGTAGATCTAGAGGCAGCGATTAACGAACTACTTCTCCTAAACTAATGATGGGATTTTAATGAAACTTCGTGGCTGTTAACAGTTAAGATGTGTAATTCTGAAATCACTGACATGTCTTGGTGACAATTCTGGTTTGGTTTTGTTTCCACAGTTTTGGGTGACCGGTATGAGCCAGAAGATTTACATTTATTTGCAAACACAGGACTAGGGAAATACTCTTCAGGAGTCGTAGGTAGGTTCTGTATAATAATTATTTATTATCTTTATATAAGTGTCTTAAATATAGCTTCATAAAGAAATACTGAAGAACTATCAAAGTAGTATCATTGTATATCTATTTATGATTTCCTGTACACACTAGTTATCATAGTAGAACAGTTTTGGAAATCCATCTGGCATCATGCAGAGATATACAGATTCAAACAATGTTAGTTGAAATCAATCAGAGACAGCAATATTTCTAATACATTAGAGAAAAAACAGTTGGTGATTTTGTGTGATCATTTTGCTTTGATGGATTAGAAATACTGTTGTACCCAACACTAATGGATTAGAATCAAATTGTGTGCCTCAGACTGATTTCAAAAACTCGCCATTGTTTCCCTTATGATAAATCATGTATGTGTACTTTGAAATAAAAATGCTATGATTTTTCAAATCTTTAAACCCAATAATCTTTTCTGTCCCTATTTCAGTGATCGGATCTGGAAATTATAAATTTAGATCCACAAGATTAAATAAGAGATACATGCAGGTATGTGGTTGATGTGATTTGTATCGATGTTATTGTGAACTAGCTTGCGTTTGAGATCCACTGAACATCTTTGATAATTAATGGCTTACCATGAAGGGGAAAAGCTTATAATTCAGGAAAAATAACTCACAGAACAGTGTAGAAACTATTTTATTTTGAGCTAAAATTGGGATTCAAATTAAATTAACGAGTAGTTAAGATGTCCTGACATATTACTACAAGTCCTCCACCTCTGATTCTGTGAAATCATTTATTTTCATTGGGCTCAATTTTCGTGGATTGTGATATTTTACAATTTTGTTGGCACTTATAAACTCATGGAGAAGACCTTACATGTACAGTGCATTACAGTTGAAATGATCGCTTCACCTTCATGGAAGATTGATTATGACAGCCACACAAACGTTGACCATGGTTGAATGGAAGTGCTATATAGGTCATGTATCGATTCATATTCATGACAAAAATAGGTTGACCTAAATGAAGGTGGCCAATGGGATTATGGGTAGAGCTGTGATGTTGCGAGAAAAGTACAAATACAGTTGTCACTAGTACTATCACCTCTACTTTGTGGTCACTCGAGCAGAACTAAGCTCTACAGCACATGTGCAACACAGTCACAATCTAGAGTTGGTACTTAACCAGTGTTTTTACAGGTTTCCCCATGAAACAATTATCTTGTTAGTGATGATAATTTCATGCCCCAATTATTTGTTGGTAAATATGTTCTATTTCTTTATTTGTTTAACGAGGATTGCAAACAGCCCAAGGGGCACTAGAAGATCTCCTTGACACATATGACAATACGATATATACAAGACAATAAATCAGAATAACACTCACACTCTCAGGACATTCCATAACAAAAACAAACAAAAGAGCAAAGAGAGAAAGTGGAATATAAAGAAAATGGGAAGGGGGATAGGGGTTGACCATTTCAAACTCCCATCAAAATTAATAATTTCACAGTACTCGAAAAACGCCTCAAGCCAGTAAAATTATAGTAATCCTTTTCCATGAAAAAAATCGATTTTCCATAACACTTCACGACTGCATTTGCTGTTGTAGGTATACCATGTGAAGGGACGCCTGGGATGGGCGTCCGACTCCTTCTATGCTAAAGGTCGCATTATAGAGAGGAGCACTTTCAGTAAGCTGGGTTTTCTTCTCCATATTAAAGTTCAGGACAATTTAGATATTTCAGTTTAAATACTATCAAATAAAGACTATTGTTAATTAGTTAGTTAGTTGTTAGTGAGCTAATAGAGAAATTATTGGGTCTAAAAGGGCTGTCATCTTTGTGAAGCCATCGTGTTGCTTAGGTTGTTAGGGACAAAGAAAGATAACTCTATTATCCAAAACTAATAAGAGATTCTGTACTAACTTACTATTATGACTATATTTTGATAATCATATGAAGTAATTTACATGAAAGGAATACAAGATTCTTGTCTGAGGCAGGATAAATTGATAATATATTAAATGTTGCATTGATGTACTTGTATATAACTTTTATAAATGTTAATGTCAGGATAATTACAGACCATAAGTATTAGACTTATATATAGGCAATGCCTGATGGCAATGCCTGACGTCTCATCCCTTTGTCTTAGACAATAAAATTGTTTGAAATTGAAATTGACATTACAGACCATGTGAACAATTCGGTGGTAGAGAAGGTGTGCGCAGCTATGGAAGCTAGTCACCAGAGGAAGATGTTTGAGTGAGTGGCATATTGTCAGGTTTATCAGGGTAGTAACAGCAGTGATGGCTTTCTCTTTATTTATCTGCCATCTACATATGATAACTTTTGATTGATATTATTATTTAATGATTAATTCTCTAGGGAATTTTATTTTAAGTAAATTATTTGTTTCAAAAACAAGACGAACATACACTTATGCAAAGCTAAAAGCTTAAAGAATATGCTAAAGAAATTCAATTTAGTATGTTTTTAACACATTAAATGACACATGTAGAAATACTCAAATAAAACCTATATATTTGTTTTATAGCTATGCAGGAGTTAATCCTGAAAGCCAGGAGGCATATGAACTGGCCACCAAGGGGTTACTGCGACCAGAGATCAACCACCCTAATGCCATCCTCTACAGTATCAAGTGTATAGAATTCGACCTTCCACACTTCACACTGGGTAAGGTCATAGGCGGACAACATGTCTCTTGTCTAATAAAAATCACAATATAAATATTATACTTTTTAACTGGCCTCTATGATGATGTCTTTATCTATCAAACTTTGAGTCAAGTGGACAATCTGTCTTTAGTACAATAAGATTACAGTTAAAATATTGTACTTTTTAATTGGTCCTTATAATATTTTGAGCAAAAGTCACATAGGTCAAGGGGAGATAATCACTTAATAAATGAGACATGGCTAAATCTTTGCATTTTTTTAATCAGGTTGAAAGCCATTCATGATAGTGCATTTACCAGGTATATATAGAAATACAAATCATTCCTTTCTGGTATAAGATTGTAATTGAGTTGCATTTATTTGTAAGCCTTAGTAACTTAAATAGTTGAAAAGATTGTTGTAATTTCTTGAAAATTTGAAGTTTACTTTCCCTTGAATGATTAGTCAAACCTGCTTAAGCGACCACCTCTGTATAAAGACCACCTGCTTAATAAGACTAATTTTAACACAATTGCACCTGTGTATGAAGACCTCTATGAATATTGCTTCCGTAAACACCATTTTAATTTGTTGTGTTCATTATGATTTGAATAATAATGATTATTGAGAAAAATACATAAAAAAGCAAACATTTATATACATATAATGTATAAGAATTAAAATTGAAAATTTGCTATTGAATTTCAGAAATCCATGCCATCAATGAAAAGTGCGTTCATTTAGCAGAGTTGATCCACAACTTAGGATTGTTAATGAAAACAACGGCAGTATGTGCTGGTATCCGTAGGATTCGGAGTGGGAAGTTCGATATTAACTATGCACTATTGTATCAGAACTGGAACTTATTACAAATCTCGAACAATATCAAAAGGTGTAATGCCATCAAACCGCAACCACATCAACGAAAACTTAGTCCGACTATAGGATATTTGACCAAAAAGAATAAAAGTGTAATTAAATACCCAAAGAAGCCTGTCTATAAGGATGTCCCGTTACTTACAGAGGCGACGGGAGAATTTCCACAACAAACAGAATCGCATGAAGAAATAAAAAAGTTGCTGTCAAGTGAATTACATAAGGATGTGTAGAAAACAACAAAAGCAAAGGATTAGAACATCTGACATCAATATATAGGTCTTTTGGACATAATTTAGATCAATATTTAGATTATGCAGAAAAGTACTTTGTTAACAAAATAG
The DNA here is from genome assembly GCF_041381155.1 of Argopecten irradians. Taxonomy (NCBI): domain Eukaryota; kingdom Metazoa; phylum Mollusca; class Bivalvia; order Pectinida; family Pectinidae; genus Argopecten; species Argopecten irradians. Next base: position 33,576,660 of record NC_091137.1, read on the forward strand.
GACAAAACCGTTATAACTAAAGATAACACTTTTCTGTATTACTGAAATATGGTATATATTTCTTCCATGAATATGTAGGCTTATACAATGTATTTTGGTATTGAGATACCAATACAACATGTGTAAAGTTCAATTTACCATCGATTAATCCCAACTTATGGTGATTGTGATGTAAATTTGTAAATGTGATTTTTGTGATTTCACAATCACTTGAGGATGGGACTATCAACAGTATATCATACTTCACCCAGGTGCTTTAGTATCTCGATACCCCTGTGTAAAGAAACACTCATTTATGCTCTAAATGCTTTTGATTTTTATCTTGGCCTTCAAACTTTCAAGATTTGTTGTCTATTTATAATTAACTCTTTTAGTTTGAGTATTTTCGAGAAAGTGTTGAGTTTATGTGAATTGTAAGCCTCTGTTAATATTAAGAAGCAAATATATGTACTTATCAAGCTTCTACATATTTAAGCAGAATTTAAGCAAAATACACATGTAAAGAAACAGACATTCATCAAGATGTTGTAATATTATTAAGTTAGATGGTGTAAAATATATTGGATTTGTTTATAAACTATTCTGAAGAATTGAGTTTAGCCTAAAACATGCAATATTGTTGGGGTTAAAATTTAAAGATTCACATAATGTTAAATATATTATTATCAGGTTACCTATATTAGGCGATTCAAAACACAAAATCAGCGTGATTTTACCAACTGGAACACTCATATGACTGATAGATAAAATTGTCTGTAATCATCGTAATGCATAAATGGTATGGCACATCATTTAAAGTTTTTAGGAGTTCTTGTTGAATGTTAATTGTACAAAATCATATTTGTGAGGATACATTCATATATATATGCAACATAGGTTCTGCTTGATAAGTAAATAAAATACATTTGTCAATTTTACAGTACTGTTTTAACTTTGTTGATGTGCAATGCAAGATGACACAATGATGGCTTCAGTTGAACTTCACCAACATGGATTGGAATTCAGATGAGTAATTTCTATCAAAATCTTGCAGACTGGTGCCTATATATATACATATATATATTGTCAAGCCTGTTTAACTAACCTGGCTTTCACAGGCGATATTCATGTTGGGGTAAAGTTGTCAAAATTCTACAGGCACAATTTAATCAATATTATTTCAAACTTGCGTCACATGAAGATCAAGTACTTCCAATGGTTAATATAAATATTCTAAACTTTTACTCCATGACTTTGTGTAACTATGGAGAATACTTGGTATGCCCTGGCCTCTTGAAAGTTCTGATTGCATTTTATATAGATATACAATATTGTGCATGTCCCTTTTATTAACGTATGTTAAAAAATCATATGTACATGCTATCAATTAACTCATTCAGCAATTATCAAAAGAAAATCAATAATTGAATAAGTTTGTGAAATATATATTATTATCAGAACTTTTGGAGGGCAGTGATTAACAATAGTTTTCTATGGTACCAATGATATATAAGGTAGGATGTGTTTCTATTTACAAATGCATAAATACTAATAATCCAATACCTGATACACTTTAGTTGTGTTGCTAATAAATCATTAATTAAGTATCACAATGTTTTATATCTTAGAGTGTATACAATAGTTTATGTAATTCTTCTGCAAAGGTACTGTCATGGTATCCGTCAATATGATGATAAAACATACCTACCTACACTGCATGTATATCCATCATATCACGTTACATGTTGTATTACAGATAGTTTACTATGCATGTACTTGTGTTTTGGTATGATGTGTACATACATAGACTTTACCAAAGAAAGACAGAACGATGATTGTTTTAATACCTTCGATCATGTACATGTAAATCTAGGTAAGGTTGGCCTGAAATACTCAATACTACACATTATACATGACAGTTTTATATGCATTTAAGTGCAGCGGTCTTAATAACATGTAGATTCACCTAGTCAAGGTAAATGTATACAGGTAATGAAAATAACCACCAAAAGACAGTTTTATGATCTCAAGTGCATGGACTGATGATTTTATCACATGTACATGTGACCACATGTAATAGGGATTTATTTAAATCAACCAATGAGAAGAATTTAGTTTCTATGGATAAATCAGGGAATTAGTGTTCTGTGTTAAAGATTGGACTTGGGCTGCTTTGGAGACTTAAAATAATTATTCTTTCATCATATAAACCTGGTTTGGGATTTTTTTTCTAGAGTTTTTGCAGTTACAGAATTCCTCAGCAGAGAAACTGTAGGTATACAAGTGAGTGGGATGTTCAATGGCAATCAAACATAGATGTGTGGGTTGGTAATCAACACAAAACAAGAGCATCTCCATCACATTTCACCATTGATATCACATGGCCGTCCAGTTGATCAATACAGACACAACATAACTAATCAAGATTACTGGATAATTTGTAAAGGATGTATGATCCCTAAAATCTGGAAAAGATAACAAGGTTTTGAAACTGTAATCATATTGGAGGATATTTTACTGTAGAAAGAGACATTATGCTGGAGGGAGGGAGTGTGAAGATCAAATTTGGACTGGCCATGCTGGTTCTTCTACAGCTAGTGTTCCATGCAGAATGTCAAAAAGGTAGGTCTTAATTATTATAATTGTTAATTGGTATTAATTAAGTAATTACTTAGCTACCAAAACCTGAATTAATTATATGGCATTTGTCAGTGTTTAAAAAGACTTGCATGCTTTTAAGATATACCAGGCATATAAGTATAAATCTGGTCTAGCTGTAATGACATGTAGCTTTTGATAATTGTATTGTCAGCTTTTAAGTTGAGAACATGCAGATGTAACATTTTAAAGTTTAAAAATACAATATCATGAAACAAACAAATAAAAAAAAGTCAAATTGAATGATAATCCAAGGGGATATAATTTGATAAAGATTTTCACACAATTTCTGAAGGAAATAGAATTTTATTGAGAAGTTTTCCTTGATGCAGTTGATAACAATCCTATAAAATGATGGTATGGAATTTATGCATGTACCAGATTTGACCCAATAAATGCCCCTCCTCTTTTAGAGGCCTCAATTTCGCTTACTACAGACTAAAACTATGAACTACGATTTATAGCTTATCAGGTACTCTGTGCTGTACTTTTGTGAAAGATTAGTCCAAATTTAATCATATTAAGCACCTTTTTTTTTTAGTTTTCGATTGCCCTGGGTACTCATTGGGTTGAATACAGTATATAAATTGTACTTACATATGGTCTATATACAGGATGATGCTTCATAGTTCAAACCAGAAATAAACTTCACATGCACTAATTCCCAACTATCCTGAAATACGTGTAGTTCAAACCAGACATAGACTCCAGTGATATCACATGCACTAACTACTAACTATCCTGTAAAGTAGGGGCAGTTTGTACAGGGTTATGTGCACTCTGACCCATGTCACCTCTACAGGACATAATGTGTCATAACGTTTGATAAGAGCCGACTTTTATGTGTTTTCTTATAATTGCATTGTGTGTATTGAAAGTCTAGAGGGATCTTATAGCACCAATCAATGAATGATCATTGCTAGATCTTTGAAAATGTATATTTTTCATTTTCATAATTTTATTGAAATTGTGTCCTTGTTTTGAACAGGAAGCCGATTAATGGGTCTGATTAAAGGAAAAGATCAATCCACACAAACCAACAGAAATACCAACAAATGGAAGATACCCCGGAAGTTGGCTGGAAAAATGGACCAATATGTAAAGAGACCTGGCGATGTCCTACTTGTTCCACTTGTGCCAAGCAAATCTGAAAACAATCTCCATACTAGGGGAAAGTAGTCAAATTTCGGACGGATTCAAATTTTGGACAGTAATTAGAAAATACTTAAAAAATCATAAAATACGTCCAGTTATGTTATAATAAGTCATTATAACTGACCTATGCTTTACTTTCAAATTGGATAATTGATAAGATTGAAGAATAGATATGTGGCCATTATGTTTTGTATGGTAAGTTTGAATATGAATATGTGACTGCGACCTTTCCTGTGGTTGAATATACAAAAATGAACTGGTCAAATGACATCATATACCGTAGAATTTCATGTCAGAAATGTCTTATTTCAGTCTGTATTGAGTATTTTTCTTGTATAAACATATCTTTTTACTGTATTTTGAGTAAAAAATAAACTATACAGTGGGAATATTAAATCATCACCATACCTATATAAAGTTTGGTGTCCGAAATTTGAACACCCAGTACTAATATGAAATTTTCCTTATTTGGAACAGTCCAAAATAATCGATAAATACTTTAAATAAAAATACTGTTCAATTTTCATAACATTTGAAAAGTTCTGAATGACTTTTAGTAATTCAGAGCAAATTAATGAAAAAGTAAAAGTAGTAACTAGGGTAACCAGTTATGTCCTAGAAATAAAAGTGCAAGTAGACAAGGGGACATGTTTATTAGCTAAAGCCCGGAAAAAGCCTTTAAGGGTACTTACATTGAGCCCAAAATCTGTGTATATATGATGAAAGTTACCATATCATGTTAAAAATATGAAAAATAATTAATTGCATCCTGAAAAAATATCTATATGGAATGAAGTACTGATTGCGCATGCACCAAAGGCGAAATAAATTATTTTAATATTAATTTTTTGTTAATCAGACATATATACACGATAAAACACCAATCATTGTTCAAATGATAATACATGTAAGCACTTTAAACAAACTTAACAAATTTTTTATTTCAATGCATATATGATGATGCTATTGTAAATGAGTTAAGTCAAGTTTATCATTTTAGATTTAAAAGACTTAATTTAGCTTACCAGTAACTGTTTGTTTTAGTCTTGTATAAATTCCAATAAAACGGGGCTGTCTTGATCGATGTCTTATTTCAAATGTCATAATAATAGATCATCTCTGTACATGTACACCATGTGGAAAAACAACAAGGAAACTTTATATCAGGTGTTTTAATTTCATATATTAGTTATTAGTATTAATACAGGTACTTTAGGCCTAATATCCTAATATTTAATGACCAACCCGAAAGTGAAAATATCATTCACACTTCGTTAAGATCGGGCATCCGATCTGCAGTATCATCTGAGATAGGTTTTTGTGCAATAATGTAACAAATTAATCACCATAGCTGTAATGGAGATGCCCCCTACCCCTCACTCAAAAAAAAAATGTATATCCGCTACAGACAGGGTAGCTCTTTATCATTTTTCAGTAATTATGATGCACCAATAGGAACTGCAGAACAAGTTGTAAGAATCATTTGTGACAGACTGTGGCAGCATTCTTAGATAATTACATTTGGGTCAGACTCAAAATCTGTACCTTTGGGATTATATCAGTACTGTATACATCCAGGCATGTTTTAGTTCAATCTCATATGTAAAGAACATGAGAACATTTAAAAAAAAACATATGGTAAGATTATTGAAGATTCAGCTCATAGAGGTTGAGATGAACAAAGTACAATGAATCAGATCGGCTTCATAATATCAAGGGTGAATATGGCTAACTTACTTTATTTACATTTACTTGTCACTTCTACTATATAAACTAACCAAGGCAAAGTGAAGTATATGACGGTATAACTGACACCCAAAACGTGACCATTATGACATCATTAATGATGACGAGGTGACGTCAACTGATCACCGTCAAAATGGCTGTTCCATCTTGTGGATTAAATCGTCGTTGATAAACGGTTTTTCTGGTCTAGCTTAAATAATGTTGATGCAGAGACCCTAAAATGAGTTGATAATGTTAATATAAGCATTAAACTATCTTCCTGTGGCATTTATGGTCTATATAGATGCCAGAGCTTTGCAGACAATCATCTCATAATGCACAACATTTATGTAGTTGAACCTTGTTGACTCAAACCTGTATAACTTGCAGGCTCGCTGTTTAATTTTAAGTAAACTGTACTAATTGTATTATGAAGTTTTCTTTCCGAATCAAAACAAAATGAAACATAATATTGATCAATAAAATACAAAAAATGTTAAAGACATTGTTTGTTTTTTATTTGACACTCATACCAGGTTATACATTTATCTAGTACACTGTGCATCGGTAAACCATAAATTTGTGACATTATTAAGCACCAGGGATATACAGAATTGCATGATAAAACAACTTTGCATTATATAGGAATAATTCAATCAGAATTATGATTTCATTACATACATCCAGAATCTACAAACTATGAAGAATAGCTACACATTTATAAATCAGCTAGCACCCTTCATTGATATGCTAAAATGCTGAATGACTATAGTTATACAACTGCATAATTTTGTCATAATTCAAATCTCACAAAATACAATTATCTTATCATTTCAAGCCCCACAAATATAGCTGTTTTGTCATTTCATGTTTCATAATGCTGCTAACTATTACATAATTGTACTAAGATAAAAATAACCCAATATTACAATGTAGGAAACATATACTACTGATGTTATCAGTAAATGTTAAATATACCATTGGATAAATTTATCAGGACTTTACTTCAAATATCGAGACAGTTCATGTAAATCTGACACAACATGATTCTTATCAATGTCCTCTGGTAAGTTACTTGTGTCTTTGCTGAAGAGGACTCCAGTCAAGCCTGCATCCCTGGCCCCACAATAATCATTATGGTAGTTATCACCAACATGGATGGTTTGACATGCAGAACATTCTCCTAGTCTAAGCGCTTCCTCGAATATTCTAACATCTGGTTTTGCTATTTTAAACTCTTTTGATGTTATCACAAAATCAAAGTGATGTCTTAAAGCCATTTTGGTCAGAATTGTCTCCAAACGTTCATCAAAGTTGGAAATGACTCCTAATTTGATGTCATGGTTACTTAAATTCTGTAAGGCCTCACTGGCTCCAGGTAGAATCTCCCATCCATTTGATGTTCCAAAATGTACATATAAATGTGTGAAAATTGTTGAAATTGTGCTGTCATTTCCTTTATAACCAGCATCAACAAAAGTTTTCTTGACAAGGTCATGCCACCAATGATGGGAGGCCATATTGTCCTCTGCTCCGAAATTAGGTTGCTGTTGATTTTGTCTCACCCAGTGGGTTTTGAAAGCTTGGCTGATTTTGACAGGATCCAAGTCGACTCCATACAGTTTAGAAACCTGAGCATACTGTTGTCCTACTCCTCCAAGTACCCTCAGGACAGTGTTGGTTACATCAAATGTAATCATCTTCACGGTGTTTGAGACCATCTGAAAGATAAAATATATACAGTCAAACATGTCTGTTATGACCACTCAAGGGACAAAAAAAAGTCTTTAAAACTAAATAGTCTTTATGTACCCACATCAAATTATGTTAATTTAAATTACATGGTCATATGAAACCCAAAGAGAGTGGCAAATGAAGCAGGTGGTCTTTATACAGAGATGCCCATTGCGGCAAGTTTTGGTAGAGAAGTACAGAACCTGATACTAAATTATGGTACAGTATATAATTTTAAACGTTCAAAACATGTTTTGAATCTTTTAGTTTGGAAAATGGTGGCATTAAAGCAGGATTTTTATTACAGGTGTTGGGTAAGGGAATGGTTGATGTTACAGTTTGGTTTTTAGGGTTATCAACCCTCGAAAATGATATAACCCTCGGCCTACGGCCTCGGGATATATCATTACTCGGGTTGATAACTCACCGTATCCACCTGAAATATAGGTCAAAAATATATATATATGTATATATAATACTGGCAGGTTTAGCGGACTATTACTTATAATTAACACGGGAACTATTATATTAGGCTTAGAATGGAGTGTTTGGCCCTGGAAGGAGCTAATACCAACCAATCGATGCCTTTGGCAGTGTTCTTGTGAGCGTCAGTAAAAGGGTCAGTGGGGTTTGTACAAATATACTGTTAAATATATGATATCTGCCACTCAGGTGATGGAGCATGCTTCTTTGGCTCAGTCAGTGGAGCTGTAGTATTTGACACAGGAGACTGAGGTCTGATGATTGGAGCACTCAACAGGAATACCATGTATTTTTCCGTTCTTTTACACTGAACTATTAGTTGGAAACCCTGAGTTCCCCGACTGTTACAACAGGACACACTACTTCACAGAACACCATGCAATGTATATATATATATACTGATTGAATGCATCACCTGCACACAATCAGTCATGCTGCATAAACAGAAGCCCATTGTTAATAAATTGCAAATGATGTTCAGATCTATAACAATAATGCAAAAAGTCTAACATTCATACTTTTGTAAGTAACTGAATTTGTAAGAATATGAGGAACTTTTCATTTAGACTGTTAATTGTATCTCTTATCCAACTTAAACACTACTCTAGTAAAAACTTTGTAAAAAACAGCAAAATATGGACACCTGCTTTTCATGTGCATGCATCCTGTTGGTATGTTGAATCAATAAGCCTAGCATTTGTGATGAAGATACAGTAGAAGTCTTATATCTATTATCAATTACAGATTTTTAAATACTGACACGTCAGAAAGGGCCCCGCTATGTGCCAAGATGACTGATTTGCAGCCTTTTTGATTCTTATCATATCATGTAGCCATTTTGATTCAAATCATATTGACTTTAATTAATATATTAAGCAATGAATAATTTTATTTATTATGTCATAACAAATTGTTAATAAGTCCAAAAATGGAAAATGTGTCCACAACCTTTGATGCAGTGACCCCATGATCTTACCTTTGGTCAGTCAAAACTTTGGTGAGTTGACTTCTTGTTTAATTCTGAACAACTCTGCTTCATTATAAATGTTGTAGCAAAATGTTCATGAGAAAATAATTTTTTTTAAATTTGACCTTGACCTTTGACTTAGTAACCTTGGCCCATGACCTTACCTTTGGACAGTCAACTCCTTGTTTAATTCTGAACAACTTTGCATCATAATGTTATAACAAAATGTTTATCAATTAAGAGCAACAACATTGTGATTTTTTTAAATGTTAAAATCCAAGATGGCCGATTTTTTAATTTAATTTCAGCCTGAAAAATTACCAAGCAGATCTAGGATGGATGGGGAATCATCATGTAAAATATGGGGAAAATACTCCACTCCCTTCCATCATTAATGTGCAAAAGAAAAAAAACGGACAGACGGACGGACGGACAACCTGATTACTATAGGGCACCCGCATCTCGATGCGGGGCCCTAATTACAGATTTTTAAATATTTAAATAAAATGTTTCACATAACTTTGGAATAAAAAGGGGAGATAACCCGAGCATTAGAATATTATAAACAGGCACATCTATATAAGAAATTTTCTTTGTTTCATCTCATTTGTGTGCCATTTTACCTGATGAAATAAGTCATCATTTTAAGAAATATAAAGTAAAATTATTTTCGATTTAGTCTGATCAAGGGAGGTAACTCTTGCAGGCATAGCAGTTAGACAAAATCCTAACAAGGTAGACAACTTTTGGGAGCTTAACGTAACGGGCACCTGTCGAGGAATTTGAACATTTTGAACGAACAAAATAGATAATGTCTCGTCAATTGAACGACTATCGAGTATATGATAGAATTAAAAACTGCATGTATATTTGAAATTAAACGAAAATAACAACAGCAACAAGTAAATAGCAGACGAATCACTTTTCACCTTCGTTGTCAAGTCGGTGCTTGTCCGCCGGAAGTAGGAGTGCGGAAACAAAAATATTGCGTCTTGAAAGGCACATTTACAAAGTACATATTTAAACAAAAATATTGAATTAATCATATATATCACGGACCATACATTATGTTAGTTATAGGATTGTTTTGTTATAAGTGTATAAATATTATTTTTATTCTACAGTTTTATAAAATATATTTTTAAAAACTCCGCAGTAACTGGCATGGCGCGTAATCAATGACAACACTGGCGGAGTATGGGTCTTCGTGAGACGTTATAAGTGGATTGTAACATGGAACGAGGTGGTAAGTAACTAATAAATACCGCATCACTAAGAAACATGTTATATCTATCATGTCATTTTCTTATATTTATGGTAAGGCCTGTGAATTTGCAGGCTCTTGTGGTAGAACTAATCGAAGCAAGCAGTGACAGCTCTCTTTCAGTAGGGGACCAGGACAGGTGCCTCTACAAATGTCACTGCACTTGTTCAATGGCTGTTAAAATTCCTCGCTTAGATTAGATAAGGCTTATGATATGGTAATAGTTTTTTCGATTGGCAACTGTAATTATCCACTTAAACTTTTAGAATTATAAACAATACAGCAGTTTAAAAAGACAGAAAAAAATGCTGAAAAGGGTTAAATGGGATATTTTAACCGATGCAACCGTTACTAAAATCATTAGGCCTATGCTAAATGTTTTATCATGTTTAATTCTGATAAAAAAGAACATTTAAGGAAAATAGTTTAAACAATTGTGGGTTTATGATGTTTGTTTATAGAGTCTATCTATTATTATTATTATTTGCACATGATATATTCAAATATTTGATTTATACTATCTACTGGAAAGAAGTCACAATCGAGCAAAAGGTTTTATATGATAGATAAGAGAGTGTTCAGTGAAATATTTAAGTCATATTTAACCACAAGAGTATATATAGATTTGAATTCTTCCTATAGTGTTACACAGGACACCTGTGTGCAAGATCATGTGTCAGTCATGTAGTTTAGTAGCACCTAAATAGGTTTAGAATTTATAAATTTTTTTCTTAAAAATTACTTTGATATATCTTGTACAAGTTGGGTTAAAATTTGTTATGATCCAAAATCTAGAAAAAAATAAAATGTTGAATTGTACAATATTTCATTATTTATTACCTATTTGGGTTTAAACTGATTTTCTAAATACTATTAGTCTTATATTGCTGCATACCTATAGTTAGTGGCATGTGATCTAGTTTATTAAGTGTTAAACTGACTTACCAGTTAAGCAAAAGAATTTAAAAACAATTTTTTTATATGGTTCATTGATTGAGAGAGTTACATGTGCAAGTATCAAATAGATACATATACTGGGTAGGAGTATCTTGCTTCATGCAGGAAAGGACACTCCCATGATGGTATATTGGGTCTATTTTGTATGTTTTGTGACACTGACCAGTTAATTTTAGCATTAATGATTGCTGACCAGGATTTAATTAATTACGTAAAATGATTAAAATTGGATGTCATTGAATATAATTACCAGACATAATAGTCAGGAATGGAATTATGCTGGTACAGAGTACAATATCTTTCATAGTAGATTTGGAAAAGTTCAGTACAGGGGAAATAATCACACTTAGGCTTCAATGTTTATCTAACATACACACTACATATAACAGGATATGGTGCTGGTTTACCATAGAATTTTGATTGTAAACAATATTTACAAACACTTTATCTCAGGAACAGATAAATCAATACACTACATACTGACGGTTTTGTGAAGGTTCTGTAATACAATGTAGGGTACTACTGCCTTATTAAGACAATCAGGGTACATTTGACCTTATGTTTAATAAATATAAGAACTAATTAGTACAATGGTAGATGAACATGATTTTAGCTGTACTGTGTCAATGTCTAATTTTATCTTTCATTTCAACAAAATTTTATTTACGATTGAACAACAGGTATCATCTTATAATTTATAAGATCCATCCAGAATAATTCAACTAGGAACATGTTAATGATTTTGAGATAAGTGATATATATGGTATTCTTTTTCTTTAAGTTAGTCAACATTTGATAGTTTTGCTAGTGTCAATGTAATTGAGAAATAATCATCTTGTTTATAAGACATGGTTTTGTGATGATTAAGAATTATGTGTACCTGTTACTTCATGCACAATTACCTTGTACAGTGATTGCCTTTATAAACAAGTGGTTAAGGTGTCTGATATATCTGTACTTTTAAATAAATAACTTGCAATTTTGAAACTCACATGGCCGACAGATATAACTTGTCTTTGATAATGTACTATTTTTCATGTTGATCGTAAATGTACATGTATATATATTGTACGTATGTTATGTTCATTTCATTATTCCATTAAGTTGTAAACTTACAGAAATAAAAGAATTGAACAGCAGTTATACTGGATTCAGGTTCAATGTTTGTAGAGGAAACAATTGACAGACTTCTGCTCCTAAAGTACTGGAGAGATTTCAATAAAACTTGGTGGCAATGAACCAGTTCTAGTTCAGCTTGCACTTGTTGTAGGTTGGCTGCTTTCCTCTAAATACAGCTAACTCTAAACTGTCTCTTAATTCTGATTTATACTAAATGATCCTATATGATACAAAAAAGGATATGAATTAATGCACAATTAATCATACTTATGGTAATCAGGTGTAAAGATGTTAAAATATTTATAAGGTATCGACCTAGATTTTAGTGTTTGGTCAGCATTATGATTTGCTGTTCAATAATATATACAATGTATGTACCTGTACAGTAGGAGCATTATAGTATTAAAGTTACATAAAGGTATTCATGTGTGAACATATATATGCATTTCAAGTAGGCCTGATCTGATAATTAAAAGATCAACGTTGATTTAAATTGAAATGACCTGTTGATAATGCAGTGGATAACTATTGGTAAACATTTATATTGTATACAAAATAATAATAAGTTTATAAACAGTGACCATTACAATTAGTCAATTAATTTTGTTAACAATCAGATGAGTGTCTATAATCTGATTTAGTATGTTTAGTGTTAATCGAACACCATACAAAGGGTTTTATAACACCTGTAGATAAAATGTATATATATAATGTATATACTTATAATCCACTACCACAAACAATTAGAATTATCAGAGTCCAGTGAAGCGTTTCAAGTTTTATGGAATTGGAAGATATTTTATTGTGTTTATAATGTGTTTCTATTTGTCATCTTGTGTGTCAATATTATACATAGCTTAGATATCTTCTGATCAGAAATTGATGTAAAAGGATTTATAGATGCGAATAGTTAAAAAGGTTTTGCAGAATTAGATATTCTGTACTGTAGACATCTAAAGTTCTCTTTCATATTTTTATGCCCCTCTTAAACGTCCTACCACAAAATGAGGGTGAAAGTGTTCTGTGTTACCTGTACATTTTTCTGTCACATTGATCATGTTGCATTCCAATTTTATATTGTCCAAGTACATGTATATTTCTTATAGAAAAAATGAAGCACTAAACTTTGTTTTGATCGATGCTAATGATCCTTATTTTTAGAAATATATTCAAAGAATTTTATCTTTTAAATCATTATGACTTAATTTTTTCCAAAGAAGTACTTAAAGTGTAATAGAGATTTATATCAGGTAGATCATGATTATATGTTTGTCAAATGTTTTCAAGTTCTTTTCATATCAGCAGTAATTCAGTTTAAATACTCTTTTTGTCCTAATAAATACCATTATTCTTGGTATAATTAGGGAGATTATTGAATTAGATTACCCCTAATTATGTTAAATACATGTATTTCTGATGCAGTCATTCAAACATTGTACTGATAACCACATAATAGATAAAAATAAGACCATTTAAATTTATCTTAAAATTACTTTTAAATTCTCAAAGAATTATGGTGTTCTTGTAAAAGAAATGTTTAAGTTGGGTGCCATAAAAATATTTTAATTATAGGATATTAAGAAAGGATCAGCAGACCTCAACACACATTTAACCATATTGAATATTTGATGAATAGTATGATATACATGTACTTGTAAAAGTACATTTGATTATATGAATTTATTAATTTTATCTCTAAGACTGTTCAAACCAAACTTTTTCATTATACATCCAAGCACACTGAACTTTAATACTGACTCATATTCAAAGTTTCACCATGGACTTAGCGACTTTGGAGATTTTATTTATTGTATTTTTATAATAAATAGCCTTGATTATTTCACCTATTTAATTAATTACAAAAACCAGTTCTAAAAGACAAAAAAAATTGTAATGTTTACAGCTTTGCATTTATTGAAATTGTATGATATTGAGTAAACAAATACAAAAAAATGAGTACTTTAAAATTTCAATACTTTCTGGAATGCTTGCTAGTTTCATCGATTTTTGTACAGGTAAACTTTAAAGGTAGGTTTCGCCCAATGAAATATAAAGACTACGAAATTGAAATTTATCCAATACATAGATATAATCTTCAGATCATTTTCAATGCATACAGCGAACAATATGGGTGGTCAGTTGCCTAGCTTGACCAGGAAATTCTCCTCTAAAAATAGAGCGAAGTCAAGCTTTACATAGAACATGACATATTTTTTTTCCAAAACGAGGCCGCAGCAACAAACGGAAGCGTGCAACAAAAAGTCAGATGCATTATGACATGGCAGTGACAGTTTACCACGACATGTTTAGTTAAAATACAACAACAAATTGAAGTGCGATGAACTGTTTATACATATCATATCATCTAAAACATTTCATGTTACTTACATACGCACGCTAGCTTAGTACACCAAACATACATGTAGTTATTTTAGTCTGCGGCTGTATGTGCGCTTGCATATGTGTTGAAATTTAACTCACCACGTGCAACGCCGTTACACGAGTCCCAACAGATCCGAGCAAGTTCCGCTTGGGATGTGGCTTCTGTTTCTTCTATTGCTACATGCAATCTCTGAATTTAAATCCCTATAGATATCCTAGGGTGCTACCGATTCCATTATAATTTCCTCTACTTTGTTGCCGATTCAGATATATATTTTTTTATCTCACACACTTTCGTTCAGCCATTTTGTTTACTTTTAGTGCGTAACAATGCGCATGCGCGAAACTTCGACAACACAATCCATCGCAGCTTCATTTGCATACTATTTTGTCTGACGGACACCGTAATAAATCAAGGATTTCCTTCAATTTTGTATTCAAGACACATTTGTTCAATCTCAAACGTATAAAGAAATTAAATTGAGGTATTTTTAAAATATTTTTTCATCTTTTCTTCCGTTTATTGGATTTTACAAAAAAATATTTATTTGGTTTTTGTACAGGTAAACTTTAAATTCAGTACAGGTAGCAAGTTTTTAATATTTCAGTCAATGTTATGTACATTACTTAAAAAGGGTTGAATGTGATGCCATAAATATGAAAATGGTAAACTCAGACTATTACCTTCCAAGTATGAGGGGCTTTCTATGGAATGTACTCAATATAAGTTAGTGTTATATTATAGTGGAATGATTTAATTGATCAAACTGTTGGACCGATATTGAGCTGGTATTTGGTATAATTTTATGTCTGTTTGACCATTAACAATACAGTACCACTTAACTCTGTGAAGGTTATGGGCTCTCTGTACTTACAGTCAAATTGCCATTTACTTTACAACCGTTAAAGTTTTGTTATCATACTCCAGTGAGAAATGTTTTATTTCTTATCTCCAAGTTACTGGTTATGTCTTTATTGACTGTTAAAGAAATAATAAATTATTTTTATTAGATTTAATTATTTGGGAATAAATTGCTATTTTTTCTGACATAGAGAAAAATGTATGGTAAACTTCCTTTTGAGGAAAAATACTAAACTTACCAATGCATGCAGTAAACTATATAGAAGATGAATATATGTTAAACATGGTCAATGATTTGAACATCTGTGATACTATCAATACTTTATTCGTATCTTGTCAGGGTATTTTGAATTCCATATGAAGTGGTTTGTAATGATCTTATTCTAAAGTGTTTATGAAAATCTTACATTATAGAAGAGTTTAGATGAAATTTAATATGGTAGATATTTCAATGCATTCCACTGGTTTCAATGCATTCCACTGGTTTGGTCCCATTTAGAAATGTTCTACTTACTTTAGTTGATTTTAGACAGTTCCTCAAAGATCTTCTCTGGAAATGGATCCTCTTTATTGCTTGACAAGTTGTGTTTTTAGTTTTGTCTAAATAATGTAATCATGATATGTAGATTTGTATAAAGATTATTTTATCTTTTCCTGTCTGTCATATCAGACAAAATTACAATTTTATCAAACCCGGACGTCCACTTTGTATTACCTACCAGGAAGAGTAATGCTTTCTCTGCAGAATTTTTGTAAATAATTCTAGCCTTTAGATTAAATTTAAAGGGTTTTTGGCAATATTTTAAACTTTTCACACAAAAATGCATATAAACAGGCCAATTAGGGAGCTATTTATAGTGTTGTCACAATGAAATGTAACACCAGGTGGAATTACAACCTGTTAATGGAAATATTTCAATAATCACTGGTCTATAAAATAATCCTTGATGCACCCATATTACACTGTGTGCTATTTTGTCAAAGCCCTTAAGTAAGTTCATCGTCAGTGTACTATATGACATGCATATGTATGTATCTCATCAGTCCAAACATCATTGGAAAGCCATACTTGGCTTAATCGGATATATATAATAGTAATATTTACATAAATGGTATTAGTTATAGGAAAAGTTTTAAGTTACATGTATGAGATAGATGGGACTTGATAGATTATCAGTGACCAGATAGCTCTGTTGGTTGAGATCACATTTAATGTTTTTAGTGGTCCTGGGTCTGAATAATGATTTGGATGTTACATGTCCTCTTCCAAAACATACATACATGCATTCAGACACACAACACATTGCTTACTGGAGACTGTCCTTAATTAACCCTAGCTGTTAATGGTATCTTAAGTTTAATAAACCAAACAAATATCCTGTTAATCTGGAATTTGAAAGTCCAATTTCATGGCTCCCAGTTTTCATCATTACCGTATATCTTTGGTTGGTGTTCTTCTAAATAGTTAAGAAATGAATTGTATTATGTAAATATGGATATTCTCCACCCCACTTCAGGTAACAGTGAAGATGAATGATTGCTCACACCTTTACAACATGTAATTCAGTTTTATATATATATACAGTGTTGACACCCATCTATATAACACAGTGATATCTGTAGAGAGGGTGACAGATAGGAAATCAGCTGTTATAATCCTAGTCTTATATCTTGTTGTGTGTGTGTAGCCCTCATAACACTCCAAGGAGCCTCAATTTCTATACAACCTAAACACAACAACTAGCTCACAAGTTCACATATTCCTTGCTTAGCATACTTCCAATGCTTGAAACAGGAGTTTACATGCTTGTCAATTTTATAGCAAAAGAGGCATGGCTATGGAAAACCTTTGAAATGTACTAGTCCGTCGGACATACAAGTGCTCCTGTAAAATTGACTCGTCCGAAAAGCATTTTCACTTTCCCTCAATATTTTCCAGTTAATTAAAGTGAATAGTTGGATAAAGAAAAACCAGTCTCAATGAGTTCACTGGCCTTCCTAAAGTCCTCACATATCAAAACGACGGTCAAGTTCTTTTTACGTTACCCAGTTCTGACCATTGAAATAATGGAAAAGTTCTAAAAAATAAATTTGCCTAACCCTTTGAAAGCGAGGCTGCGTGGAAATGTTAAAATGGACATAGCTAGCCGGGAAGACACTTTAGGATCCCTATAATTTAAACTAATTTCTTCGCATGTAGAGCGATTTTGACGGGAGTTTTATTTTTCTATTTCATAAGAAATTATACAGGATACATTCACACCATTTTTACCGACTTAAGCCTTTTTTTGCCTGACTGTTCACTTTGAGTATAATGTGACTTTGTATATATTATGTATGGTTTTAGCTGTATTCAGTTGATTGTCACCTATAAATTGAGTAATAAACGAGACATACATTTTATGATATAATTAAAATTCCAGGTCATAATTCACTGCAGAAATGATTGATTTAGTCCAAGTTTGCTATACATGAAATACAAACTAAATACCAATAGTGAGATAAATAGCATGGATCATTGGATGGAATTTTTCCATAAAGAATTACAAATTTATATTTTAATAAGACAACAAATTCAATACACCTGTCAATAATGTGGAGGAGACTGGATAAAATTGTCTTGAATATACTCATCATTAATTGATACAGAAAGTATTTTAAATTATCATGCACCTATAGTTGTAAATATGATAGGTGTCCATATATCATTATATTTTATAATGTTAAATATTACTTATGTCTGCGTATACTATGTCCGGCAATCTTCAAGACGACAGGAGTGTCTGAAAAACAATATTGTAATTTGCCAGAGTAAATAAAACTAGTTATTTGTTTTTGGACGGGATGTCACACATCCTGTTGGGCTGTAGATATTTGCTCTATACACCTACAGGGTTGTGATATGTATATTGATAGATATAGGCTCTGAAATGGCCCTCTGCCAAATCTGCATGAAATTCCTAAGAATACAAAGAAAGACTGACTTATGTGATTGATATACCTGAAGGAGCGAGCATTTGGTTGTTTAGCTGGGTCAGTGTGGCCAGGGTTTGGTATTTAGGCTCAAAATCACCTTAGTCTTGAGGTAATGCATACATTACTGAAGACTCAAAATCAAAGTTTCCAGTAATTTAAGTTAAATATAAACTCAAAATTACCCATCTCATATCTTAAAAATGTTTCCAAGTTTTACCGTAAAAATTGATCTCCATACCATTGAGCTGATAGATAACCATAGACTCAAAAGCACCTCAGTTTCCATTAATGCATACATAGAAGTTTAAAATTTAGACTTAAAGTTACCTGAGTTTTACGTTTATGTTTAAATTGCTTAGACTCAAAATCACTTCAGTTTTGAATAGACTCAAAATTGCTTATGTAGAAGAACAGGGAAAATACACATTCCTGTCGAGTGCCCCGACCAGGAATCGAACCCGGGTCTCTGGTGTGGTAATCGACAGCTCTACCAACTGAGTCAAAGAAGCATGCTCTGTCAGCTGAGTGACAGAGACCGTATTTAACACTGTTTACAAGTCACACCGACCCGCTCCTTTTACACTACTCCCTCTGTTTTTCTTGAGATTTCCTAAATCTCAACCCAAGACTCTTTAACCACCTACCATGGGTTATTTAGTTGGGCGCCAATGTAGAAGAACAGGGAAAATACACATTCCTGTCGAGTGCCCCGACCAGGAATCGAACCCGGGTCTCCGGCGTGGAAATCTACGGCTCTACCGACTGAGCCAAAGAAGCATGCTCCGTCAGCTGAGTGACAGAGACCGTATTTAACACTATTTACAAGTCACACCGACCCGCTCCTTTTACACTTAATCCTTGAGTTATGTTTAGATAATCTTCGGTAGACTCAAAGTTACTTCAGTCTCAAGCTTACAATCTGTATGCCTGAAAAGAGACTAAAAATCAGCTGAGAATGAGACTTAAGTTAAGGGTAATCACCTTAACTTTGACCTAATTAATAAGATATTGATGACTAAATGTAATATTTAATACTTAAAGTCACTTCAGACACAACTTTAGGCCTAGGTTAGTGCATATTCGGTACTCTACGGACAATTTTCCCCTATATGCCCTAGAAATAGATGACGGGAACAGTCTTATAACTGAATGTAATCGATGTGGGGCAGGGGTCTTTTTATCGTAGAGGCTTATTACCCAGGGGGGAGGCTTATTATTGAGAGGGTGCTTATTACCGAGTGGAGTTATTTCCAAGTGGGGGCTTATTACCGAGTGGAGTTATTTCCAAGTGGGGGCTTATTATGGAATGGGAGCTTCTTGTTGGTAGAATATGGTAGGTATAAAACTGATTGGTTTAAAACCATGTTAGTTATTGAGCTTGAGTAAAGTGAATTTCAGATGTGTGGATAGAAATGCCAGATGTTAAAGTAGAGCTGGTAAATTATTCAGCTCAGGATAATTTTATTATGTTTGTAGCATGCTTTACCTTTAATTCTGTAGTTGTCGGGAGAAAATATATTCAGTACGCCGAAGCTTTTGTGATAAAGTTTGGTGTTCTTTCTCACTTACTAGTGTTGTTATAGAACTGTTGTTGAATTTATAATATAAATTATGATTCGATATATATAGAAATGGTTGTAATAGTTGTATTAATATGCATAGAAAGGGAATTAATATTGATTGACATGTTTGGATCAACTCTAAGCTAAAAGTTAGATGAAGTTACAGGTAATTGATATTGCGTTTCTGATATATCCTATTAAAATCTAGTAAGTCAATTTTAACAGTACAAAAATAAATGCATTTACACTAAAGAATACCTAGAATGTTTGAATACATCAATTGTTTATGACTTAATTCATGCATGACAATGCTAGTGATCAGATGATCAATTATTGATAGCTGAACAAAGTAAATAAGAAAAAGTCAACAAAAGTTTTGTGAATAAAACACTTAATTCAGACAAAATTTAATTGTTGTAGGCTGAGGAAGATCAATGTCCGCCATGAGGAAATCAAACTCAAAGGGAGGTCACTCCAACCTCCCGGTGCCCAAGCCATCCACGGGCACACCCGGCAACAGTAAGTCACTACTCAGGGGAAGTAACTTTGCTCACTCTGCAGAGGACATCCCTCGACGCGTACAATACAGCCTGAGAAACAACACTCCATCTCCAACTCGTCGGACGGGTTCCCCCGGCAACGAAGGACGTAGTCGGCTAGCTGTGCCAGTTAGAGACCATAGTGAGTAGTGTTTCTATAGTGTTTTATTTTCTTTAGAAATGTATATTTAGCAGTAAGATATCAGTTTAGCAATGCGAAAAAAGTAAATACCTTCTCATATTTGCAATTTATTTTTGATTGATAAAATGTTTTTATCATTTGCATTGTGTCCATCCATCTCTATTTTTCCGATTACTCATGCACACTGTGGTTGCATTATCTCTCACCAAAATTAATTAATTGTGACAAATTCTTGGAGTTTTATTCTACATGTATATTTAAGGCATGACTTTCTTGGACATTCTGCTCATGAAATGATTTTTTCTAGAACTTCATATTTGGTTCTTTGCAAAGAAGGTCACTGTGACATTAGGTTTAACCTTTGACCCTTGAGAAGGAAACTTATCCACTCTCAATCTTTAAAAGTTCTTTTAGTGTTGAATTGTGCTTTAAAATATATCAGCATATCATTGGAAAAAGCACCATTTCAAGAACCAATTCCAAAGTTCTAGGTCACAAGAGAAGACTATTCTAATATAGTGCATGGGTATTATCCAAGTAAACTTTGGATTCATGTTCCAAAGACAAATTGCTTCCTTCAGCTCTCTGCATGTTTCTATATTCTTTTTTTCTAGTTCCTGTAAATGATTCTTAGGATGTACTCAGTACCTCAATTTTCAGACAATACTGCATAAGTTGGTAACTGGTTTATTGAGAAATTAGAACAAAGCTCTGTGTATTATATACACCCAGATAATGTACCTGTTTCCAGGAGCTATACATTAAGGTATTGTTTGAACAAGGCTAGTATTTTGATGGCAATGTGAAATCTCAGAAAAATGGGTCTTGCATCCCTAAAGAATATGTTTGTTTCTCCCTTCCCGGATTTACAGATTTTACACAGAAAATAAATATGAATCTGTGAAGAAAAAAAATTAAAAAATTGAGTAGGTAAGATTTTGAAGTGCCAGTAGGGAATGGGAAGCAAGCAATCTTAATTTCGGCCTAAAATGCTCGTTTGGTTTGTTGATTGGTTGTTTGACACAATGCTAGAGATAGCGTATCAATAGGTTGGTTTTAATTGTAACGTTTTTAGATTTTTGCTAGCTTTACAACAAACCTATTATGCCTATGGAAAATATACATTGACAATTTGTAATATCATTGTCTGTATAAGAAAAATGTTAATGTTTAGTATACATATGAATTCTTTTCATGAAACAAATATATGAAAAAGTTTATAACCAACTTGATTAATTTGTATCTTGATTTTAATGATCAGGTACTAAATGTTAAAGATGAGAAGAGAAAGTAACATTAAAAGAATGAAAGCTTACAATTTTAAAAAGAAGTAAATAGAATTACTTTGATAGCTGGTTTAGTACTGATCTTTCTCACGACATTGGTTTATTGCGACATTGTAGGTCCACAGTCCGGAGTACGCTACATCACAGAAGACCTTATAAGGAAGTTGGCTAAGGAGGAAAACTTGGAAATGATAACCATTCTCAACCTTACACTGTCTAAAGAAAATGGCAAGAAAATAAAGGTTTGTTTATGTAGATTAACTTTATAGATTACTCAACAAAATCTTAATGCTACAGATGAAGCCTCTTAGTGTTTTGCAACCATCTATTGCCTGTAATTGGATTTCATATACTGTAGTTACAATTATGGGCCTGAAACAGTTATTGACTACGCCACAGTTTTCGGTGTTTCTTCTATACTTAAATGTTTTTGAAAGTATAATAATTCAAACACTTAAACACTTAATTTGCAGCATTTGCTTGGTCCCAACCTAACTTTTTCACTAAATGTTCAGATACCTTTAACTGAAATTCTTGATGACTTTAGGTTTGAACATGTTCTCATTGACTTTGTTAGAAAGTTAAAAAGGCCCAATACCTAAGAGGTCCGTAGTGGTTGGGTTGTAATATAGGTATGTTGGGATGAAAGTATCATCTTATCGGTACAACTACAAGTTTAGATGCGTTGTGTTGTCAGGGCCAACAAAAACTTACAAACGTCGTTGAGTGATGTGATTTAATTGGTCTTAACTTTATATTTGTAATCAAAGATATAGGCAGAAGAACAGATAGATATGGGTGTATGTACATGGTGTATGTATATGTGTTAGTGGCATGTTATAACAGCTAAAAAGTTGAGTCTTAAATCTATAGGGGCTCTTATAGTGATGTTGTATCACAAATTTTAAAGGCCACCTGTTTTGTGATTTAATATTCAGGAAAGTGAAAAGTGGGTAATTGAACTGCAAAGAAATAGAAATGTGGGGCACTTTCATTTATCAGGAGTATGGAACTATTGCTATCACTGTTGTAAATTTTCTGTGGATGTAATGGCTTTATTGCCACTTAGGTTAAGGCAGAAAATACTTTCAAGTGTGACCAGAATTATATAAAAAAGAAGAAATATGTTTCGATACCTTTAAACTAACAGCTATTGTAAGTTTTAAAAATATTTTTCTTCTCGGTCACATTATCGCTTAAAGATTTCTATGGTTAAAGCTAATGAATTTTATTCAAAATGTTTTTGTAAACTGTAGGTCTTTGTCAAGTGTATAATGCGGAAATAAGTGTAAAACTGATTAGAATTTGCAAGAATAGGGCACGCTTCCAGTATGATATCCGTGTGACGAAAGCAGACCTGTTGTGAAGATATTCCACTCAAGCTATAGTTTACGTCACCCACTAGATATCTGATTTACAATGGCAGGTTTTTAACCTGATCGAATGTTATGCCACCATATATATTGAAATGTCATTTATCGATAGAAGGGTATTGTGAACCAATAATTTCACCTGAAAAGTGTCATTAATTGTTGTAAAGGTATTGTAAACGCATAGATTTAATGTTTAAAGTGTCAGCTCAGGTGAGCCTACATTCGCTAATTGATTTCCACAGGTAACAAATCGGTTCAATTCTGTAAAAGGGAATCCGGTTAGTGCATTTGAATGTGAGGAAGATAGATGATCTAACAGTGAAATTGAAATGTAAAATTGAAGGTGGTTTTACAATAAACCTGTCTCAAGTTTAAAATTAGAAATGCAGTTTGTATATTTCAGCTTAATGCAGTTTTAAATTGCACTAAACATTTTGTTTACACATGGAGTTAATTCAACAAGATCACTAAAAAAACTAAAAGAAAATGATTACTGTAAAAAGAAACAAGTAAGAAAAGGCTACATTAACATTTATTTCAGATCAAAATGCAATTATGTTTTTTTTGTGACACTTAGCATACAATTTGAATGCAGATTGACACAAAGCAGTATTATTTACACCATCTTCTTCATCTCTTTAATTCTGACAAAAATGTGATTAATTTCTGAAAACATGTCAAAACAGATCTATATTTTTTTGATAAGTTTTGTAACTTTTTTCTTTATTATCATTGAAAAAGACATTTAACTGTTGGAAGACGTTAGATTTGAGGTCTGGTAATGTTATCTAAAATATAGGCTTTAAATGTTAGTACATTCTTTGTTTCAAATCTTCTAATGCATAAAATTGTCACAAAAAGCTCTGCAAATTTAAAGCAAGCTTTGGTTATCCAACGTCTTTGTTTTTACATGTATATTGAACTGATGACTAGCGTTACCATGGCTTTAGACCCTATAGCTCACTAGTTTTAGTAGAAACAGGATCCCAAGTGAACCTGACTCGTGTGTGTTATAACCAGTCTGTACATTATCCTCCATGCATGAGTGATTGACAACACTCAGCCTTTGTTGTCTCCCTTTGTCAAAAATCGTGACAAACACCGGCCACATTGAATAATTGATGTTGTCATTATCGCTGTTCATATCAAATTTTGAACAATAAACTGTGCAGCATAGCAGTTGGTGATGACTTTTGTTTTTATTCACCCATAATTATTGTTATTCTTTCCACAATTTCTTTTTCTGTTATCAGCAGGCTTCATTTACCACAGTATTTGTTGTGAACATTTACCTTGTGTTCCATTGGGTTTATCATCTCATAAACTAAGCAAAGTAAGAGGTTATTCCTTAAATAAGGCTTGTACCATAGTTGTTTACAAGAACTTGATATTAGTTAATGATCTATATCCCCATGGTTTTGAAAAAAAATGATTTGGTAATTTGTGAGTATAAACTCAACACAGTTAAACCTTGCTACTTCATTTTGGATGACCCTGTATTTTGTTGGTCGTAGCAAACATTCCAACTCATGCTTTTAAATTTTTAACTTTTAAACATTCTGTCACCAGATTTTACATGATAGACCAAATTATCTGTACTAACTACAAAAAATTGTCTTCAAAATAGGTCAGCCTATGGCTATGCTGAGTTGTCAGGTTAATAACAAAAAAAATTATGACAGTTGATTCAGTGTAGTTCTCAAAAAAGCAGCAGCATCATTAAAGCCATTCAATAGTGCTGAGACAGGAGACATTGGTGTTATATAAACAATGCACATCCTGTGTTTGCTGTACTGTATTCATGCTCTCCAAGCTACCGAAGAAATGCCTGAAAGAAGTGAAAGTTCTGAGATTCTGAGAGATCGTGACTTGAATTAAGTAGTTTGATAGACATTCCTTCTCCTAAAATGAGAGACAAATATTTATTGAAGTGGTTGTTTCTGGGTTTAATCTTGCTGAAGATAAAGTCACTAAAACAGAGATAAGAACTTGAGCCTTGACGACTTGTTACAATAAGTTTTTCCTAGTCACATTCTTCATGTAAATATCACTTGATAATTTGACAGGTATATTTCACCTTAAGACCCTGGGTATTTAAACATTTCTTTTTTTGCTTTTCCCCATGATTAGCTCCGTGATGAATTTGACCTCAGGTTTTGTATTTCCAACAACAGGTTCAACTACTTTTCCGTGTTGCATCAACATGTATTGTGAACCAGGTAGTGAAATTTGAATAATCAAATTATTTATTGTTTACCTAGCTCTTGTAGTGTCGGTTTATCTCTCCATGTTTTCAGGACAGCGTTTTGGGCCCCCAGTGATTTTCGAGTACGTTATTAGGTTTTTTAAGCATCTTGAATTCTATGACAAACATCTGCAGGACAAGTAGGGCAATCTTGGTGTTGAAATCTCGACAGATGCCTTGGGTTTACTGATAGGTAATTCTGATCAGGCCTCGATATTGGTAGCCATCAGATAACAGGTAGTCACCTGAATGTGATGGTCACAGAAAATACTATTAGTAGGATTTGTGCTACTTTTGATATCATACAATAAAAGGTAACAAGTTCAAATCCATATAACATTGTGTTATAAAAATGCTCAAAAACATGATATAATGTAAGTTGGTGTGCTCTAAAATTTTGAATATAAATATTGAAAACACCAAAAATTAACCTTTGTAATGCCTATATAAATATTTCTTTCAATTGGCTAAATTTATTATATAAAATCAATCTATTTCAGCTGAAATGTCCTGTAGAATTTTAGGATATCAATGTCAAATGAAATAAACATGAAATTTGATATTGCAGACACTACTATTATGCTTTTCCCCCACAAATTACAGGTCTCGAGTCTCAACAACATGTGCGGCGAATCATATGATTTAATAATACTGTGTATACATATAGGTCAATGAATGGTACATCGCATTCATAATTTAAATATTGAATGCACCATATATACTGTATACACAATCCTTCCAGGCCGCCGCCTTTGAAATTCAAATGTTCGTTAGGACAAGCATTACGAGAACTGATGATTTACGAGTCGATTAAAAAAAAATGTTTATTTGTTGATTGGTCGACATGCTTATTTATTTGTATGATCTGTGCTATTGTATGTTTATTCAGTCTTTAGAAATACACAGTGAGATCATTGAAATGATAGCCCATAAAATATACATACAGTACTAGTCCAATGCTTAAGAACTCAAAATGATTATCAGTTATGATCAAAACACAACATATACCGCATTAAGATATATCTTGGATAACTTGTTGAATACTGTTTGGTCAAGGACTGAAGGACTTTTGTGTTTAAAAAAATGAGACCAAGTCTACATTTACAGCAGACATCAAATCTATAGCCTGAAAACTTGTCATAAGCTTTAATGGTTATCTATAATTCAACCATAATGAGAGATAAATTTATGTTTCATAGAAATCAGTTTTAATTAAGTTGGTTATCAAACAAAAAAAATAAGTATTATGAGATTGCAAAATGTTGAAATTGAATGCACTTGATAATGAAACTTATAAGTTATGTAAAACTCTCGATCTGCTTGATAAGTTGGCTGGCTGATATAATTATTATTTGATTTACTGGTTGATAGACACACTCTATGTAATGCAAAACCGTGTTAATTATTACTCAAGAAAAAGATTTTCTAATTTGCAAGTGATTTTTTTTTCTGTACCAAGTGCTAGTGCCAGATATTTGATTTATCAAAAGTCTGAAAGAAAGGAAAATTACGCAGATATTTACTGATACTTCTAAGGGCTAGATCTTGAGATATTCATGACTGTATTTCAAACATGACTGTGAAAAGTGAAAGGCCAGTTTACCTAAGTGATCCACTTTATATGCTCGGCTGTTGAAAATTTTTAAATGGACGATGTTGTCATTTTCATATTTACCTGTAGAACGTAAAATGAACAGGTATCTCAATTTCATGATCGATACCTTTCAATTCAGGTAGACAATTTGGTAGTTTATATGAGTATCTGAAGAGTTTTATTGCCAATGCAGGACATTTACGATTTCCAACCTGGCTTCCTCCACTGGCCGAATACCTGATATGTATAGATATAGATAGGTAGAACTTGTGTATTGGAACTTCAACTTGTGTATTGGAAATTCAAATTCTTATATATATTTCATTTCTATGATATGTTTTGTCCATCCAGTTTTGCATTTCTGAAATTTCTCTTTTAAGGGATAGCATAAATTTTTAAGCCAATAAAAACAAATTCTGTATGGTAGAAAAAACACCTACCAGTAGATTTGCTTGCATGCTCATTCAATGAAGAAAGAAAGACTGTTTTAGATATATTAAATATGACAGATAAAAATCTTATTGCCTATATATGGTATATATCTAAATCTGAAGGAATATGGCATATTGATGAATTGCATGGAAGCATCAACAATATCTCTTGTAAGAATTAAATCTATTAATATTCACAGTGGTTCTAGTGCAAAATATGCTTTATAAAGATAATTAATTAATACTTGATTTGCAGAATTGCATGGTAGTAAGAAAATGAAAAGTAAAAATCAGTATATGTAGGTTAATGAATAAACTACAAATGTAGTGGTATCATATATGTTTTTAGTACACTGTAATTTCTTTTTTTCATGGAGTAATTTTCCACATAGTTTTTAGTAGATATACGTTTTGTAAGATGGTTTTGTACCCTATGTATAAATATGTAAAAAAATCTAAATGTGATAATAAGCAAAATTTCATTAAAGGTAGGTCCATACTTTTGAAAATCGCGCCAATTTATATGACGCTATACCGGAAGTTGCGGAGGTTGTTTTGAATTCCAGAATGGTTTCTGATACGTCACGACATCCCACTTGGATATTTTTTCAATAGGTGAAAATTGTCTACATATAATATTGAATGTTTAAAATCATTAAATAAATCAAATAAAAGCAGTGAAGTGAAAATTATATGCTATCTCTGTGGTTTTTGCGGTCCCTGTCGTAAATGGGAATGGATTTTTAAACACCGGAAGTGGCGTTCGTCGCTATAAATCATAAGAGGGGACCCGGCCGGACCGAAATTCCGGAATTCTAAAAAAATCGCATACGGATTTCCTTTAAACACACAATTTGGAGAAAATCATAAAAACAAACAGACATAAACCAGATATAATATCACAAAAACGTATGAACTGATGTGGAATGTGTTTTTTGCGGCATGATTTTCAAAAAATAGTCAAATATAACCCATCTTAGCACTGGATGAAATGGGGGTAGGGTTGCGAGTTACAAACTTCAAGCTTACAAAATTGTGAAATTTTGATCGAGGACCCCGTGTTTTTATACGATATTTGAAAAACATATTACCTTGGGCATATCATATACAAATATTGTGAAATTGACATGGGTTTTCATATCCTTTTTGGCCTATTCATTGATTTTTTTACGGGCGAAAATATGGCAAAACATAATAATTACGTATAGAAACGGTCCTGGGAAATAACAAAAATTAGTTAGCATTTGTAAAAATAAAATAGTTTTGTATATTGTTCTATCGTAAGAAATTTAGGACAAAAAATCAACAGGATCGAGACTATATTCACCCTAATATTACAGAAAACATAATTTTACGATTTTTTTTATTTTCGGTCAGCAAATTTGCATGGATGGTATATTTTTAAGCTCAAATATCTCAAAAAGTAGTTCGAGAACACCCATTTATCTTTACAGATTTGAAATCTACATAAAAAATGCAAGAAAATAAGACCTGTTAGAAAAAAATGACATGGGTTTTCCCAAAAGTATGGAGCTACCTTAAGTCTTATTTGTGAACCTTTTTATCAAATTTTTTGAGTATTAATTTATTCATTAAAGGATATCCTTCATTATAATCCTGTCTAGACACATTAAATCTGAACTTTAAACTAAAATTTTATTTAAAATATCATTTTGTGGAGAACACTATTAAGAATTATTCTGAGCCTTTTATTAATGAGTTTTAAATTGCTAATCCCGCATACCAAAAAAGCTAGACCAACATATAAAAATATGTGCTACAATAGTCTACAAGCATTGGGTGATTTTTATATGGAATTTATTATGTGAACATTTTGAGTACATTATATATTTTTCTATGAAATCGTCTTGAATCATATTAAGAGCATGCCATTGTCCAGACTTAATATTCTGTACTATCAGGGCATTGATGTATATAAATTCATATACACTGCCTACTTTCCAAATCAATTACAGTTAAATAAAGATACGAGTTAGTCTTTAGCAACAACCTTTCCTTCAACATTAAAAAAAAATCAATTTTAACGCTCAGGTGGTGAAAATTTGATTAACCGTATTTGACACAAGCGTTCCTGTCCCTATTAGTGCTCCTCCTTCTTTTCAAAGCCTGAATTTCACTTACTTTGAATTCAATGCAGACTGAAACTATGAAAACTGTTGCTTTCTTTATTTCATTTAAATTGATTTATGATTTACATTGTGCTATAATTTTGGGAAAGGTTAGTCCGAATTTTTCTTATTTGTGCTAATTATTTTAGCATGCCCTGGGCACTTATATTTGGTTGCATTTGGTTGGATGATTTCTCTTCTCTTACTTTTTCAAGTTTTAAGTGGTGCAAAAAAACCCAAAAAACAACAACATATATACGAGCATTTATCGAGCTTTCCTTCTGTTACAGTACATTGAAAACCTGGACAGATGTAAGAAGCTGGCGGTCCTGAACCTGAGCTGCAACATGATAGAGAGAGTGGAGAAAGTGGAGAAACTCATCAAACTCAGGGAACTTAACCTGGCCTACAACAATATCAATAAGATTGAAGGACTCGAAAATCTCGCCAACTTACAGGTAAACTTTCATTATCTCAAGATTATAAGATTGAAGGACTCGAAACATTCTGGTACTGACAATAATGTCAGCATCATTAATTGCCTTCATGCAAAAAGAGAAAAGCATTTATTTAATGAAATTATTTCATCCTTCACTTAAACATTATGTTGAAAAGTTCATTACATTAATTATAAAATGGTATCTGCATTAGCAATAACATGCATGCAAATAATTATTGATGGCAATTTTTTGAGGTATGTAATTGTTGATAAAATGATAATGCTCTAATGATATTTGTTGTAACAGATGCTGAACCTGACAGGGAACAATATAGAACATATACCAATCTGGTTAGGCAAGCGACTAAAGGCACTCCGTGTGTTACATCTGGGAAAAAACAACCTACAGTCTGTAAGTGTTAGAAAGAGGAATGCAGGAGTTACCTCCCTTCCCATGATAAGCATGGAGAAATTGTTTCATGAATTGCATACCTGACAGTCAGTGTAAAATATTGGGCTTGTTTATGAGTTACCTCCCCTTTCCTGTTTTGAAATTGAAACGATATTTGCAGAATATAATTGTACATACTTTTATTAGAAATAGTGTTAATTTCTTTAAACATTTAGTGTTAAATGAAATTTTGTATTTCAATTTAATATACGAAATGCAGTATTTTGGATATTTACTTAATGATATATGTTTTAAGTAAAAGATATTATTGTTTCCATTATACATGATAATATTTTTTGATAAGATATATTGCACCATGTATATATATTGTTTTTGACTGAGGTATTTTGAGGACGATACCTATATCTTTACTTCACTGTTCCAGATGAGTGAGTTGGCTAAGTTGAAGCCTTTACCAGACCTGTTGGAGCTGACGGTAGCTGAGAACCCCCTATGTCAGATCCCTCATTGTCGCCTCTACCTCATTTTCCACCTGAGGACACTCCAGGTCCTTGACAGTCAGCCAGTTACCGAAGAGGAACGCAGACATGCACGCGACAGGTTTGAGCAAGGTAAACAACATTTATGGTTAAAGATATGGTTATGGACACTTTAATGATAAATCTGTTATAAGACTTCACTTATTTCATAATTGGATGACTATGGTTATTTTGTGCAACCAACTTTACAAAATATAAACTTTATTTATTTTTACATCAATTGAGAAACAAGTAATACAACTTATATAAATCACTCTTGATGGCCCGGATGTAAGCATGCAAGGGGTCTTCGTGTGGGAGGAAACCGGAGTGCCCGGAGAAAACCCACGTGATCAGCCAGGTGACCCTGACCTACTTTACTGACCAACTTTACTGACCATTTATTTCAAAAACATTATTTGACCATCAGGATTGTAATATTATTCCAACATTGCCTGTTTTCAATGCATTTTAACTTCTGTACTTTGATATAAACAAGAATTTCATACCAATATAACGTACTCTGTGATATCTGTTTTCATTGCTGTGACAAACTTTAGATTAAAATTGATTAGGAAATATTTATGTAACATTTAGTTAGTTTGATTTTTAAAAATATACTTTCAGATGAGATTGAACGACTAGAGCGCTTGCTTGAGACAGAAGAAGCTAGAAATAGAAAGCTTGAAGAAGAACAGAACCGCTCCGCACAGGAATCATCCTTCACCAAGGCAGCTGAAGAGGAGAGAAAACGACAGCAGAAAGTCACAGCTGACCGCCTCAATGAACTGGAGAGGGAACTGGAAACAAAAAATGACCTGGTATGTAAATTTAACTCCTTATCAACCTTAGGACATCCGTATCTGTCCTTAACTGTATTGATCTATAAGTCTAGTAGCTAGACTGAGGCTGTGGTGGCCAAGTGGTCAAGATGTATATCATGACACATTACCACAAGCCCTCCACCTCTGGGTCAGTAGTTTAAAATCCAAGTTTGACAGTTGCCAGGTACTGACCGTTGGTCAGTCAAGTGGTATTTCTCTCATACTCTTATTTTCCTATACCTCCAAAACCTGCCACATCCGTAAATGACTCTGGCTGTTAATATGATGTTAAACTAAACAAACAAAAAGCGAAAAAGAGAAAATTCCTTTAAATGCTATTCCATTGTGTGAAGTGTTTAGTGTTTTGAGATGGTCTGAATGGATGGAGTGTAGCCAAATGAGTGACAGATTTAATTGATAAGGCATACTTGTCTTAAGATATCAACCTCTAAGTGACAGTCACAAA
Source organism: Argopecten irradians (assembly GCF_041381155.1). Taxonomy (NCBI): domain Eukaryota; kingdom Metazoa; phylum Mollusca; class Bivalvia; order Pectinida; family Pectinidae; genus Argopecten; species Argopecten irradians. Next base: position 33,608,881 of record NC_091137.1, read on the forward strand.
TAGTGAGACTAACCCTGTGTTATAACTAAATTAAAAAAAAAAAATAACTATCATTAGTCTTTGTCATCGTTCTGTCAAGGAATTACTAGTCTTCTAATACTTTGTTGATCCAATATCATTGCTGATCCAATATTATTCCTGACCCAGTATCATTGCTGATCCAATGTTATTGTTGACCCAATATCAATTTTGATCAAATCATTGCTGGCCAAATATCATTGTTGGTCCAATATCAATGCCTGCCCAATATCTTTGCTGACCCAATATCATTGCTGACCAATATCATTGTTGATCCCAATATCATTGTTGATCCAATATCATTGCTGGCCCAATATCATTGCTGACCCATATCATTGCTGATCCAATATTGCTGGCCTAATATCATTGATGACCCAATATCATTATTGATCCAATATCATTGATCCAATATCATTGTTGATCCAATATCATGACCAATATCATGCTGCCCAATATCTTGCTGACCCAATATCATTTTGATCCAATATCATTGTTGATCCAATATCAATTGATCAAATCATAATATATTGCCGGCCCAATATCATTGCTGACCCAGTATCATTGCTGATCCAATATCATGCTGGCCCAATATCATTGACCAATATCATTGTTGATCAAATATCATTGTTGATCCAATATCATTGTTGACCAATATCTTGCTGGCCCAATATCATTGTTGCCCAATATCTTTGCTGCCCAATATCATTTTGACCCAGTTCATTCTGATCAATATTGCTTGACCATAATATTGTTGATCCAATATCATTGCTGACCCAATATCAATCATTGTGAAATATCCATATCATTGTTGATCCAATATATTGCTGATCCAATAATTCATTGCTGACCCAATATCATTGTGACCAATATCATTGTTGATCAAGACATTGTTGCCAATATCATTGTTGACCCAGTATCAGTGCTGATTCAATATTGCAAGCCCAATATAATTGACTCAATATCATTGTTGATCCAATATTCATCTGATTTTAATATCATTGTTGATCCAATATCATTGCTGGCCCAATATCATTCCTGACCCAGTATCATTGCTGATCCAATGTTATTGTTGACCCAATATCAATTTTGTCAAATCATTGCTGCCAATATCATTGCTGGCCAATATCATTCCTGACCCAGTATCATTGCTCCCAAGTTATTGTTGACCCAATATCAATTTTGACCCAATATCATTGTTGATCCAATATCATTGTTGGCCAATATCAATGCCTGCCCAATATCATTGCTGACCCAATATTTGCATAATTGTTGACCAATATCATGTTGATCCAATATCATCATTGTTGTCAGCCCAATATCATTGCTGATCCAATTATGCTGGCCCAATATCATTATTGATCCAATATCATTGTTGATCCAATATCTTTGCTGGCCCAATATCATTATTGATCCAATATCATTGTTGATCCAATATCTTTGCTGGCCAAATATCATTGTTGATCCAATATCATTGTTGATTTAATATCATTGCTGGCCCAATATCATTGTTTGCCCAATATCTTTGCTGGCCCAATATTATTGCTGACCCCAGTATCATTGCTGATCTAATATTGCTGACCAAATAAAATTGTTGATCCAATATCATTGCTGACCCAACATCATTGTTGATCCAATGTCATTGTTGATCCAATATCATTATTGACCCAATATCATTGTTGACCCAATATCATTGCTGACCCAATATAATTGTTGATCCAATAATGAATATCATTGTTGATCAAATTCATTGTTGACCCAATTTCTTTACTGACCCAACATCATTGTTGACCCAATATCATTGTTGATCCAATATCATTGTTGACCCAATATCATTGCTGACCAAATAAAATTGTTGATCCAATATCATTGTTGATCCAATATCATTGTTGACCCAATTTCTTTACTGACCCAACATCATTGTTGACCCAATATCATTGTTGATCTAATATAATTGTTGACCCAAATAATAATTATTCATAAATATATTTCACCTTTAGTTTTTAAACGTTGGTCTTTGATTCTATTTCTTCTTTTACAATAAGTGATATTTTTGCCCTTTGTGTCAATTTGTTCACATTGTATTTATAGATGTTGTATGACCCTGCATAGTGTCACGTAAAGATACATCTATCCCCTTCCCCTTTTAGGTATGCCTTTGACAGGTGTTAAATGTTCAGGTAAATTTTATCCTGAGTGTAACAACTGATAAATGGAATATCACGTGGTAAATTCTATACACTCAATATCTAAAATCTGAAATCAATCAATAAATAAATAGTTTGAGAACAGTAAGGGCCCTTGGATCTTGGCAGTTGGACCAGCAAGGCTGACCACTGTATGGGATTGGCCACTACCAACATTGGTCCTACTTCACTGGTATTAAATATTCTGTTTTCTCCCTATGAGTGATTTGAACTTACCCACATTTAAATAAGAGGTGTGATGTTGCAATCAATATGCCACAGGATACTTTTTGACGTGCTACAAATTCAAGCTGAATCAAACATGTCCAAGAAAATTATTCTGTCCAGTAACCATAAATTCCCTCTGTAACATAAGTGCAAATATAACGATCTTTTAAAATCTTCCCACTCCTCTAAGAACACTCTCACACTTCGCTACAACCTCCCACCTCTCACCACTACCCCTCCCTCCCCCCACTCCATACCTCTCCTGTACTTCTTCTATCCACACCCCTCATCACTACCTCTTTCAATACCTCTTTCAACACTACCCCATTTCAACACTACCCCCACCCCTCACCACTTCCCCTACCCCTCACCACTACCCCTCACTACACCACCGTCACCATGATACTCACCACCACCTTACCCCCACCCTAGTCACCATTACCCCCACCCCTGACACCACCATCCTCACCCATATCCTGTTTCCCTTCCCTCACACCTCATCACTACCCGTACCCCTGTGTGACCACTATCTATACCCCAGTTTGACCACTACCCTCACCCCCATGTGACCACTACCCTCACCCATCACCACTACCCTTACCTCCCTATATTTTCCCCCCACCCTTGTGTAACCACTCCCCCACCCCTGACAACACCACTTTCATATCACCAGTCTTATCTCGAGTTTCACAATATTGCCTTAAAATCAATAATTTAACAAAATGGTGTTGTTTTGACTCTACAACCCTGCCAGCCTGGCTGGTGTCCCGGCTGTGATTGGGGTAGCAGTACCTTATCTCTGTCTAAATGATATGGCACCAGTGTATTAGTAGTAGCTCCTTATAGGTAATCTCGAGTCAGCTCCTTAGGTACACTGTACATACCTGTAGGTAAGGCTCGTTAACACAGGTATGATCTGTTACCTGGGAGAACACTCCTGTTTTATGGAATATTACTCAACTCTATTGGATTTCAAGGATTTATCTAAACAAGTCAATTATATCTAGTGACGTAAGCAGGTAATGATCATTTTATAGCTTCAGTTTTTAAATTTAATATCAAATAATATTCAGATTTCTTATTTGTTCTTTGGAAATGTAAAATATTTACCATTGATGGAATGTTTTCTTCTTTTAACACAGAAGAAACCATAACGTCAATGATCGTGACCATTCTAGTGTTAGATGTTTGGTATTATTAGTTTTGTCTTGCTAGTGACATTCAATTTGTACATATATTTTTGATGGCAGTGTCATTTGTACGTTTAGTGCATGTGTACATGTCATTTGTATATTGGATGCATGTACTATTTGTATTACTGAAGTACCATATATAAGCTGGATGCAAGTGTCATCTGCATGTTGGATGCCAATTTCATTCATATATTGTGCTGAAGTGTCATTTATAAGTTGAGTACAAAGATCAGCTGCAATTTGCTTATGATTATTTCGTTGTTTAATGGATCATCTTCAAGTCATTTAGATCCAGCAAGTGAAACTGATGCTACTGTCACTTGGTACTCTGTTGCATTTGTGTCGTTTGTCGCAAGTGTCATATGATGGTACAAATGTCATGTTACTCTAAAAGCCTCTCAAATTTGCATCAATAGCCAAAGCGCTGTTTCAGTCTCGTAACTGGACATGTCTCTGGGTGTTAATTCTCCCAGTCTCTGGGTATTCGGAATATTTTTTTAGCACTTGATCTGAAGCATTATAGTCACAGTTTCTGTTCATGGTCTAGATGCGACATAGAACAGCTCTTTGATTCTCCTAAAATGCACTTATGCCAAACCAAAATGTGTACCCATACAACTTATACAGTCTCAATACACCTGCATTTCCCTAAAGCTTGCTTTGGATTATGTAAATAAATATTTCAATACAATTTAAATCAAAGACATTATATTTTAATCTTGAAATTTATGTAAGATTTTATTCTGTATTGGAGCTTATGAAAAGTGCTGTTCAACAGTTTTGTCTGGGTCATGAATTATTGTGTTACAATATAAGTCTAGTGTTTAACTTTGGTCAGCAGAATAATGGTACAAGTTAATAAAGTCACACCTATATACACCAGTTCAATGTGTATTCTGATTTGTAAATACTCACTATATACTAATACATACTAGTTTTGTATACTTTTGTTTCTTTTGTTAATTTCATACTACATTTAATAGCAAGTAGCTGAGTTAAGTAAATATGATATTAAAATGTATAATGAAATTTCAACACATTAATTCAGAAACTGAGGTAGATCAAGGATCGTTTTCATCACACCATTGGCCTTGGGTTAAATTGGGTATATTGTCATTCTGAAATGGCTATAGTTTGATGGGGTTTCCTGTACCTGAGTATAGTATTGTCAGGAACACTTGTCTGTAAATACTGCAGTTATTTTCTAAAAGATATTCATGAATACCTGGAGTATTAATTATTTCACTAGATGAATGTTAATAGACATATGTCCAGGAAAATTAAGTTTACAATATTTTATGCAAAATTTTGTATTTGATGTAAGTCATTGGAACTGATGTATTGTTATAAATCATAAAAGTGAGTTAAAATTCACTTTGAGGATTTTTAATTTAAAATCGGTTGAATGGTGTGTTTATAAGCTTTCCCTTTAAATTTCTTATGGATGAGATTTCAATAGTAGCTTGGTAGTATACAGAGAGTTGAATAATTTGAGCATGTAGGGTATGATAGAAGATTAAATTATGGCCGATTAGTCGAGTTGTCCTATCTAACACTGGTCAGCCTTGATGAATGGATTAGAGATCGTTAAGGACAGGTAAGGTATCAGGACAAGGTAACACAAATCTGACATGTCTAAACGAGCGGGAATTATAAGTCCCTTATCAATGCTGCTAGCTGTTGATTTCTATAAGCATTCACAGGGGTATAGATTTGAAAAGCTAACACATGCTATAATGTGTGCAAAGACTGATCTGCACTGACAGCGTGTGTTGTGGCGTGGCAGTGACAGTACAGTATCGGGGTAGGTCTGTGGAAGTCAACATGTGTCAGACCTTGTGATTATATATTGGATATATTTGACATTTTGCATTGGAATTTATTGGAAAATATGTGGTTCTTATAGTGTAAACTTCCAAAGATGTGTTCTTATAGTGTAAACTTCCAAAGATGTGAAATTTTACAAAGAATTCTGGGATATATTACAGTGATATGACACGTAGATAGTGTGACAACTTCAAGAAAGTGGATGTAAACTTTTCTCTTGAAATTAGTTGTTTTATACAGATTGCAGGTGAGAAAAGCAAATGAAAAATCTTTTATTTTATTCATTTTGTTTCCCCTCCACCATTTCTAAATCATTGCTTTTATGTAAGGGATGCATATTTGCACAAATTGGCTAACAGTATAATGTATTCTGGAGTTTTTATACACTCTGTGTACTGTGACTGTACATGTATTGAGGTATTGATTTTTATCCATTTTTTTTTAGTGTTCTAATTTTCATTGCAGCTATGTAAATATTTAATAACCCATTAGATGTTGAAATATTGATTAGTTTCTAATAATTGCCATTATTTATAGAAACACACCGGTAAAACTGTTACAACAGCTTGTCATGGGACAATGGAGATTTGCCTAGTAAATTTTCTAATTAAATTTTGCAAAAAACGTATTGATTTAATTTTAGCAAATTCTGTTTGATTTGTTCTTTTCAGTTGAAAAAGAAGACTTCTGAGTTAAACAAAGCATGTGAGAAACATTACCAATTAGAACAGGAGTTAGCCTTCCATAACATTGACTCCAAGTTTGATAGTTTAGGGACAAGTCCACAGAGAAATCAGGTATGTCTTTAATTATCACTCTAATACTTCATATTTTAATTTATCATACCATATTTGACCAAAAATAAAATCCTTCCCACAAAAAAGATCCCCTCCTTATTTTACATATGTTTAGAATTAGGAGAGTTGTCTGCAAATAAGACCTCACCTCAAATTTAAAGCCCTTCTCCCCCTTAGGATCCACCCCTGTTGATAATATGCCAGATAGGTTTATATGTATAGAGGTAAATTGTCATTTCTGTTTATAAAGTGTTTAAGTAAAAGGATGACGCCACCATCTACAGGAATTAATGGTTATTATAGTATACATATTGTTTTGTTTTATGGTGTTACCTACATCTAGCACAAAGCCAACATATGCATCATTATATTGACATAGGCATAATCTGGAAAATAGATTATTGTATGATAAATCAAGATCATAATGTACATTTGTTTTAGCATGATGAGAGCGGAGGGTTGGATGAGAGCCCGTACATAGGGCGTGCCCGCTACAAGGCTAACCAGTACTCTCGGGAGAGCTCTATAGGTGTTTCCCCGCCCCAGCAGGCTCGCTTCCATAACGTGTCGTCTGCTAGTCCACAGAAGGCTGAAATCATGGATAAGATCCACGTACAGTTGGATAGTGCCTTGGCGGAAAAACAAGACAAGGTCTCCAAAAGTAAGTACTCACCCCTAGACATGAATATGTGTTCAATGTTAGACAGTCAAACCTGTCTATAACGTATACCAAAGGAATATAACAAAAATGTCCATTACAGACAGATGTCCTGTATACAGAGGTTGATTATATTGTATATTCCACAAAATTGAGTTGATGAGTATGTCCTTTATAGACAGGTGTCCTTTATAGACAGGTTTGACTGTATTATCATAACTCTGTAGAAGCACTCCTCCTGCTATGAACACATGCACTGAATTGTCCTCAAATGTTATCTTTGATTTTATACTTTAATTCATTTTAAAATTAAAAAAATATTTTCCATTTTTCAACATTTCTTTGAGCTTGAATTCATATGATTAAATCTGTTTATCATTTAGTAGTATGTATAAAATTATGTAACACATATTTATTTTGCAGTTCTATTATAAAGGATATTATAATTTTGCTTTATGTAGCATAACATGAGATATTTTTTTACATCTTTATTACATAATTTACAGATGTACAGGAAGGTATGCTTCCCTTATATAAACATTATAATACCATAATCACAATATTATTGTAACTTTCATTAATTCTTCCAGAAATATATTTAATTTACTATTTAGTCTAACATAATTAAACGTTATTAAATTATAGAAAAATATTAGCTTTTTAAAAACTTTTTTTTTACAAATGACATCTTTTGAGAATCTGTCTTTCAAGAATAACTAAACAGATTTAGTATTGAATAAGTATGCTGATAGAATTTTGAATCTGATATCATTCCTTTAGAATCGTATATATTGACCCCTGTCCTTTGTTTCATGTGGGGTTTTGGTTTTGTATTTTCATCAAATATCAATCATGTTCCTTTTTATTTCTTTTCCTGTTGTATTTCCCGTTGATTTTAGTATGTTCTACCTTCCTTTGTCTGCCATTGGCTTTGGTACCATTTGGTTTCTCATACCTCTCTTCATTATTTTTCCTTGTTTTTTTTTTTTAATTCCAACTTTTTCTTTTAACAATACGATCTAATTAGAAGAATGCTTTAATTTACTGTACAGTATTTGACAAATGATGATTTTTTGAATATCACATTTTCATGCCACCTCCTAGAGTCAAATGCACTCAAACTTTGAGTCTGACTCTTGATCTGGAAAAAGAAGAAATGGCTATTTGTATTGTTCATTTTATTAGTGGTGTAAAAATCCTTTTCCTATTTCATGTTTCTTACCAACATCAAAATCTCTATTGATATAGAATTACCTGTCTGTATCGAAAATGTTCTCCCAGCATTGACCAACCCTCACTTACTCCCTACTTTTAGCCAGGATGACCACATTATTAACTCATTGACCCCTGAAAATTTATAATGAACTGTTCCATCCATTAAGTAAGAAAAGTTCAAATTTGTCTACAAGGGTGAATCATGAATGAGTTAATGTCCAATATTGGTGCATATCTTCCCTTAGGTCGCAATTGTAAGATCTGCTCAGGCAGTTGCTAGGAACTAGCAGTGTCAGTTGATGGTTTTTATGTGGAAACTTCCGTTCCTCACCAAATCATTCTTGAATAACTAGAGCTGTTTTAGGATCTATAACACAAACAAATCCACTTTCATTAATGACTCTTTTAATTGTAAATTCTCACCTTTTTTCATTTAATATAACATAAATCCATGAGGTGTATGATGACCATTATATATATACAGCACATAATATAAAGAATTTTGACATTCGTTTGAATTCAATTTGTACTTTCTCACAAGATGTATTTTAGATCAGATTTCATCAAATTAACCAACTCATGGAAGTAGACAAATTAGAGGCATGCAAATAAATGAATTTTTTTATATTTTGTCTGAAATTACTTTTATATCTTTATTTTATCTGTGAAGATACATTCAACCAGTACACTAGTCTAGTAATTTTAGCAGGATTTTCTCCTCTCTAATGTTGAACAAAATAACTTTTTGTTTCCATGTATTTATATCCCTTCATTTGAGATAACCTAAGCCAAACGGTATTGATAATTACAACACAATGAATTACACTTTTTTCACTTTTTACTTTTGGTCGAAGACAGTACAAAATTGTCCAGTTTTGACTGAACATTGTTAAGAAAGTATCTAAAATGATAGGTAATATTGGAATGCTTCTTTCAATTATTTGTCAATGTAAGCAGGGTGCAGCATCACTAATATTGAGTTAATTTACAGCGGAGGACCGCCTGAAGCGTCTCACCGATGACTTGATGGGTACGGAGAGGAAGCTGTTACAGGCAACCAAAGACCTCAAACGTATGGGGGACATCACAGAGAAGGATGACGTCAAGGTGCAGCTTCGTCAAAGGATGGCAAAGAAAATGCAACTGGTGAGTAGTCAAAGCTCAACACTGCTATAGGTTGGTGTTAAAAAGAATGACAATGATAACTTCAGCCTATTATCAGGAGAAGACTAAGATAGGCTATGCCTGATGTCTAATCCTATCGACACTTAACATCTTTTGTCATTAAAATATTTAGAAATTGAAATTGAATTGCAGTCCTATCTGAGGGACTGGTGAATTGTCAAAGAACTTCAAGAGGATTGCAGATATAGCTGTTCAAGAGAATGGCAGTGGACATTAGTTAGGAATTGTCTTAAATGTCTGAGTTTGGTTGTCTTAAAGGTCTGAGTTTGGTTGTCTTAAAGGTCTGAGTTTGGTTGTCTTAAAGGTCTGAGTTTGGTTGTCTTAAAGGTCTGAGTTTGGTTGTCTTAAAGGTCTGAGTTTGGTTGTCTTAAAGGTCTGAGTTTGGTTGTCTTAAAGGTCTGAGTTTGGTTGTCTTAAGGTCTGAGTTTGGAGTCTTTTGGTTTGGTTGTCTTAAAGGTCTGAGTTTGGTTGTCTTAAAGGTCTGAGTTTGGTTGTCTTAAAGGTCTGAGTTTGGTTGTCTTAAAGGTCTGAGTTTGGTTGTTTAAAGGTCTGAGTTTGGTTGTCTTAAAGGTCTGAGTTTGGTTGTCTTAAAGTCTGAGTGGTTGTCTTAAAGGTCTGTTTTGGTTGTCTTAAAGGTCTGAGTTTGGTTGTCTTAAAGGTCTGAGTTTGGTTGTCTTAAAAGTCTGAGTTTGGTTGTCTTAAAGGTCTGAGTTTGGTTGTCTTAAAGGTCTGAGTTTGGTTGTCTTAAAGGTCTGAGTTTGGTTGTCTTAAAGGTCTGAGTTTGGTTGTCTTAAAGGTCTGAGTTTGGTTGTCTTAAAGGTCTGAGTTTGGTTGTCTTAAAGGTCTGAGTTTGGTTGTATTAAAGGTCTGAGTTTGGTTGTCTTAAAGGTCTGAGTTTGGTTGTCTTAAAGGTCTGAGTTTGGTTGTTTAAAGGTTGAGTTGGTTGTCTTAAAGGTCTGAGTTTGGTTGTCTTAAAGGTCTGAGTTTGGTTGTCTTAAAGGTCTGAGTTTGGTTGTTTGGTTGTCTTAAAGGTCTGAGTTTGGTTGTCTTAAAGGTCTGAGTTTGTGGTTGATTGTTTTTAAAGTCTGAGTTTGGTTGTTTTAAAGGTCTGAGTTTGGTTGTCTTAAAGGTCTGAGTTTGGTTGTCTTAAATGTCTGAGTTTGGTTGTCTTAAAGGTCTGAGTTTGGTTGTCTTAAAGGTCTGAGTTTGGTTGTCTTAATGGTCTGAGTTTGGTTGTTTAAAGGTCTGAGTTTTGGTTGTCTTAAAGGTCTGAGTTTGGTTGTTTTAAAGGTCTGAGTTTTGGTTGTTTCTTAAAGGTCTGAGTTTGTTGTCTTAAAGGTCTGAGTTTTGGTTGTCTTAAAGGTCTGAGTTTGGTTGTCTTAAAGGTCTGAGAGTTTTGGTTGTCTTAAAGGTCTGAGTTTGGTTGTGTTTAAAAGTCTGAGTTTGGTTGTCTTAAAAGGTCTGAGTTTGGTTGTCTTAAAGGTCTGAGTTTGGTTGTCTTAAAGGTCTGAGTTTGGTTGTTTAAAGGTTGAGTTTGGTCTGAGTTTGTTTCTTAAGGTCTGAGTTTGGTTGTCTTAAAGGTCTGAGTTTGGTTGTCTTAAAGGTCTGAGTTTTTGGTTGTCTTAAAGGTCTGAGTTTGTTGTCTTGTCTGAGTTTGGTTGTCTTAAAGGTCTGAGTTTGGTTGTCTTAAAGGTCTGAGTTTGGTTGTCTTAAAGGTCTGAGTTTGGTTGTCTTAAAGGTCTGAGTTTGGTTGTCTTAAAGGTCTGAGTTTGGTTGTCTTAAAGGTCTGAGTTTGGTTGTCTTTAAAGGTCTGAGTTTGGTTGTCTTAAAGGTCTGAGTTTGGTTGTCTTAAAGTCTGATTTGGTTGTCTTAAAGGTCTGAGTTTGGTTGTCTTAAATGGTCTGAGTTTGGTTGTCTTAAAGGTCTGAGTTTGGTTGTCTTAAAGGTCTGAGTTTGGTTGTCTTAAAGGTCTGAGTTTGGTTGTCTTAAAGGTCTGAGTTTGGTTGTCTTAAAGGTCTGAGTTTGGTTGTCTTAAAGGTCTGAGTTTGGTTGTCTTAAAGGTCTGAGTTTGGTTGTCTTAAAGGTCTGAGTTTGGTTGTCTTAAAGGTCTGAGTTTGGTTGTCTTAAAGGTCTGAGTTTGGTTGTCTTAAAGGTCTGAGTTTGGTTGTCTTAAAGGTCTGAGTTTGGTTGTCTTAAAGGTCTGAGTTTGGTTGTCTTAAAGGTCTGAGTTTGGTTGTCTTAAAGGTCTGAGTTTGGTTGTCTTAAAGGTCTGAGTTTGGTTGTCTTAAAGGTCTGAGTTTGGTTGTCTTAAAGGTCTGAGTTTGGTTGTCTTAAAGGTCTGAGTTTGGTTGTTTTAAAGGTCTGAGTTTGGTTGTCTTAAAGGTCTGAGTTTGGTTGTCTTAAAGGTCTGAGTTTGGTTGTCTTAAAGGTCTGAGTTTGGTTGTCTTAAAGGTCTGAGTTTGGTTGTTAAAGGTCTGATTTGGTTGTCTTAAAGGTCTGAGTTTGGTTGTCTTAAAGGTCTGAGTTTGGTTGTCTTAAAGGTCTGAGTTGTTTTGGACTTTTTGGCGTTGTCTTAAAGGTCTGAGTTTGGTTGTCTTAAGGTCTGAGTTTGGTTGTTCTTAAAGGTGTCTGAGTTTGTAGTTTGTGTCTTAATGGTCTAGTTAAGGTCTATGGAGTTTGGTTGTCTTAAAGTCTGAGTTGGTTGTTTAAAGGTCTGAGTTTGGTTGTCTTAAAGGTCTGAGTTTGGTTGTCTTAAAAGTATGAGTTTGGTTGTCTTAAAGGTCTGAGTTTGGTTGTCTTAAAGGTCTGAGTTTGGTTGTCTTAAAGGTCTGAGTTTGGTTGTCTTAAAGGTCTGAGTTTGGTTGTCTTAAAGGTCTGAGTTTGGTTGTCTTAAAGGTCTGAGTTTGGTTGTCTTAAAGGTCTGAGTTTGGTTGTCTTAAAGGTCTGAGTTTGGTTGTCTTAAAGGTCTGAGTTTGGTTGTTTTAAAGGTCTGAGTTTGGTTGTCTTAAAGGTCTGAGTTTGGTTGTCTTAAAGGTCTGAGTTTGGTTGTCTTAAAGGTCTGAGTTTGGTTGTCTTAAAGGTCTGAGTTTGGTTGTCTTAAAGGTCTGAGTTTGGTTGTCTTAAAGGTCTGAGTTTGGTTGTCTTGTCTGAGTTTGGTTGTCTTAAAGGTCTGAGTTTGGTTGTCTTAAAGGTCTGAGTTTGGTTGTCTTAAAGGTCTGAGTTTGGTTGTCTTAAAGGTCTGAGTTTGGTTGTCTTAAAGGTCTGAGTTTGGTTGTCTTAAAGGTCTGAGTTTGGTTGTCTTAAAGGTCTGAGTTTGGTTGTCTTAAAGGTCTGAGTTTGGTTGTCTTAAAGGTCTGAGTTTGGTTGTCTTAAAGGTCTGAGTTTGGTTGTCTTAAAGGTCTGAGTTTGGTTGTCTTAAAGGTCTGAGTTTGGTTGTCTTAAAGGTCTGAGTTTGGTTGTCTTAAAGGTCTGAGTTTGGTTGTCTTAAAGGTCTGAGTTTGGTTGTCTTAAAGGTCTGAGTTTGGTTGTCTTAAAGGTCTGAGTTTGGTTGTCTTAAGGTCTGAGTTTGGTTGTCTTAAAGGTCTGAGTTTGGTTGTCTTAAAGGTCTGAGTTTGGTTGTCTTAAAGGTCTGAGTTTGGTTGTCTTAAAGGTCTGAGTTTGGTTGTCTTAAAGGTCTGAGTTTGGTTGTCTTAAAGGTCTGAGTTTGGTTGTCTTAAAGGTCTGAGTTTGGTTGTCTTAAAGGTCTGAGTTTGGTTGTCTTAAGGTCTGAGTTTGGTTGTATTAAAGGTCTGAGTTTGGTTGTCTTAAAGGTCTGAGTTTGGTTGTCTTAAAGGTCTGAGTTTGGTTGTCTTAATGGTCTGAGTTTAGTTGTCTTAAAGGTCTGAGTTTGGTTGTCTTAAAGGTCTGAGTTTGGTTGTCTTAAAGGTCTGAGTTTGGTTGTCTTAAAGGTCTGAGTTTGGTTGTCTTAAAGGTCTGAGTTTGGTTGTTTAAAGGTCTGAGTTTGGTTGTCTTAAGGTCTGAGTTTGGTTGTCTTAAAGGTCTGAGTTTGGTTGTCTTAAAGGTCTGAGTTTGGTTGTCTTAAAGGTCTGAGTTTGGTTGTCTTAAAGGTCTGAGTTTGGTTGTCTTAAGGTCTGAGTTTGGTGTCTTAAAGTCTAGTTTGGTTGTCTTAAATGGTCTGAGTTTGGCTGTCTTAAAGGTCTGAGTTTGGTTGTCTTAAGGTCTGAGTTTGGCTGTCTTAATGGTCTAGTTTGGCTGTCTTAGGTCAGTTTGGTTGTCTTAATGGTCTTAGTTTGACTGTCTTAGTTTGGCTGTCTTAATGGTCTTAGTTTAGTTATCTTAATGATCTTAGTTTGACTGTCTTAGTTTGGCTATGTCTTAATGTCTTAGTTTGACTGTCTTAGGTTGCTGTCTTAATGTCTTAGTTTGCTGTCTTAATGTCTTAGTTTTATGTCTTAGTTTGACTGTCTTTTTGCTGTCTTAGTTTGTTTATGTCTTAGTTGACTGTCTTAGTTTGCTGTCTTAATGATCTTAGTTTGACTGTCTTAGTTTGGCTGTCTTAATGGTCTTAGTTTGACTGTCTTAGTTTAGTTATCTTAATGGTCTTAGTTTGACTGTCTTAGTTTGGCTGTCTTAATGATCTTAGTTTAGTTATCATAATGATCTTAGTTTGACTGTCTTAGTTTGGCTGTCTTAATGGTCTTAGTTTGACTGTCTTAGTTGCTGTCTTAATGGTCTTAGTTTGACTGTCTTAGTTTGGCTGTCTTAATGATCTTAGTTTGACTGTCTTAGTTTGGCTGTCATTTACTTATGTCTTAGTTTGGCTGTCTTAGTTTTGCTGTCTTAATGGTCTTAGTTTGACTATCTTAATTTGGTTGTCTTAAAAGAAGATATCTAGGAATAAACCAAGGAGCCAATACAGTGCACATTGACTTTATATTACCAACTCAATTTTTTACTGAGACCTTCATATTTGTTTATTGCATATAAATGACTTTGTTGACTTAGCATTATTTGATTCCCTGATAAATACAGTACTACCGTTGTCATTCACTTTATATCCGCATCATAAATATATCATGTCCTTGGTCTGTCATTTAACAAAAAGACCGATTATCTCCCCTTGTTGTTCTACTGATCACGGCAGTTTATGACTGTGTAAAGTTGACACCGTCAACAATGTTTATGGTATTTATCTCATTTATAACACTGACCACATTACACATCCCTTCCCTTCTATGTGTAATAGAATGTACATTACTTTTGAAAATGGACAAGTCCATTTCTATGTAAGGGATGTGTTATATGATTGGTGAATTTTGGTAAGATCTGAATTCTGAATCGTCTGTAGTATACTTGGTGTATAGCTATGCCATTACATGTTCCCCAGACACTAAGTGCTTTTCCTGTGTATGATTTTTGTATGTCAAAGGTAAGATTAAAACAATAACTTCTTTGAAGATGAACTTTTAATAATTTAATAATTGAGAATAAAACATCTCAAAATAATGCATTGGGACATTGATGTAAGGCTTGAGGGAACCTCATTCCTCAAACAATTCAAGGTAACCACTGCATGTGTTCCAGTTGCTAACGTTTCTTGCCAGTTTGAACCAAAGTTTAAAATCTGAATATCAGCTTAAGTTTTGATATTTTATCTCTGTAGCTTGATTACAGGTAAACCACTTTATGTTTTGATATTTCATCTTGTGGTTTAATTACAGGTAAACAAGTTTAGTTTTGATATTTCATCTCATGGTTTAGTTATAGGTAAATAACTTGATTTTTGATATTTCATCTCATGATTTAATTACAGGTAAATGACCTGAAGGATAGTGCTACCCAGATTGAGGATGAAATCGAGAAGACAGTGAAAAGTATGCATGATAGTAAGGTGGATGTGGCCCGGCTCAAGGGTCAGCTTGACCGACTGGACAGCAAAGATCCAAAATATGTAAGTTAAATATATTTCCTATTGGTATGTATAAATGTTATATTTAATTGAAAAAGTTCTAGATGTAATATTCTCTTGCCAAATCTATTCTTTGCGAAAAAATAGTACATCAGAAAAAATAACATTATTTGTATTTACATGGTGTCCATATGACCACTATAGTCCTCCATATATGGACTGCTTGTTTGAAATCCATGTGGGGTAGTTAATTGCCTGGTACTAATGTAATATGAAATATTTGTTGAATGTTGAAATTCTTGTTGTTATTGTGATTGTTATGGACCATAAATTAAGATAACAACAAAGTTATATAAACCTTTGTCAAACCTGCCTTTATCACAGCCTGTATAAAGCAAACAAACACCTGCCACAATTTCTGTCATGGATATTCTTCTGATATTTCACCTATATTAAGGGACCACCTGTCATACATAAACATTCTTCTTTGGTCCTTTGAAAAGTCTAACATGAAAGGTCTGACTTTTTTTGGATAATTGTTCTTTTGGCTAAATAGGAATATTTCTTACCACAAATGATTAGAATTTTTCAAAATAAAATTTGTTGAAATTGAAATTGAAAATGATTTGAAAGCTTCAAGCAATGAAGTTAATTACAAAGTTGAACAGTAGACAGTTGTTTTTCAGGTGTTTCAATTTTTTTTCCATAATCAGCCTTAAATTGTCCCTAAATAACCATAACTTTCAATAAAACATGTAAAATAAGCCTACACCTAAATATATATTTTTTGTACAGAGGAAAGTGTATGCTGAGATGGTGGACAAGGAGCAACAGATCAGTGAGAGTAACCAGATGTATGGACAGTTACAGCAGCAGCTCGAGGTGATGCTGGACACCATCGCCAAGGAAACCGCTGACATCAAGAAACTCGAACAGCAGCTCAATGATGGTGAGAGATAGATATATATCTACCTACCTAGTCCCAGTGTCTATGTCGTTCTGTAACTTTAAGGAAATTCCTCTACTTAAAAAATTGCTATAGGAAAGCAATGCAGAAATTAAGGAAAAAATCTCAAGGAAATTTCCTGAATTTATATAGCACTTTGAGGTTCCTTAGTTAAAGAATATTGATAAAACTGGGCTCTGATTTGTTCTTGGCTATGTTCATGTATATTATTTTGTGTGAGAAAAAAGTAAGGATTTTTTTTTCAGACATTACATTTAGGTAATAATGTTACATAATCAGTGTAAATTAGACAAATGACCTAGCAGTACCCAAAGGTGTAAAAAGTGTATAAGTTGTTAATGAAATCAAAGTCGATGATTGGTGCTTGATGTCAATTTTAGCACTGCTGAAATTGATTTAGCTCTAAATAAGGATGTTTACAATATATTTTTATATATAGGTTTTCATACTCAATAATTATGATTTACAGACCAGATAGATGCTAACGAATCGCTGCGTACAGAACTGGATGAGATTGTTGGTGGTCTCCAAGGTTACTTGTCCAATGTAAAACAGCAGGGGCTCCGCCGCCAGCGCGACTTTGACTCCATTTTGGGTGAGAAGACGCGATTGGAACAAAAAGTGTCTCAGTTAGAACAAGAGCTAGGTGTGCTGGATGCTGAGGCAGGCAATTACAAGGCCATGGAAAAGGTATGTCTTTGTCTTTGACAATTATTTCTATTGTTATATCCAAGTGTAGGTACTGATTTCATTACAAATTTGCTAAAACAGTCATGTTTCTTTTATTTAAAAAGTCAAGCTATCGGTACCCTATAAGTGTGAAATTAACAAAACAAGAAATAGAGCATTTACACAATATCCAACAGTGTAGCTTTCTATCAACCATATTTAAACATTTGATTTAGCACAATATTTAGATTTTCAGATTAATACAGGTATAATTCATAGATTATTCAAAGTGATTGTAATGTTCACAGAGATTAATAGAAATGGAACAGAACCTAAGTGACACCCAAAACCTCAATAAAACCCTGGAGGACCAGTTACATCGAACTCGAACTAAGGATGCAGAGTACCAGGACCAGATGGAAAATACTTCTGCTGAACTTTTAGACCTGAAGCGGGCCCTGAAGGAGGCTGGCAGGAAGGCACAGGTAGGTTAGATGAGGTTAAAGGTCATAATTCACAAGTAAAGTGGGTAGGCAGGTGAAAGGTTATGGAGCAAAAGGTCACAACCAATATGGAAAGGCAAGTCAAAACTTCAGGATATTAAAGGTTATTAAAGCAGATGTTTGTAATAAGATGAAAAATTTAAGTTCATTTTAGGAAACAATAAAGTTCAAGAAGATAGTAAAATAATGTTACCAACAGTGAGGAAGAAGTGATGCAATCAAAGGATATTTCACGCTGTAAATCTAGGGACCTGAGAAGGTGGATAGATATTGTAAGCAGTAAACATATGTTAAAGATGTGGTGTTATGTTTATATTTTACATGATGTAATGTAACCATGTTTGGAGTAAAACACAATTAAAAATGAAGATTTCAATACTTACACTTGTTTACAGTATGACAAACAGGCGATTGAGTCACAGTTAAAGATAGAAAAAGAACGAGCTTCAAAAGCACTACAGCAGGCCAATGTAGCTTCGGCTGTGGACGAGGAGAATCGTCGCCTACAACACCAGCTGGAGGCTATCAAGGTAAAAACAGACCTATAATGTATATCTTAGTAAGGAGGAGTTATCAGCTCTTTAGAAGAGGATTATTTGTTACAGTATCTATTCCCCTGGAAAGCCAATTGTTTTTTAGAAAAAACTTTGCACATGTCAATCAGCACCATTTCACAAAGGCAGATAACTCTTAAATCAATATGACAAGATAGAATGATCTAGAAAAAGTTGATTTATATCTTGAATGTACTTGAAAACTTTGATATAAATGTTATAAGTATGACCTGAAATTCTTGATGTTCAGATCGAATCTGTAAATCTTGAAAAAATCTTACTCTCAATCCATAGATGTATAATTAAGATTGTTGTCTTGTTGCTGATATATAAAGCAGTTCTAGTCCTATAGAACATTAACGCCTTGTGAATATAGATTTGTTAAGATTTTGTGATTGTACTGATTATCTTTCAGGCTCAGAATCATTCATATAAGGAACAGCTGGAAGGAGAAAGGCAGTCTAGACTTCGTGAAACAATGCCACATAACGAGATCAGAAAACGGCTGAAGGATTTATCACAGAGTGTAAAGACTGGAAGGGTGAGTCTCCTTAAAATATACAAGAGGTAATGAATACTTGAAGGAAAAATCGATGTCATTTTGTAAACTATTACTGATACCAATATACTATATGTACAATGTTAAAATCTGTATTTTCACATGATCCTTATTCTTTTAGACTAATGTTGAGCCTCAGGATGACAGAGATTATTTGGGTAAAACCTTCAAAGATCTTCAGCAGTTTATGTCTGACAAAATGAACAAGAGTTTTAGGGATGCTGATGATGCAAAGAAGAAGACTAGCCAAGTAAGTATTTCAGTGGTTAAGATGTCTTAAAGATGCTCCTGGGCTGACAAATCTAAATTTTTACTATCAAAAACAGGAGCAGACGATTTAGTAGTTTTCTTCAGTAACAAAAGTTACTTACTTTACATCATTACCACCATTGAAAAGTTGGAGCTTCTGATTTTGTTTTAAGTTAAAAATATAAAAATTAATTAATTGCATCCCGAAAAAATCTGTGACACTATATCCTATATGGAATGAATTACTGATTGTGCATGCACCAAAAGCAAAATAAGTAATTTTATATTATTTTTTGTGTTAATTAGACATACATATACACAATAAACACCAATCATTGTTCAAATCATTCATGCTCTGTCGGCGGTGGAGCACCTTTAACATTCCTGGAGTAGGCTTCTACATTTGAATTTTGATTTCCATGTAGCTTATTTGCCTGTCACTGACCATTTATTGATGCTGTAACTTTCTGGAAACTGTCTTTCCTGTACTACAAAAACTGGTACTTTCTTAGATGCTCATGGCTGTTAATTACAAGCAATTACTTATTTAAAATTTTTGTTTTACTAAGATCAATGTATGAAATGATAATAACCAGGTAAGGATTTGAACCATATTGTTTTATTTTAGGCTGATGCTGAAATCCAAGCATTAAGAGAAAATCTTTCAAAGGCAGAAAATAAACTCCTCAAACGTGATGACAAAAACAAAGACAAAGAGAATAAGGTTTGTAAGAAAGTGAAAAAGCTGATGTGAGAAGTTATTCTCAATGATGTTACTGCATTTCTACATTGTGTACTGAAATTTAGGCTGTTACCAGAATTATCAAAATAACATACGCTGCATAAGGAAGAATTAACTACTATAATGATACCAGGTTTAATTTTATAAGTGTAATCTAAATGTACAGCAGGATAACTATTATAATTTGAACTAAATGTTTACAATACCAAAACTTAAGCATTGGAATCGTTGACCATGATCATGTAAATTCTTGATAATTAAGTAAATCTCTTCTGTAGATGATCATTTGATACTGCAAAACGAAAATTACTGAAGATGAATATGTGAGGAAAATAATGTCTATGTTGTATAAAAACAGAAAATCAAATATAAAAATTTTTGTGTACCAGTAAATGATATTTTATTTACATTGGTGACCTTGACAGCTGCAGGCAGAGAGGAAGGCCAATGAAGATGAGATGAAGAGGATGCAGAACGAGATTCAGAGGTTAAAGGCCAAACTCAAAGAGACCATGGAAAGGGCAGCTCAAGGTCGTCCTGTCACAAAGATTGTGTATCGCCCAGAGTCAGAGTCGGATAGAAGCTCGATGAATTCTGAGGAGAAAGCATTGTTTGATGAGTTACAAAGAGAACTACTCGACCTGCGGCGTAACATGAGGAACAAAGAAGAGGAGAATGCCCGCAAAGTGAGTTTGTGCCATTTTCTTTCTCATGCTCCTACTTACATGATTTAGGGATGAAGATTTAAGATTAATGGACATTTTACAATTTCAAAGATAATTAAAGGAGACCCATTCATTTTTCTTTGAAAGATAAGTCACAGTACATTATAAATCCTAAAAATCCAATAAAATTTCAAGTATTTTGTCTTTCTGTGTCATATTTTACTATAAATGTTCAAACTAGATAACTTTAACATTTAATGAGCAGTAAAAGTAGACTTAAAGATAGAAAAGATAAATTGTATTTTTAAAACCTCTTTATTATTTGGCAATGACAGAAGAATGTTTAAGTGTTGTAAGTTGATGACACCATCTTCATCTTCTTGAAATGTTCTGAAAGCAATATTTTCTTCAATAACATAAAAATATGAACATGAATTGTAAATCCTTGATTATTTCATGTATGTAAGTGTAAGTGATAATTTGTCTGAATTTTAAGATGATTGACATGGAATCCGAAGCAGCTATGATGGAGCAAGCATTAAGGGACCAGGAGAAAGAATATGAGAAAGAATTGGCCTTTACACGTGATGAACTCGAAGATCAAAAGGTAATAATATTATGATTTAATTTATGTTCAAGGTTTGGAAAAACATGAATTCAAATATTTATTAAAGTTTATGGCTAGTTGAGTTGCTACTTCTTGTACTCAAACTCTCTGTTATTTCTCACTTGCATTCAGCTGTCATATCCTGCATTTGTATATTACATAGTTGTCTGCCCTTTTGGGTAGGTATTGATTGTCACATCACATGTGTGCAAGCTTAACGTCATACTTTTTGGAGAGACCGTAACAAGTTTCGCTTACAAAATAATGATGTCACAATGGATATCTTCCTGCAATAATGCTGTTAATGAGCAAAGAGAGAATACATGTACTAGTAAAACTGGCATTATATAGAACAAAAAAGTACAAACAGATTATGATGTTATAATCAATACATGCTCTCAAAAGTAGATGAAATAATCTGAAAACCCCACTCCGTATTCTTTGAATCTGTAGGAGAAACAAGAAGCCCGTATGCAGGTGATAGGCCAGGACTTAGAACAGGCCCAGATTGTAGCTAACCAACTACGACAGTGTCTGGACGAAAGAGATAAACAGCTGGCCAGCGAAGTCAAGAACACCGATATGTCCAATCACATGATGAGTAAGTACAGGTTATCTCCCTTTGGTGCTGTTATAACATATGTTATAATGAAGATAAAAACTCTAATATCTGCAGCCGAACCTTCTTAATTATCACGGTATTACATACATATAAAACAGTTTCTTAACAGATACTTCTAACTTACAAAAACCGTCTTGATTGACCTTTGGTATTTTATTTTGGTATCAAAATGGTTTTAAAAACTATATAATATCAATTAAGTGTCATCTGTGCTTTTACATTGATAATTTGACATTGTTAGCATTGTCTTAATTACTTACAGACGAATGTGCAAAATGGCAAGGTAACTTAATATCAAACCCTAATTAGATACCAGAAACAATATAATATTAAACCCAAAACATTTTAAACAGTTCAGAAACTAGTCAATTATTTTCAAACATCAAAGATAACATGTTCCATAGACTGTAGACTACAAAACAAATGTACTTATTAGGTAGGTAGTTTAGTTATTTTTTATTTGATTTTATTGTAGAATTTTACACACCTACGGGAAGAATTACGCTAATTTGAATCTAGAATTTATTTTAAAATAAAACATATTTCAATATTTCACGAATAATAGATTTACAAAATACATTTTAGTTACATGTAATTTTAGGCCCTCTCTATTTATATATAAGTATGTTGTTCATCCCTTATATATCTGACAGTCAGTTAAAAAAATCCCTTTTTTCCCCTTGTGATCATGATTTTAGAATAAAAAATATTTCTTATGTTTGTTTAGTTTTGAATAAGGAGTGACTTAGCTGGCTAAGTTGTCTCCCATTGATAGCAATTTATTTTTGGATGGGGTAGGGTTTGGGCAATACTTCACTAATATTGCAGTACAGGAATGTATGTGTGTTACAAGTGTTATATATATGTGTGATATTTATGACATTTAGCGGGGTTCCAAGCCAAGTCAGGTAAGATGTGACCCACACCTGTTTGGTCAGCCCCCAGCACTACAGTATTAACATACCCTAACATTGACGGAAAGCCTCACGATAAACTTTGTGGTTCTATAAGAAATTATGAACACTTCAATGCAACAACTGCAGGAAATGTTGATTTCTGTATGAATTTGCTTTAGAAAACTTGTTGATTTCACTTTAGAATTCATATTAGACAATTTTAGTTGTTTGAACAAAAACTCTTCCAGTTGTTTCTAGAACTGCATCAAGTTTGTTTAGGATCACTTATAATTAGAATTGCTTACTAATATAATGTAAGATGCAATAGGAAACATTGTTGTTGATAACTGGTACACAGAGAAAATCGTTCTAGCCTAATTTTCATGTCTGTTGAAAGTAAAACTTTAGAAATTACTGACTTCCGAAATGGATGTTTCATATGATTTGGATAATAATGATTGATTTCACAACTTGATACATGTCATTATATAGGTTTGATCCATGTACCTATCCATATGTGTGACACTCAAATAAATTATTCTTAACATTATATATGTGTGATTGTATTACAAGTTTGATCCTCTGATCCCTGGTGTTTTGCCCTTAGTACACACGGTAGGAATTTGCTCTGATATGACCACCTAGAATAGACTTGTACACCATTGCAATAACAAACTGGATAGTTGACCAGTGGTGACTGTGGTGATGTGACTTGGATAGTTGACCAGTGGTGACTGTGGTGATGTGACTTGTGACAGACGTAGTTGTTTTAATGTAGTCACACACCTTGGGATTGTAACTTTGCAACAGAAATTTTATAAATGTATCAAATACTTTAATTGTTTAGTGGTCTTTGCATTATCCAAATCTATTTCAGTTCAAAATGTTTCATCGTTGCTGGCTAAACGTAATACAAAACTTCCAAATTTGATACTGATTTGGAGGAGATGACATGGTTTAACTGTAAATGTTTTATTCAATTATCATATTTACTCTGTTGTTCAATTTTTTGATACTATTAATGTGTGTATTTTTAGGCTTGCATCAAAATCATTTTCAAAAAAGATCAAATATGTTGTGCTATTTATTAAAACATGTACCAGTATCTCTTTATTTAGATGACAGTATTTCTATTGTTCTACAAAGGCAGATAACTTGTGTCTCTACCATAACCAAAGGCAGATGATTTCTGCTATAATGTCTGCTATATCAAGGGCCAATAACTCATGCTGACAGTTGTCTATCTTTCTTTACAGCGGCCCAGGAAGATGAGCTGGCACGCCTATATGAGATACTGGATGCCCAGAAGGATGAGATCGAACATCTGAATGGCATGTTGGACCAGCTATACAGCAGCCCTAGAGGACCAAGTAAACATTTATTTCATATGTAAACATTTATTTCATATGTAACCATACTAAACAAATAAGGCCTATGCAATATTGGGACAACATGAAATCTTGAAAAATCATTTGTATCATAGACTATTATTATAGGCAATCAAAATCTTTGTTATTTTTTATTAGCTATGCAAAAACTTATTCTTAGAGTATGTCTTGATCCAGAAGCTTGAAATCATAATGGGGAAAAAACCCCATTAAATTTAAATTGTGACTATATTCTTGAATCTTCTTTTCTATTTCACAGTAAATCCTGGTTTTGATGATGGTCTGTGGAAGTTACGTCAGGAAGTGAACCGGTTGAAAGAAACTCTTGCCATGCAGTCTGCCTACATACAGACAATGCCCAACCCCCTAAGTTCAGCCGGTACCCAGGCCCAGACAGACATTCCTCCAGAGCCAGGCTTTAATCAGGTGTGTTATATGTTTACTGGATAACAGGAGAATAAAGAAGGAAGACAATAGAATAAGCATTGTCACTTGTTTCATCTGGTTCTTGAAATAAATGTTATAATAAATGTCATTTTTCTAGTTAAAGATACATTAATTTGTGAGGAAATCAGATTCTAGAACCAAAATGTCTTTCTGTAGTCGTGAGTGACACATTTCCATTATTATCCTTAACAGAATGTTTACCCTGGGCAGACGGCTGTTCCACCCGTACCCAGACTTAATTTAGGAACACAGCCCGGGGTACCAGTCTCTGTAATGCCAGCCTCACCACAGCGACCTAACATGGTAGATATCTAATACAACTTTAATTTGTATCCTTCTGTTTCTTGTTTTTTATCATTTGAATTATACATTGGTAAGCACATTAATGTTATATTTGATAACTGTGACGTAGTTTCTTTCATTTGAATTGATATGTTAATGTCGATTGGTAAGAACATTGAGGGTGTATTTGAAAACAACAAATTAAACTGTACATATATTGCCCACAGGGAGTAGCCTACCCCCAGCCCACAGCTTACATACCAGGTACAGGGGCAGCCCCTGGGGTGCATCCAGCTTACATGCCTGCATCTGGGGCAGCTCCTGGGGTACAGTCAGGCTATGCAAGTGACCCCCAACAACATCCACGATCATCTGCTCGTGACAGTCATCGACCACGGTCAGAAGATGCCAGATCTGGCCACAGATCTCGCAGGGACAGAGGTAATCATTTGAAAGTTAAATCAAATTTGTAGTTAATTAAAGTGAGGAGGAAGAATAAATAATAGATTAAATAATTTAGTTTTCTTATGAATAGAAAGCATCAAATATAAATTATAGATGATATTGAAAAAAGGTAACTGATAATGAGTTGTTTCCCTTGGTTCTCTAATGCTAACCAGTGTCTATATTCACTACCTACATGTATATTTATGCTTAAGCTAGATCTATCATTTTAATACTTTTTTCATCTAAGCTGTACTTAATGACTCAAACTGGTATATAAATTTTTAGGAATTATCTTGTTATTACTGTTACTTGGAAAAAAGAATATTGTGAATATCAGT
Source organism: Argopecten irradians (assembly GCF_041381155.1). Classification (NCBI taxonomy): domain Eukaryota; kingdom Metazoa; phylum Mollusca; class Bivalvia; order Pectinida; family Pectinidae; genus Argopecten; species Argopecten irradians. Next base: position 33,634,028 of record NC_091137.1, read on the forward strand.
ACACTGTATAATGATTTTAACCATTTGCAGGTGAGGATGATAGACTGAGTCAGAGAAGCCATAGAAGTCAGCGTAGTCATGGCAGCAGCAAAGGTCGCAGTGGTCGACATCATGACAAAGATCGACGGCGACACCACACGTCTTCCTCAGCCACCAAAACAGCATTTGAACCTGTACAGCGCCCCCAGGTGTACCGACCAGTACAAGGAGGAAACGCTGCCCACAACATGCCAAGTAGTGCCGGTGGTGTACCAGGCGGTGTTCCCAGTGGGGTACCAGGTGGGGTACCAATGCAAGGGGCACCTGGCCAGTATTTACCTTCAGGAGCTGGAGTCCCCGTAGGTGCTCATATGTCTGGTATCCCTGGTCAGAACATGGCAGTCCAGTCTGGTGGTGTCCCAACAATGGACGGCTATCAGGCCCCGTACCCTGGACATGGTGTACAACTTGGCCCTGTAGGTGTATCTAGAGGTGTACAACCGTCAGGACAGCGACATATACGAGGACTTACCTCCGATCCGATCCCCCAGAGTGGAGGAACTCAGACACCGGGGCACACCTCAACTCAGACTAGTGGTGCCCCGTCAGTGGCTGTGGCTCCATCGTATAACGTTGGACAACAAACTTACATCCCAGTGGCAGCCACGCCAGCACAAAATGTACCCTACAACAGTGGCAGGGTGTTCTTACCTGCTTATTCCACCTCAACAGACCGACCTGGTGGCAGGATCTACTATCCCCAGGGTGGCAGGATTCCTACAGGTGGTCCTGGGGGTGGGGGTGCACCTCCCCCACCACCTCCTCCTCCTCCACCAGTACAATATTTACCAGGGTCCCCGGGGCCGAGAGTGACTTTCCTGCCCGTGACTCCCATGGCCACTGGAACACCAGTAAAACATTCGCGGGTCAACGCCTCACTTAGTGCTCCACCAAGTCCTATATGTAAGTAAACCTTGTCTTATATATATTTCTACTATTTAATTGGTCATGAGAGGAAGTATACAAGATTTCAGGTCAGGAAAGGTTTTGGACATTTGAGTATCTGGGTATATTTATTCACAAATGGAGCTTGTTTTTCTCCAGCAATGAAAAAGGGGGCAAGACATGCCCCATTGCAGAATGTCACAGCTATTCTTTTTCAATTTCATTTATCGAGACAGAAGCATATCTAGTTTTAATTAAAAGTTGTTTAATGGTTTACAGGTGGTAATATCTTAAATTTCTTGTCTATAAATTTTTCCTGACCGAAAAATAATGTTTTTTATTACATATATATATACATGTATATACATGTATATATATATATTGTGTATTGAATACTGGGCCAAAGGATATAAGGACATTAAATATGTTTGTTGTGTCAGTATTAGACCTAGACCATCTGTACAGTAGACCATGATACAGGATAATATATATATATATGATAGTGGATATAATGTGACCTTGGAGAGATTTGATCTCCACACTACTTTTCTGTAAGTCTGTCTGTACACCGAGTAGAAGAGATTTACAACTCCAGAGAATTACATCGGTAGGATTTGATGAATTCTTATCTACCTGGTATCAATGTTTAAATTCTCTGTATGTACGATACCTCACTCTGCTTGATTTAAACCATATTGGCTGTTTAAAAGACATTTATTTCTGGAATTTATTATTAAAGTTGATAGCAGAAATCTGAAGATTTAATTTGAAATGTAATGACTTTTGTAGCTTTATGCTCAAATTCAAGTTTTCTGCCACAAAATTAGCTGTCATGATATTAGATGTTAGAGGGGGAGGGGTTATACTCTATTGATCATCCTGATTTCATGTATAGGAAAGGGCATTTCTGTCTAACAGATGGTTCTAGAGGTTTTTTATTGGAGTGTAACAAGAAGGAAAGGACTTATGATGTCTGGAGATGATATGGACGTTTTTTGTTGGATTTTTTTTTTAAATTTAAATAAAAAAAAAAAATTAAATTAGCTTTTGTCAAATAAGGACAAAGACATATTCTGTTGCTTGCACTTTTAGCTTATCTTTACTAATAGAAATAATATTAAGGTTGATTAGAGTATAATTAGGAATTCCTGTTAAAATTTTCATCTCGGCTTCCACAACTAAACAATGTAGGATTGTAGTGTGAAAGTGGTTAAGATGTCCCAACAGAAACATTTCCACTAATCCTCCACCTCTGGGTCACAAGATTAAATCCCAAACTTTGGTTGTTACCATGGCAGCACATTGATTGTTGTCAGTGGTTTTTCTTCAGGTACTCTGGTTTTCCTCCACCTCCTATATCTTTAAATGTCCCTGGCTGTTAATAGGATGTTATTAAACCAAACAAACCAAAAAATCTAGACAACAGAATAGAGAAAATAATCAATTACATCTTTTATTGATCATCACTGTTCAGTGTCTGCAGCCTAAAGTGTCAGTTGTTACCTGTTATCAAATGCCCTAATGCTACCATACTGACTGGAAATCCATAGAGATATTCAGTAGTTACTTCACATCAACAATCAATAAAAAAAAAGAATACTTTTCATTTTGGTTTAAGGGGGATTCATGTAAAGAAATATATGTATTGTTAGATTTCTGGTTTTATTTTATGTCAGATATTAATATACCATTTTAAAATTTAAAGACTTTCTTTTGTTCATAAATAGATTTGTATTATCTTTTCTATGTCACATCTTTCAAACACTTTTAAAGATATAATATGTGCTGAATTATTTAAAATGTTCATATTTTCTGCAATGTCAAGCTAACAAAACTATGTTTGAAAAGCTCGATCAGAACAATGGGGTAGACCAATTATTTTAAATACATGGATGGTGACGTGATAGCCTTGTGAACATCATGTATAATTAATTAATATCTGTATGTACATGTCTGGAACCATATGATACATGGTTAGTTTGTCTTAGGTAAGTTTATTGTAAACAAAAGACAGGTAAATTGATTGATCAAAGACTTTAATTAAATAATTATAAAAGTAAAATCTTCCCTTTACCATCTATCTCTATCAGGTGTGATTATGTTTTAACTATCTAATTAGCTCACCTGTCAGTTTACCTGTGTATACCCCACCTCCTAAATGCCCGCCTGACCGACTGACTTTTAAAATTTGTGTTCGGACTTGTTTGGGTCACATGACTTAGCGTTTGACATTGTATAGATTCAAAGCTAGTCAATAAAGGTATAAGCATTATAGCCTTATCCCTGTAGTACAGTACTAGTGTACCCTGGTAAATAATGTGAATATGTCGCCTTAGCCTTGGCTAATGAAGATCTGTCGACATTTACATTTTAATCTGTATTACACTATAAGTGTAGTGGTATAGTGGTTTATAAAACTCGAGGTTGGAATACATTCAGGATGTAGTAACAGAGAAAACGTGTGTTTCTGTGTAGATCGTCCTATTGTGGTAGGTATCTAAACATCGTTGTTTCTGTTTATGTCACTGCTTTTGCACATTTACAGTAGATATTTATGCTGATTATAAAACAAATTAAGATGAATGCAGCATTTACTGGTTTGTATGTTCTAATAGCTATTGGTAGTATTGGTAATGCTAGAACTAGGTGTTGGTAACTGGTCCGAGTTACTGAGTAGTAGTATTTTAGATTAGATACATGGAGGGGCGACAATGTGTCTATTGAGAATGATACTTAGTAATCTATACACAGGCTATATAGAGAAAATGTCTGTGGTAAACTGATCTCTTCTCCTATTGTTAACCTACATATTTTCTATAAAAGAACCGATTTCTAAGTCTGAGTTGCTCGTTCAAATATTGAGCATTGCATATTTCAGGAATTTTTTGTTATGCTTTTTGTTAAAAGAACTTAACAAAACAAATTTGCAACACCTGTAATTAATATTGTTTGAGTGATTATAATGTCAAATGTCAACTTGAGTATCACTCTAATGAGCGAGATTAAACCTACAATGACATTACTGGAATGTATAGAAATACTTCCAAACAAATAGTATCCCAGATAATGACTATCTGAATTTAGAGATCAACTGTATTGGTCACCTGGATAAAGTGGTCATCTGTATCCATTGGTCACCTATATTCAGTGTACAGTCACCTGGATAGAGTGGTCATCTGTATCCATTGGTCACCTATATTCAGTGTACATGCAGTCACCGGTATGTGAAGGTCATCTGTATCCATTGGTCACCTATATTAAGTGTACAGTCACCTGGATATAGTGGTCATCTGTATCCATTGGTCACCTATATTCAGTGTACAGTCACCTGGATATAGTGGTCATCTGTATCCATTGGTCACCTATATTCAGTGTACAGTCACCTGGATATTTTGGTCATCTGTATCCATTGGTCACCTATATTCAGTGTACAGTCACCTGGATATAGTGGTCATCTGTATCCATTGGTCACCTATATTCAGTGTACAGTCACCTGGATATAGTGGTCATCTGTATCCATTGGTCACCTATATTCAGTGTACAGTCACCTGGATTAAAATGGTCATCTGTATCCATTGGTCACCTATATTCAGTGTACAGTCACCTGGATAAAGTGGTCATCTGTATCCATTGGTCACCTATATTCAGTGTACAGTCACCTGGATAGAGTGGTCATCTGTATCCATTGGTCACCTATATTCAGTGTACATGCAGTCACCGGTATGTGAAAGTCATCTGTATCCATTGGTCACCTATATTAAGTGTACAGTCACCTGGATATAGTGGTCATCTGTATCCATTGGTCACCTATATTCAGTGTACAGTCACCTGGATATAGTGGTCATCTGTATCCATTGGTCACCTATATTCAGTGTACAGTCACCTGGATATTTTGGTCATCTGTATCCATTGGTCACCTATATTCAGTGTACAGTCACCTGTATATAAAGGTCATCTGTATCCATTGGTCACCTATATTCAGTGTACAGTCACCTGGATATAGTGGTCATCTGTATCCATTGGTCACCTATATTCAGTGTACAGTCACCTGGATATAGTGGTCATCTGTATCCATTGGTCACCTATATTCAGTGTACGGTCACCTGTATATAAAGGTCATCTGTATCCATTGGTCACCTATATTCAGTGTACAGTCACCTGGATATAGTGGTCATCTGTATCCATTGGTCACCTATATTCAGTGTACAGTCACCTGGATATTTTGGTCATCTGTATCCATTGGTCACCTATATTCAGTGTACAGTCACCTGGATATAGTGGTCATCTGTATCCATTGGTCACCTATATTCAGTGTACAGTCACCTGGATATAGTGGTCATCTGTATCCATTGGTCACCTATATTCAGTGTACAGTCACCTGGATTAAAATGGTCATCTGTATCCATTGGTCACCTATATTCAGTGTACAGTCACCTGGATATAGTGGTCATCTGTATCCATTGGTCACCTATATTCAGTGTACAGTCACCTGGATAGAGTGGTCATCTGTATCCATTGGTCACCTATATTCAGTGTACATGCAGTCACCGGTATGTGAAGGTCATCTGTATCCATTGGTCACCTATATTCAGTGTACGGTCACCTGGATATAGTGGTCATCTGTATCCATTGGTCACCTATATTCAGTGTACAGTCACCTGGATATAATGGTCATCTGTATCCATTGGTCACCTATATTCAGTGTACAGTCACCTGGATATAGTGGTCATCTGTATCCATTGGTCACCTATATTCAGTGTACAGTCACCTGGATATTTTGGTCATCTGTATCCATTGGTCACCTATATTCAGTGTACAGTCACCTGGATATAGTGGTCATCTGTATCCATTGGTCACCTATATTCAGTGTACAGTCACCTGGATATAGTGGTCATCTGTATCCATTGGTCACCTATATTCAGTGTACAGTCACCTGGATATAGTGGTCATCTGTATCCATTGGTCACCTATATTCAGTGTACAGTCACCTATATTCAGTGTACAGTCACTTGGATATAGTGGTCATCTGTATCCATTGGTCACCTATATTCAGTGTACAGTCACCTGGATATAGTGGTCATCTGTATCCATTGGTCACCTATATTCAGTGTACGGTCACCTGGATATAGTGGTCATCTGTATCCATTGGTCACCTATATTCAGTGTACAGTCACCTGGATATAGTGGTCATCTGTATCCATTGGTCACCTATATTCAGTGTACAGTCACCTGGATATTGTGGTCATCTGTATCCATTGGTCACCTATATTCAATGTATGGTCACCTGTATATAGTGGTCATCTGCATTCAGTGGTCATCTGTATAGTGGTCATCTCCATTAATTGGTCATCTGTATATAGTGGTCATCTGTATATAAAAGTCACCTGAATGTATGAAGTGGTCATCTATATCCAGTGCATGGTAACCTGTGTATATAGTGGTCATCTATGTATGGAGGTCAACAGTTTATGAAAGTGATCTTCTCAGCTATGTATGTAAACCTTAGACTAAACTTAGGTTTAAATACAGTGATAATGTTCACAAAAGTTTTGATAATTCTACGTTTTTGTTACAGTGGCAGGAACTCTAGCCATGGATTCCTCCGGCCAGCCCCGTGGGATCCTGAAGGGTGGTGTCGGGGGAGACGACGATAGCTATCTGTTCTGTAATGTACCGGAGCACCACGATCTGGTGAGTTCATCAAACTGTCTTTTTCAGTGTTATATAAAGTCTAGGTTTTTGTTTGTAATTTTCCTGGCCTTTGATGATAGTCAAGTGTTGGGAATATCTGCTAGATTAAAGTTTACGATTTTAGTTGTTCTCTTTTGGCCTTCAGTGATAATAGAATAATGCTATACTAAAGTTTTACTTTTTAAGGTGGCGTCGGGATATGGCAGACACATAATTACTTGTAATTCTCGTGGTTCATTTGTCCTTATTATCAAGAGAGAAAAAAACCTAAAATGTCTATATCTTTGCATTTCAGCAATTGCATTGAACTATTCAAATATTCAATTTTTTAAACAAATTTATTTAGATAAGAATAATTTCTAATCTTTTTTAGACTAGAAAATTAGTCTGATTTGATAGGCATCCATTTACACACCTAAGAAAAGTGATAATAAACTAGTTGTTAATATATGTTATATAATAATCCTGGAGATCTTCTTTATACTTATATCCTTATGTCTGGGTAATTCAGATCTATGATTATGGATTATCGGATAAACTATGTAAAGACATGTCCCATTCTTTTTCTGACACTAGAACAATCTAACTCTATGGAATAGTAGGATTATCTTTGTATTTACCACACATTTTCAAGTGTCTTGATGGGTTACTGTATTGCAGTATTAGATTCTTTTGAATTTGGAGGAACAGGATTTTAAAAATCAGATTTACTGTTAGTCTATGTAAAGGTAGATATAAATTTAATTGAAATTATGAAGCAAAATAATTTCAAACTTTATCAACTTTTCTTTAAAAAAAATTAAATTGCTATAATTATTACATTGAAAATAGATATTGACTATTTTCTTTTGATTTTTCTTAATTTTTCATTTACGTCTTTCTTGTTTTTAAGATATATTCAAATTATTTGAATTTGATTAGTTGACAAAGTTATATTTGTATTTGAAATTAAATCAATTAATACGAAAAATCTTATCCACCCAATGTTTAAACCTTTCACGAATTTGAATGGTATTTGGTTCCCACGAACTATTTACAGACTTCAGTATGTATGTGAAGTCGGTTAATGATAAGATAATAAACTTCATATCTTAGGAAATTTCAAAGCCTCACTATATATAATGATCACTGGTATTAGTTAAATGATAACATCTGTAGATAGACATCTCATCTGTTGTTGGTTGTTGTCCTATACACAGACATGGAGTTCAATCTTCACATTGAAGACTGGACTCCATAAAGGGGACAGATTTTCCTGATAATAGGATATATTATCTGCTTTAATTAGTTTAATCTGATGCTATGTAATTTGTTTATAAATGACAATGACAAAATAGATAAGTTACTTTCTCCATGTAACAAGAAAGAAATGGCACGTAAACAATACCAGCTTAAATTGAATGAATTAAGGACAGAATGAAATTTAAAGAAAAGACCAGTGGAAACCTTACATAGTTAGATAATGATATTTGATTCATATCACTGCATTCCCCAAGAAATGTCTGAAGACATTTCTTTCATTTAGGTAAATTTGGAATAATCTTTTAGCTCTTTTCCAGTGAAAATTAAGTAAGTAAAATTAGGGTCTTTTCTGTAAAGTGTTTATAAGGCACCATTCCCTATTAAATATGACTGGTTTTTTCCCTTTTTCCATTTAATATTTTAGGTTAACAATCTTTTAGTATGTGCAGTTTTGAAATGAGAAAAGAAGCATATGCATTTGAAGTTACATAATGCTAATAAGTATCAGAATTTCACAATCTAAGATGTAGAGAACATAAGTCTTGAAAATGATTAAGAACAAATTCTTAACAACATGTGTAGGTATTTAAAAATTCTAAAATCAGTTAAGTCCCGATTCTTCACCAAAGTGTTTATTATACATACCAGTAACAATGGTCTGTACCTACTTGTAAGGTAGAGGACCTGGGAGTATAATACCATGGTATATACTGTGTATCGGGGATGTGAATACAGGGATATCTGTGGCTATAGAGTCAATATTGGTCTAACAAACACCTTGTCCATTGTGTAGTGGACTGACCGATGTCCGAGACTTAATCCGGACACAATCAATAAGGAGATACCTCACAGGAATATGTAACTATATAACACAACTATCAGTTGGTAATATTTACTTACATATCAGAATTACCTACATCTCCTGGTTCTGAATATGGATTTAGATTTCACAAATGTTTAGTATCAGATGTAAAACTTTCTTTTGAATGTACTAAATTGATATGTCACTAGCTCATATAGAATTAAGAAAGTAGTGAAGTTTTGTTCATGTCTTGAACTTTGGATCCCCTTTGAAAGAATCCAAAATACCAAAAAAAACCAAAATGCAAAAAGCAACAAAGCAAAATTTTACAACCATACGATTGATGGGCAGTTGGACAGGGTTATGTTTGATCATCGGACGTTATCTTATAAAAAAACCCAAAATTAAAAAGCTTTTACAAAAAATTCCCCTTGGCTTTGGATCTGTTTTACCATGCAATATATATCTTCTTTTCAATTTTTCCTAAAAACCTGCTGTAGCTAGCATAAACACCCAGTGAAATAGAACAGATACCAATATGTCGCCGGCTATTCACAAATTCTAGTCAATAGAATGTTTGGGTATTTATCTCTATCAATACCACTTTCCAAGGCTCACGGTTTTAATTTTCCTGATTAAATTTTATTTAGTATTGACAAGTCCTATTCAATCTAGTGTGTTATCTTGATGACTAGACACTGATAATGAGGATTTTGTACTTTGCGAGCATGAATTGGCCTGAAAAGGATTTCAAAGTTAAAGTTAGGCAAGGTTAAAGTAATCCCTGTGAAAATTGGGCTATTTGGCTGATATCCTTAATAGCAGATGATCATTAATTAGAATTCACTAAATTTAAATGCTATCACATTTCAATAAATGTCATTCATATGTTACAATGCTGATATACCATATTAGTGGCGACGGTTCCTTACCTGGTTAATCAATATACCTGTGCTAATTTTACCTGTCCAAACTCGTTAAAGGTCTATATAAGTCATAGAGATTTTTGGGTCTTTACATAAAGCATTAAATTTCCCGCAATGGGTGTCAAATCATTACCTGATAATGATTTCCATTTAAATCGGGACTAGTACCGTTATTACAGTACATATATACCTACTATAGATAGGTCTTATAGATCAACGTTACCCAACTAATACGGCCGGGTAGTCGCTATTGGTTGTGGTCCCGGCAGTTCATGGGGCGTAAAATTGTTTACTGTTACATGAAAAGAAATTTAAATGTTATCTTTCAATAAACACATCAACCAGATAGCTATATTGAAGGTTATACATATATTTCTGCCTCACTGGAGAACAGTTGAATAGACAGGATGTATGTAGAACCTAGGGTATAGTGGTGAAAAGTAAACTTTATCTTTTAACAAGGAGGTGTAATGTTATAATGATATTACAAGTTCATGATGTAAATGTGACAAAGTCAATATTATTATATAGCACTTAAATGTAACATATAGCCTTTAAGGCTTTGTGTGTTTGAAATCGATATGAGGTATAGTTACCAGCTGTATTAAGAATAGCCCTGATTCTATCTGCTTATGCTAATAATTAAGCAATTGCCTACATCAAATTTAAAAAAAAATTCCTTCAATAAAAATTACACATTTCATTCAACAATCACTATTTTCATAATCTTTGCTTTATAGGACCAATGTTGATGTCAAACCTCAAGCTATAGAACATGTTTGTAAAAAAAAAAAAAAAAAATCTTACCTAGTTATAAAATTTGAACTGGGATGCTAGTTATAAAATTTGAACTGGGATGCTAGTTATAAAATTTGAACTGGGATGCTCTTACAGTTAGATTTGACCGCTGTACCTTATTTATGAATGCCAGAGAAATGTTTTTGGTTCTAAGGATTGGTGTTTAACTCCTGGTTTTGAATTTTACTTCAGGAGGACTACATAGCGGAGCTCCAGGAAAAGTTAAAACGTCTGAAGCAACGGATACTGAGAGAACAGGTGAGGGAATCATAGAAAAGTCTCCAAATAGCATGACAGCATTAACAAATAGAATTTTGCAGCATGAAAACGGAAATGTCTCGCAAAGTCATGAAAATATAATTCTTGCAGAAATTTCCGGCTGTAGATAATATGATTATACTGGCTTATGAAAGAGGGATTTTGACCACATAAGGTGATGTGGGAGGGGCTATATTTCTTAGGTTAAGTATGTAGAGTCAACCTTAGAGGAAGAAGAAGAAGGAATTTTACAGATATAAATACCAGGTACTAGTTTTCAAACCTGTTACCTATATTAGTGGGAGAGGACTTTTGAAGTTGATCATGCTAGGCCATTATATATCAGTACAGGCTTTTAGCCATTTTGAAACCTTTTGATGTATTGGAAATGTTTGTTAGATTTCTATAAGTAATATGAACTATATCAGAAATATGTCAATGGTCATTACAGGAGGAGTCAAAAGCCAATGAAGATCACCGATTGATAAAGCGTCTCCAGAACGAGCTAGAAGATCGTCGAGATGAACTTGAGGGACTTGACCTAGCTATTGACAAACAGAAGAAATCACTAAAAAACCTGCGCAAGGAAGAGAGACAACTAGAACAGGGCAAAGTAGAGGCTAAAGATGAGCTGGAATTCCTCAAGGCATACAGACTCAAGTCTAACAGGAAAAAGTAAATTTATTTACTTTACAGTCAAAATTAAACCTTATTAATTTTTCAGTCATCTTACCGGTATTCAAGTCAAGACGTTATTAACTTTACAGTCATCCTATTCAAGGCAGGTCCTAAGCCAATTTGCTTTATAAAATATCTGATGGTTAAAGAACAAATTCTTTGAATTGCATGATACCAGTTTGGGCAATGATTGCAAATCTAGGTAACGTTGGTTTTAACATGCCATTGTTTGGTTTGTGTTATCAGGTTCCATTGAATTTCCATAGCTCAAATTAGGAGGAAATAGACTTCAGAGGTAGTGGATGGAAAAAAAGAGTTCCTAGAGAAAAAAATAATTTTGTCTATGGCCAGAGTACATTGTAAATGTTCCATGGCTTCCTCAGATTCTTAACCTAGAAATTAAAAGGATTGGTAGAGAATGTTCGACAGCTGAACCAATCACCTTCCATGATCCCTGTTAACATAATTTCATATAGTTACCACATTATCTGTGTTGGCTCATTAGTTTTACTTTTTCTAAAATTTGAAAAAAATTCCTCCGTAGGAAAATGTGGAAGAATGCCATGGATGACCTAGATAGTTCGGACGACTCTCTGGAGGAATACATGGTCAAAAGTCGTCAGCGCTTTGTGAGAAATGAAGTGGAAGGAATAGAGAAAACTCTGTCAAAACGACGCAGTCAGCTACGTGATGCTGATGCTCTCCTTCGGCAGTGTAACAGTGACCTGAAGGGAGCGAGGGATCAGGTTAGTTTCCTGGACTCAAAGTCTTACTCATTCCTAGAGTATTACACACAAAAAATATATTAATGTTTTTGTATTAAATTTATGCTCTTTCATGTTAATTTTGTTGCCTTTTTGTAATGATTTACAAAAAATCTAAAATGTGAAAAGTTTAGGTTATAAAACCGTATCTCCCATAAACAATGTAAAGTGCAATATCTAGGTCTCCCATAAACAATGTAAAGTGCAATATCTAGGTGGTTTTTATTTGGTTTTTTCCAAGGTCAGAAGTCTGAGGTGAATGCCAAGGTTATGTCATTGGCTCCTTGGCCTACTTTAATAAGGTTATTACTAGTTTTCTGAGATAACCCAGCAGATTCAATGATACAGTTATTGTTTATTGAGAGGTTTAGATTCAATGTTAATTAAGACAAAATCAGATTTCAAATTACACCATAAACTTGTCTGTATTTAATTTGATAATAATAATTATTTCAGGCGAGAGAAACTATTGACCAGTACGATAATGCTAACCATCAACTGAAGAGTACGATGAAGGAGACGTCCGAGTTAGAGCGACGAGCCAATCAGGCTGGAGTGGAGCTAATAAAGGCAGCCGAACAGCTCAGTTCTCTGAGGTCAGAGGTCAAGGACATGGAAAGGAAACGATGCAAACAGGAGCGTCTACTCAAAGACGTCAATCAGGTATGGTTTCTGTTATTCTTAGGAGTTTTTATGTACGTGTAAAGCAATAGCTATTCTGCATACAAGGTGTGCCAGTTGTTAACTCTATTTATAGATAGATTTAAAAAAAGTCATCAAATTAAATAATTTGAATGTGTTTAGGTTTTACTTCAATAAAAAGTTTTGTCAATTCTTTGGAACAGTATTTTTTTTAATCAAATATCAATTGTCATGAAATACTCGATTCATGAAAAACGTATGTTCGATTTTAACAGGTGCTGTCTAAGAGAGATATGGAGTTTAAAGACCTCGACTCTCGTTCAAAAGTCGCCGCTCAGAAGTAAGTAATGCTTACAGATGTTCATTGTCAATATCATAATTGATTTGCACACTTGTGTGTCTCACGTTTTACCTGCACAGCAGATGGTCATTCTGTTGAGTCTTCAGGTTCTAACTGAAACTTTGGCCAAGCAATCCAAAGGTTAATAAAATACAATAAGGTGATATTGTATAAAAACACTTGATCAATCATATTTTTAAAAGCTTTTTAAAATACATTCAATTTTGCATACTATTTAAATATCTTGATAGGATACTGTATTTGTATGTATTTTAGTGGTAATTTCATTTTCAATGATGAAATTTTGTTGGTTTGTTGTTACACATGTTTTGCCTTGACTTTACCCTAACTTTGAATTATGCCAAGTAAATATATATTACATAAGAAATTAAGAAGAACTTTTTAAAAGATATTTATTTTTTTCTCCAGTCTTTCTCGGCTACAGTCAGAACTTTTATCAACGGAGCAACAGGAAAAGCAAACGCTCTCGTCACTTCGTGATGCAGAAGACATATTGAATAAACGACGTTCAGAAATTGCTCGGATGCGCGATCAGGTAAGTTTTTATTTATAGCATTTATTGCAATTTATTTTTTACTTTTAAAATAACTTTCTGAATAGTTTTGTGTGTTAATGTTTGTAGTTATAGCTGAAAATCACAAGTTAAAAATTTTGTTTTGATAAAGTTTGAAGAAAAGTGATAATGTAATCAAATTCTACCTATATTATGTGTTTTGTTTAAAGAGGATAGAAGTAGATTTTCTTGACACTAGAATTATATTTACACACAAGATCATCACTTGAATTGTTCGGAAATTAAACACTTAGCTAATAATGATAATGTAGGTTCATTAATTAACATTCCATTTTACAATTCCTAAGTTTAAATTTTCACTAAAGTTAGTCTTAGATGGTATAATCTTGAGTAAAATCTTTTCTCAAATCCACAAAACATTTATTTTTTAGAATTTTTCTCAGATTCGTTGCATAAAAATTAAAGAAATGAAGAATTTAATGAATAGATACTTGACTTCAGAAAAGAAGTTAATTGAAAAATAAATTGATATGAACAATCATGATCATTTTCCCATTTCTATTTTTCAGTTATTATTTTCCAAGGCACAAAAATCAAGACGACAAAAATCTAAAGAAGGAAAAACGTGATAATATGGAGATTTTTTTCCCCAAGCAGTCAAATTTTTGGCTAACGTTGGACTGCTCTATATATAAACTCTACCAAAGAGACAAATATACAGTGTGACTGTGTGTTTGTGTGTTGGAGTGTTATATACAGAAAGATTGACCTTTGGTCTCAGCTCTTTGACCACATGCTTAGTTTGGCTTTATAGACTTATCTTGTTGTAACCCCCTGTAATTATATATATATATATCTACCTTCTGTTGTATCCTTTACATGTCCGTACCTCTAGGGGCCTGGTTCTAACGTTCTGCTTAATGATATTTATGTTTAACAATATGTCAAATTTCAGAAAAAAAATCAAATGATACACACTAACAAGTGACAGACTTAAGATTTTTTTTACATTTCTGCCAAAAAACCCTCTAGGTGCCTTTCTAGTGCCATAAGTTTATGACAGTTTATTCTATTGGTTCTATTTCTCACAACAGTTTTTATCGCAAATATGTTTTAATGTACCGAGGAAGTGGTCAAATGGATTAAATTTATTTAAAGTGTAAATATCATTCAATTGTTTTCCCTTCTTTTTTTTTATAAAAAAAAAGTTTTGTTTGTTTGAAATATTTTATGATTCACCACTGAATATCAATTATAAAACCATAGTCATTTGTTTAAAAAATCTTTCATTAGTTGCGTGTTCACCATTTGAGATATAGAGTAGAGTTTGAGCACACATGTATCTACCTTGCTGTTTTCACACTTTTCCCTACACTTCTCCCATCCCTTTGAGTTTCTGCATGTTTCTAACTAAAAAGATTTATTTTTCATCTACAACATCAACTTCTAACAAGTTTATTTTTAAAAAAACCTGACTGTGAAATCCTAAAGTTTTGAAATGTTTACACATACATTTCACACAAAGTCCTTTTTTTCATTAGTAGATGTACTTCCTACCTATTTCATTTATTTACATAATTCACGCTCTAATATAATTAGCTTCATTTGTTTTTCTCACTCTCATTTTTTAGTTACATCTTTATGATAATAAAGTAGTAACGGTGGTCAAAGAGCTGATATCAATGTCATTTAAAAATATTGACATTTTGTCCTTCAATTTTTTGTCGTCAAAATATTTTATGAAAAATTACTTGATTTTTGTGCCAACGTTTACATCGATTGTGTCTAGAATTTTTTGTATCTAGAATAATTACTATTTTTATTATATTTTATTCTTAAAAGGCTTTTTCTACGAATGAACAATTTAAGTTTTTAAAAATGGGTTGTTCATTTTTTTTATTTTTTCAAATCTTCAGCAGTAAATTGATAGAATGTAGATTATTTCATGATTTTTTTTTCATCGGTGGATTTGAAGTCCCATGCAGCAATTTTTTCATTTGAATTCATTTCAACATTGTTCAACATGTTTCACTTATTAACAATATTTCACAACTTAATTAAAAACAAAAATTCAAGCACATCTTTTATTGAATCAAATTTTTTGTAGACATCATAATTAATTCCTTATAGAATCATGATATCTTAAATTCTGAAGTTGCTAATTTTTACCAAAAATATTTAAAATAAAAATGATTAGCACAATTAATTTATTCTTGAAATAATCACACACCACCATGAAAAAATAATAGTTTATGAGTTTATGTAAAAATCAGATTATTTGAGATACCATAGAAAAAATATTAAACAGATAAACAAAAATGGGTAAAGAATCCTCATCTTTAAGTGAACAGTTTTATGATAAATCGAAAAAAAAAATTGTGTGTATTTAAATATTAAAAATGAGTGTCAAAAGAGAAATTTTAAACATAACTTTATGTAAATTTTAAAGCATGAGCTTTTATTTGATGATGTTTTGTTGGATAACAATAATAACAAAAAGTGTCTTTTCTGATTTTGTCCTTTTGAAGCATAAAGAAAAGGTAATAGCATGTGCTCCTAAAACGCATGTCAGTGTGTCCTGTATCAATGTCAGGGGTACTGCAAGGGGAAACTTTGTGACATACGGGATACTGCAAAGTGAACCTTTGTGACATATGGGGTACTGCAAAGGGAACCTTTGTGACATATGGGTTACTTAAGAGGAAATAGAATCATGCAAAAGGTGCATTTTTGGATGAAACTCCGAAGGGTGAAAATTCATTATCATATATATTGAAGGGTATTTTAATGATACTGAAATTTCAAAAATTAAATTGACTTGAGGGGAAAAAGAGGAGGTGCAATTTTCAAAATTTTGATAAGAAAAAGAAACCCTGTGCAAAGTTTCCTTCTATAGTAATAACTTAAATGACTGCATGTCAGTGATTATGATTAAATTCCTAATTTTGTATGAAAAAAAGTATGTGTCAAGTGTGATATTTTACGTGTATTAATGCTTTTAACTGTCTAAACAAAAGAGCTGCATTTATAAACATGCCTAATATCTAATAATGATATATCTTCCAAGAAAATTGAGGTATTCTTAACAATGTAAAGGTGGAAAAGAAATGTGTACTTTTTCTTTGAAATAATAATGATGTTTGAACTTAATACAAGATTGGGATAATAGACACAATATCATTATACTTTACCAATAAACAAGAAAGATGCATATAACCCTACTGTATATTACTACTAACATGTAGAGATCACTATGTATATAGATCTCAGTGGGTGGGGGTTCTTAGAATATGTGTACAATATCCATGTCAATTTTAAGGAAAAATCTGGATCTTTTGTGGGATCAATTACGGCTTTAGTTTTAGAGAAAACTATCATTGAAAGTCCATTACATATGTATTGGGACTTTTACAAAGATTTTTTTTCTTTCAAGAAAGAAATAAGGGTGACATTTGCAGGATAAATCATAATTGAGCTGCAGGCATTAGAATAAATCAATGACCTTCCTTTTCAAGAAACCAATTCAATAGTTATTTATTTTTATGAAGATAAATGAAAAGTATTAACCACTATCAAATTCTTTCCTGATTAGGGATTTAATTAGCAGGAATATTAATTGGGTTATGGCTAATAGAAGTTATTTTGTAAGAAAAATATAATATAAATCAGTATATGTCTGTATCATGAGAAGGAGGGGGGGTCGAATGATCTTTCCTCTCACCGTTTCTTAAAAGGATATCTCTCTTCTCTTATTCAGTTAAATAGTTAGACCTGTTTCTGTATCACGATCTTCATTATCTCTAAATGTATCCGGAATGTACAAGTTAGTGGAAGGTACTTTGGATTCAGACTCTTGTACATATCTTTATAGGCAGATATACTTGCACTCACATTCTATGTATATGTAGTTATTATAGACACAGCATGTCTTCACTTTCTTATCTATTTATCTTTAGATATATCATATCTATATTGGACAGATAGGGAATTTATTTATGCATAGCATTCATTTTTTAATGATGACAAGATACAATAATACAACTTATAATTTTTGACATTGACGTTAATGGTATATTATTTATGGATTGTGATATTGTTTTGATTTTAGCTTACTGAATACCAAATAATGTAATATTGTTTTTTGTAACTGTGAAAATCATAGTTTAACCCTCTTGAAATCTTGAATAATTTTTTTAAGATGATAATTAACGCCTCATCTAAATGCTATATTACTGAAAACTAGCTCTTCATTCATATGCCCATTTCATATTCAAACACCATGTTGATTTAATTTTCAAACTTCAACCATATATGTGTCAAATGTATCTTAAGTGCTTCCCTTAAGTATTTACTTTCATTTAGAAAATGAAACTATGTGGTACCTGATTGGTATTTTGTCTTTATTTACATAGGGTTATCTGCTCTTGAATTTTTAGAAACACAGAGTCAATTTTTAGAAACACAGAGTCAATATTCCTCTGTGAACTTTATTACCCAAACGCTGCATTCTTCAGGGTGGAGTTCTTTGACCAATGTTTTTCTTGTAATTAATATGCACATTAGAGATTGTTTTTGACATTTCTTAAAGAAACGACAATATCTAATACAAAAATTAAAGACCTTTGTTTCCATCTATATGGTGTTATATCACCCTTGTAGAATTTTAGATAACGACCATGAGGTACACCCTCTGTCATTATTGATTCTACTTTTGATATAACACTATATGAACCTCAACAAAGGTCCATCATTGATACATGTGTTTGTGATAGTGAATTATACAATTCAGTATTATCTAATCATGAGAAAACAACTATTGTAATTGGATGATATATATATTAACTAGTACATGTATTCTACATAGGAGCAGATAACTCTGAATTTTAGATAGTCTCCATGACAACAGTCTCCATGACAACAGCTGATATAGACTCCGAGTTCATTTGTTTGTCTTTATATGTGTAAACATGTGTGAAGATTGAGTATGTGTGACCTTAGTTGGTGTATAGAGAAGTTTAACTTTGGGTTGTTATATAGTATATCTGTGATATGGCAGTAATGGTTTCATATTTAACCTGATTGTGATATATGCCTATGATATATCTGGTGTGATTGCTAAGAAAAATGTATTGTTTATATTTTGAGGAAAGTTGTGTGACTGTACAAGTAATATAATACAGCTTTTTGTGTATGAACAATCGTTTTAGCCTTGGTTATAACCGAAACATTAAGTCACGTCAATCAATAATGCATGTATGATATAGATTTGATAAGTTATATGTGTGACATTATTTGTCGGTGAGAGATATGACAATAAAACAGCAAATATTTCAAAACTTTTGTTTGTTTATAACTTGAAGACATTAACCTTGGTTTCTTACTCTAATAAGAATGAAGCATTTTGAAAATCCAGAAAGTCGACTGAGTGTTCCATCCAAGTTCTGTTGGATCTTAAAAATTGAGGATAAAAGGACATCATTCATCCAAAGAATTCCATCTTCATGAAGTGAGGATGTATCTTTTAATATTGATCACAACTTTGATGTGATCAACAAAAACAAATCCTCTCTGTAGAAAGATTAGAGAGAAATCGATGATGTAGACTTGTAGGTAATAGAAAAACCTGGTATTTTGAAAAGGAATTATTGACCTAGGTACCAAAAATTATGAACATTTTAAAATGACACTCATTTGAAAATGTTGTCTTGATTTACAAGTGTTAACAAGCTGTGTCCTTTGATTGGCTATTTAGATTGAGGTACAGAGACGTGACCTTGAGAAGGTTGATCAGCTGATGGGTAAAAAACGAACAGAGTTACAGCTTCTCCAGGACACGGCTGAACGCAAAGGGAACGAACTCAACCAGGTCTTACGAGATGCCGAGGGGGAAATCAGCCTTAAACAGCGAGAACTAAAGGTAGGGTATACAGGAAGTCTGTTATTACTAGAACTAAAGGTAGGGTATACGGGAAGTCTGTTATTACTAGAACTAAAGGTAGGGTATACAGGAAGTCTGTTATTTAGAATTACAGGAAGTCTGTTATTACGAACTAAAGGTAGGGTATACAGGAAGTCTGTTATTATACTAAAGGTAGGGTATACAGGAAGTCTGTTATTACTAGAACTAAAGGTAGGGTATACAGGAAGTCTGTTATTACTAGAACTAAAGGTAGGGTATACAGGAAGTCTGTTATTACTAGAACTAAAGGTAGGGTATACAGGAAGTCTGTTATTACTAGAACTAAAGGTAGGGTATACAGGAAGTCTGTTATTACTAGAACTAAAGGTAGGGTATACAGGAAGTCTGTTATTACTAGAACTAAATTACAGGAAGTCTGTTATTACTAGAACTAAAGGTAGGGTATACAGGAAGTCTGTTATTACTAGAACTAAAGGTAGGGTATACAGGAAGTCTGTTATTACTAGAACTAAAGGTAGGGTATACAGGAAGTCTGTTATTACTAGAAACTAAAGGTAGGGTATACAGGAAGTCTGTTATTACTAGAACTAAAGGTAGGGTATACAGGAAGTCTGTTATTACTAAAACTAAAGGTAGGGTTACAGGAAGTCTGTTATTACTAGAACTAAAGGTAGGGGTACAGGAAGTCTGTTATTACTAGAACTAAAGGTAGGGTTACAGGAAGTCTGTTATTACTAGAACTAAAGGTAGGGTATACAGGAAGTCTGTTATTACTAGAACTAAAGGTAGGGTATACAGGAAGTCTGTTATTACTAGAACTAAAGGTAGGGTATACAGGAAGTCTGTTATTACTAGAACTAAAGGTAGGGTATACAGGAAGTCTGTTATTACTAGAACTAAAGGTAGGGTGTACAGGAAGTCTGTTATTACTAGAACTAAAGGTAGGGTATACAGGAAGTCTGTTATTACTAGAACTAAAGGTAGGGTATACAGGAAGTCTGTTATTACTAGAACTAAAGGTAGGGTATACAGGAAGTCTGTTATTACTAGAACTAAAGGTAGGGTATACAGGAAGTCTGTTATTACTAGAACTAAAGGTAGGGTATACAGGAAGTCTGTTATTACTAGAACTAAAGGTAGGGTGTACAGGAAGTCTGTTATTACTAGAACTAAAGGTAGGGTATACAGGAAGTCTGTTATTACTAGAACTAAAGGTAGGGTGTACAGGAAGTCTGTTATTACTAGAACTAAAGGTAGGGTATACAGGAAGTCTGTTATTACTAGAACTAAAGGTAGGGTACAGGAAGTCTGTTATTACTAGAACTAAAGGTAGGGTAGTACAGGAAGTCTGTTATTACTAGAACTAAAGGTAGGGTATACAGGAAGTCTGTTATTACTAGAACTAAAGGTAGGGATACAGGAAGTCTGTTATTACTAGAACTAAAGGTAGGGTATACAGGAAGTCTGTTATTACTAGAACTAAAGGTAGGTGTTACAGGAAGTCTGTTATTACTAGAACTAAAGGTAGGGTTACAGGAAGTCTGTTATTACTAGAACTAAAGGTAGGGTACAGGAAGTCTGTTATTACTAGAACTAAAGGTAGGGTGTACAGGAAGTCTGTTATTACTAGAACTAAAGGTAGGGTATACAGGAAGTCTGTTATTACTAGAACTAAAGGTAGGGTATACAGGAAGTCTGTTATTACTAGAACTAAAGGTAGGGTATACAGGAAGTCTGTTATTACTAGAACTAAAGGTAGGGTATACAGGAAGTCTGTTATTACTAGAACTAAAGGTAGGGAGTCGAAGTTGAATTTTATTACTGGACAAATCGGTCTGGTAATCAAAGACAGTTCACCAGACTGAACAAATTGTTACCAGACAAATTTTAAGCCATAAATATTGAACTTGAAAAGCCATTAATGAAAGAAAATACCAACAAAACAAAAAACTGATGTTAGCTTTGGAATTAGTTATCTATATGTATCCTAAGAAATCGGGTAAAATCACATGATATTAAAAGTTACATTAGATAAATTCTGCATAATCCAATTATTACCGTATTATCTAGATTGATTACCATCAAAGTGATCCATATCCGTAATAGATGTTTAATTTATTATACCACCAGTATAAAGTATACCACCAGGCTAATTTGAAATAGGAAATGTAATTTATTGGGGTTATGACAAGTTTATCAGTAAAGTTGTGCTAAATAAGAACCAGATCTTACATCAATTGATATGTATTATTAAGAAGAAAGCATTGTCCTGCACAATTAGTTTGAATCGAATAAGAATGATTGGAGTCAGTGCTACTTAATACAATTCTTAGAAAAAGAAAGAATGTTTAGGTCTGCAGTATGTAGGGTTGTTATATATATATATATGGTATGGATGTTAATGAACACGTATTCCCTTTTGTATTACAGGAATGTAGAGAACAATTGAGGGATCTAGAAATTACCAAAAGTGATCTGGTGACCGCAATCAAAAGCAAGAGAGGAGAACTCTCCAAAGTGAAAGAAGAAGTGGAAACAGAAGATGAAGTGTTACAAAAACTTATTGGTTCTGTGAATAAACACAAATCTGAACTCAAACACGCATACGAGATGCAGAAATTGGAACAAACTAACCTCAACAGTGTTAAAAGTACTCATGCACAGAAAGTGGCAGAACTGGAGAAAACGCAAAGAGAACTCCTAGCTGTAAGTGTAAACCAAGAGCTTGACAGTATTTTATCGTTTCAATAAGCCTTGATATAAAGCTCATTACCTTCAAGTTTATACGATGTAACTTTATTGAACAATGTCTGTCAAAACCTTGAAACGTTTTAATTTCTAAAGCTAGCTGGCATTGTGTTTTCTGAAAGAGAACAAAATCTACACAAATAAGAATTATCTGTCTGATTTATTTCTACAGTGAACTAAGGATCAGGAATTATTACAATAATCTGCAAATTCAAATTTTGCAAAAAAAAAAAATCCCATTAATATCCATATTTAAGGAAATGGTTTCTTTCACTAACTTCTATGGCAAAGGTTGTATCCATTTGATATTGGAAGAAAAAGGTCTTCCCTCCTTTTGACCTCTGACCAAACCATAGTATGAAAGCAGGTACGTTTACTTCAAGCACATTGTCATGTATCTGTCTCTTCTGTGACTGGCCATCATCGATTGATGAAATATTCATGTCTTTTGTAGGAAAAGGCAGAATTAGAACAGCTCACAACAGAAATCAACCGTAAAGCCTCTGAACTGGAACGGTTCCGCCAGGCACTCGACCGTGACAGACAGGACACTGAACGTCTCAATCTAGACAAGCGTTCTTTAGAGGACCGTATATCGGCCATGACTCGAGAAAAGGAAATGCTCGATGATAATTGTAAATCTTTAGACAACAAAATTAATCAAATGAAGAGGTAAGATCAGTTGTGTTCAAAGTGTTTGCTATGTTTGAATAGGAGGCCATAGTGCTTGTCGGAGAGTCATGCCGTTTCAATGTTTATTCAATACTTCTTCTGACATCGTAATCATATATTTACATTTTCACTGCAGTCCCACTATGTAAACTTACCAAATGAAGTTGGCATTTATCAGTCTATGAACTGCCATCTGCTTATTATGATGCTATCATTATTGTGACGTCACTATTTTCGTGCCAGCGCAAATGGTTCATATTGAAATTGCCTCTGTGCAGTTGGCATTCATATTGGCTATGGATGCCATCTAAAAGATGTTCAATACTTAAATAATGCAATGTTTAATGCAATAAATCCACTATGAGGCTGAAATCTCCAAAATTAAGTATTGGAGTAATTGTGATGATTTCTATATAATTTGAGAGGTGTAACCTTCAAATGAAAACAATACTTTGCTAAGATGTTATTCCTGCATAATTGAGATAAATGTTTTTAATTGATTTTTACTCACAGAACACATAATATTATAGAAGAAAAAACAGATACCTCTGCCAAACGCCTAGAATCTTTAGAAATAGAATTACGTCAGCGAGAGAAAGAAATGGATGAAGCAAATCATCAAAGAACAGCTCTTCAGAAGGAAATACACTCCCTCAAACAAACTGCCAAAGGTAATTAACTTAAAATATTCAAATTTCAAATCCTGTCATGTGATAGATTCGAAAAGGGAATTAAGAAGAGATAACTCAATTATGTGACTACTTTGTGTTATGTATATTATATATGAAGATGTACATATGAGTTACAACTTTCTATTTTGTATCTGCAGAGACCAAATCAGAATTGAAGGCCCTGAAAGAACATGTGAGAGAAGCAGACGACCAATCTAGGCATTTAGAGCAGGTAAGTATTACTTCTAAAGGACTTCAGGACCCATCTTTAGCTAGCTTGTTTAACCATGTCATCTTTGTGAAGAAAACGTTGTATACCTTAAATATGGACAAGCCACCAGACAATACTGAAAATGTACCCCAATTCATCTTCGACATTAATGATTATGCTTGATAGATCATGTTGAATATGTGAAGTTCAGATTATCTTTATTAAATGGTGTTGAACAGGAACTCCGTGAAGTTACTCATCAGAGAGATGAGTCTAAGCTAGAGATGGAACGCATGAACGAAGCGATCCGCACAAGTCGGCATTCATATGAGGATTATATACGTCAGGAGAAACAGAAACATGAGGAGCTTCAGGAACTTCTCAAGTCCGTGGCGGAGAAAGAGTTTGAATACCAGGAGGCCCGCATGGTAAATAGTAGTAGGACCAAAAATATTGTTTCCCATTTGGCTACAGATCGATGGAATAGAATCATAATTATAAAAATTCAAAGTTAATACAAAAATAGTTTTTGTCTACCTACTTTGGCTTTGCTTCACCTCCCATCTCTTGAAAACTCTGATATGCACCAATAGGCTATTTGAAACATAAGATAACTGTTATCTGTAATATTGAAGGATTTTATTTAATTTTCTTTCGTTTCAGTCTCTCAGTAAAGTGAGAAAGGAAGTAGAGAGAGAAGAGAGCAAACTCAACAAGGTCAGTTAATACTAATACACACTGCATGCTTCTCTAATTAAACCAAAAAAGTAACGTTAAAACTTTGATCGCACAATACTTATTTTTAATATCAATGACAGTTATTTATATCTTCCCTACACACTTGTATATTCAATTGTGTTGTGTTCACTGAGTGTCAGTTCCTTTATTGTTTTTCTGATTTTATTAGAGTATCACAATGAATGTAGAATTTCTCAAAGCTTTGTTCAAATTCAAGTAATAATCATTGCATTCATAATTCTTTAAAAAATGGTTTCAAAAGATGTCTTAGGATTATTAGATGTAAAGGTTTTATTTCCTTTCTGATACTGTACTTAGGTTTCTCAATGTTTATTTTGAGTAAATGAAACTCACTTTTTTCACAATTTTCTAATGATATGCAATAATCTAAAACTGCAAATTTCCTTTAAGATAATTTCGCTTCAAAACTCAACTTCTTCTCAGTAACTTCTCTTTAATGCAGTAGTTAGATATTGATTTTGTTACATGTAGCTCTCATCATATTCATTAACATTATGGTTACAGATAATTTCATTCAAATTGTAATAATTATACGGGAAAAACATCCAGATATAACCAGTAGGTAAAATCTTTCAACTAAATGGATAGAAGGAGGAGGGTGGGAGGAATATTTGGCAAAATTTACAAAACCATGTCTATGTATAATAAAAGTGGCATGAAATCAAATCATGCATGATGAAATTGATTACATTCCACAAGACCAATTGTAACCATGAATCAACTCATCACTATGACACTCGCCATATCTTAGCTCAAAGTCTGTTCAGCTTTTTCACAAAATTCAAATTTGATATAGAATTTCATAGTTACAAGCTTTATTTGATATTTTCATTTAGTCATGGATATTATTTTCATAATGAACCTTCATATCATATGTAAATTTGTTTGCAAATTTTAATTTTTCACTTGAACTAGAATTGCACAGTCAAGAAAATATTTTGGGTATAGCTACTAGGCAGTTGGTTTGCTATTTTAATGAAACAAAACATTATCAACAAGAGTTTCCCCTAGGCATAGTAGTGCAATTCCGAGATAGTCAAAGGGAGATAAGGGAGGTAACTCCTATGATACTACATATACATGTACTTAGTAGATTACAAAGGGAGATAACTCCCATGATACTTTGTGGGCTGAGCAGACTTTGAGGGTATGGCCTTGTATTACTTATCTCCTTTACCTGGTGGTGTTTTCAGCTGGTCAGTAACGCTAACCTTGAACTGGACAATATCAGGAGTGACCTTCATGATAAACGATTAGAACTAGAGCAGGCCACTCTGTCTATGGAAAACTTCAAGGTTGGTCTTTTGTAGATGATCCTGTGTCAGGCATACAGATTTCTGAGACATTTTCTAGATGCTCTAAATTTAAAGCGGAATTGGTATTTGAAATTGATGCTTCAAATTATTCCACATATATCTTGGTCCTGTGTGAAATATATATCTTGGTCCTGTGTGAAATATATTCTGTGTTGCTTGTTTTATATATCAAACCTTATCAACCCAGTCCTGCATGGTCCGTCCTTTTCCCCTCCGTAACTGAATTCAAATAACTAGAACTTATAGTCTATTAATGGTATTAATTCAACACACATATCATAATCATTTAATTATTGAATTAATGTAATTTTGCTTGGCTTTTCTAAAAATCAACTTTATATGCAATTAAATCAGTTTAGATATTATAAAAACAATGAAACATTGAACTAGCTAGAGGATAGAAACAACATTATTTTGTTCTTATGTTAGAGTCGTAACTTTTCTTTGTATATTTTCATATTTTTACTCAATATGTTCACTTTAGCAATTTATATTACATATTGTCGATAGTCAAATTCTGTCAATCTGTAATAATCATTTCCACATACCATTAGTCATTAATTTGTTATTTAGAGTAGAGTCAGAATGCTTTTAATATTTACTTTCATCTTAATTTTAATTTTCTCTATATTTGATTTTATAATTTTGCTTCCAAATTTTCCATTAACTTCTAGACACTGTCTCAATAATTTCTTCATCTTAGCATATCTATTTGGATAATGAATAAAATGTTTCTACGCAGCATTTTCTTAAACAATTTTATTGTATACCCACAGCTGTTGTCTCTTATATAATTACTCATTAGTAATTAACTCATTCACCCCTGAAAACACATTTGAACTCTTGTGATTTAAAGGCTGGAACAGCATATAATAAATTTTCAGGGGGTGTTTGAGTTAATGTTGGGCAAAATTAGCCATAATACAACATCAGCTTAAAAATGATGACTGAAAGTAGGAAATGGTGATTATATATTGATTTGTTAAACCATTACAGAGAGAATCTGAACAACTTCAGGCTAATGAAGAGAAGTTTCATGAAATGGACAAAATTATTAAAGATCTAGGTGAGTAAGGCAAATCTTTTATGATGTCTGATTAAAAAATCACTCATTTTGATTTTGTTTGGGTGTAATTGATTTAAGTTTTTTTCAGATCTATTCCGTACTTAACCCTTCTTTTGAGATTCTTCTATTTATCGAAAGAATATTAGTACATTTTGTGAAATGAAGTTGTTAACTTGATGATGTTGACAGAGCGAGAAGTGGCTAACAGGAACGAGGAGAAAAGTGAGTTAGCTAAGGCTTTGTCACGGTCATATGAAGAGCTCCAGAAACTACGCACGGAAGCTGCACAGGTAAGCAATATGTGTCACAATGAAACCTTGGCTAGTGTTGTCTGTATACTTAAAGCTACTCTCAGTGTGATATGGTAGATAAACACACAGCTCTGCTACTGTTTTTCCAGGTTTTGGTCCGAAATTATGAAAGTTATTGGAATTATAAGCCCTACATCCTCTTTTAAATCTGTAGATGAAGTAGGTCTTTCTTGTAAAATGGTGATGGTTTAAACACTTTTTATAGTTTAAATGCTATTATTGTTGTGTTTTCACTTTAGATTTTCTATTTAGATTTAATAATACTTTCGATGATACATTATTTTTTTTACATGTATTGTTGCTATTTTGCAAAAATCTCCATCAGTATGATCTAATCATAGCAAATTTCTCAGAGTATGTACTGAATCTAGTTTAATTTCCTTCTCAAGTTTCCAAACCCTTCACTCATGACATATACCACACTTACAGAAGTCATTTTCTATGAAATCTATGAAATGATTATCTCCCCTTGTGTGAAATATTTATCTCCTTTGACTGAATAATTATCTCCCTTGTTTTAACTCATTGGTGTTTGTGTTTGAATCTCCTTTGTATATCACCTTAACCTACCTCCTGTGTTGCACCTATAGGATCAAACAAAGACAACAAGAGAACGTCTTCAGATGGAAAATGCTCTGCATGATATGCAGGTTCAATTAGAATTAGCAAAACAGGTAACTTCAGGAGAATAGAAATAGTGAACCAATACTGTATATGTGCATTGTATGTACATGCATGATATCAGGTCCAAGTTTCTCAAAATTGAAAAGAAAAAAAGATAATCAAATGACAAAAGGCAGATTCAATTCTAATGAAAGGGCAAAGGCAAAAACGAAAATTGCAAGTGCAGCTAATAAGTACTTGAACCTTTGAAACTTTGTACATGTATGTTGGTAGATGACTGTTTTATTCAAAGTATGCAAAGCTTCATCTCATAGATAAAAAATAGATAACAAAGTGTCTTTGAAAAATTCACTTTGTAAATCAGCTGGTATCATATTTATTTTGATATTTAGATGGGTTTTTTTGGGGTTTTTTAACACTTTTGCGATTCTTGGACTAGACTCTGTTGCATGTCAGGAAACTGCAGTAGACAAAATAATTTGCTAGTGAGATTTAGTGGCTTATGTAACCAGAGTGCTTTCAGTTAAACATAACATTACCTTGAAAATTTGTAACCTAACAGAAATGTTTACTCAATTATATATACATAAATATCAATAAATTTCACTCCATTGTGCTGTTAAGTTAAATATTCGTCTACTTTGTCCCGCATTACTGTTGGTATCATATGTAATCGTGTTCGTTTTGTATGTCTTAAATTAAATTGATAAAGGGGCAGATTGCCTCGAAAATTTGACAATTTTTTTTGTCCACACGGTTGGAATTACTTTCTTGTCCCATACATAAATATCAATATATATATACAGTTCAATTTTAAAATGTTATTGGTAATCATCAATTAGTATATCTCTAAATAATAATTTTTTGTATGATTGTATTTGATTTGGTCTAAAGAATTCGCTTAAATCACATTTCCAAGTTATTGTACTTTTTAATGGCCGTTTATTTTTGTCACTGTTGGTGATGGACAAATACGTCGTAATCTTGTGATGTCAACCGTCTCACAGCCTAACACCCGTCACACGACCTTTTCAGTCTTACCCAATATATATTGTTATACTTATGGTGCTAGTCTTGAATAAATTAGTGAATGTCAATCTCCTAAGTTTTATGAAAATTGAATTATCATAAAGTAGTTATTAATAACAAGTAATTGATAAATTATAATTTTCTTTACCTCTATATCTATCACTTTTAACCTTCACTTCCTTCCATATATATTATGTACAGTAAATCACACCACATATATGTCATATTGACATACATAAAATCTTTCAGGCCAGTTACGATTTCAAGTGTTTTGCAACTATTTGGCAAGTGAAACCTTTTTAAACCTTTTTAAAATATACCTGGAAAAATTTAACCCAAATTTCAAAGTATTAAGCATAAAGTTATTGCATGCATACAATTTGCATATTATTAGGATTTTATGGCCAATGCCATTATATCTGTATATCAAAATATAGACATAAAACAGTTAACATCCAAAAGTTTTCTGTGAAAGTCCACATAATTTTCTTAAAACCTATGTTTGAATTTATTTCAGCGCTTATAGCTTAAGTTTTTATGAGTTTCTGAAATGGCAATTAACTTCTTGCTTATGTATGAAGGCGGGGTTTTGATGATGTTGTTAATATTGTTCTTTTGATGTGATTGTTGATCTGAGGCTGATATACATGTAGTGCTATTTTTGCAAGTGTTGTGTGGCTTTTACCATTAGCTAAAACTAATGTTGACACCCACAGGAGATGAAACACATGCAGAAGAGAACAGCATCTCAGGTCTCTGAACTACAAAACATCGCAGAGGTCCAGTTCAACAAGGCTAACAGACTCGACAGCGAGATTGCCAGAATCCGCAAGGATAACAAGGAAATGAGGAAGCAGGTCAGCATAGGGTCAAATGTAAAGGTCATAGGCCAGTCTGGGGACAAATGGAAAGGTCAACATGGGTCACATGTTATAAGGAGGGTGTTATTAAACATCAATCAATTTGGGGTCAGATATTGACATCAGAAGTGATGGGTGGAAGTTTACAGGCAGATAATGACATCAGAAGTGATGGGTGGAAGTTAACAGGCAGATATTGACATCAGAAGTGATGGGTGGAAGTTAACAGGCAGATATTGACATCAGAAGTGATGGGTGGAAGTTAAGGTTATAAGGTCAAAAGGCAGATATTGACATCAGAAGTGATGGGTGGAAGTTAACAGGCAGATATTGACATCAGAAGTGATGGGTGGAAGTTAACAGGCAGATATTGACATCAGAAGTGATGGGTGGAAGTTAAAAGGTTATAAAGGTCAAACGGCTGCAAAGATTATAGGTCAGCATAACTCTCCATTTAACATAAAAATGTGGGTTATAATTCATAGGTCTGAGGATAAATTTTAAATGAGGATAAAAAATGGTAGAAAATAGAGTTACATGTTTAGTTATAAGGGATATTAGGTGTTCAAATGTTGAAGTATTCTCTTTGTATAGCTAAAGGATGATCTGGGGCCATAGTGACTTTTATGGTATTGGGTACTGAAAGAGGGGATCCAAAATAACTCTAGGATCTTAATAGGATAATCAGTGATTGTTTTAATGTATAAATTGTCCTTGTGAACATCAAGGGACCGGGGTGGATGGTGGTGATAAATGGAGTGGTTGTCATACCTCAAGGTCAGGGGGATTTATCACAGTGACATCTCACAAAATTATTAAGAAACATTCAATGTTAGCTACTGGGATCACTCACTACACATGCTTTGCATGCCTGACCTCTAAATACATCATGCAACACATGCTTGAGCCTTTGATTATTTTCATCAATCATTAATTTATCATCGTTAATTCATTGTCAGTTTTCACTTAATCATTATCATCATTCCTTGTGTGTCACACTGTCTTGATATTTTCAGTAGCCTTCTTATACATAATATGGTGCCTTGGTTTCTGGTACTGATAGCTGGCTTTGGTGTCTAGTGTATTTAGTACTGCCTAAGTGCACTGTCTATGGTATATTGTACTCAATTTTCCCTATTCCGTGTTTGTAATAAATGAAACCCACAACACTTGATTTTCTGAATTAACAAAAGATTGTCTAAATGTCGGACTTCTTACTGGTTTAATATGGTAATTATATAGTCTTTAAAAAGACTAATGATGGGATATGGAACTTGTATTTAGAGTTTGTAGAAAATCTCATTCCAGCTACTAACCCAAAATGAAATCCTAGAAACTGAAAAAATGATAGAGGAGAAACTGCGAGAGCTTGATTTTAACTGTGAAGATGAGTCTAGTGTAAGTATTGGACAGTGGCCTGGTCTATGTAAAGGTCAACATCAGAATTATTCAGGAAATAGCACCTCTCCCCTGTCTTCTGCACCATTGTAAGCATGGACTCCTAAAAGTTATTAGCACATAAAGTTCAGATGCACACAGCATGCAGGGTTTTTGGAAATTGTTTGGGAAAATTTCAAATGAATTACTTTTATGCATGGATTCTAGATAAGCTCTCTGTATTCTAGTATCCTGATGAATGATTGTAAGGCATGCAAACTCCAGATTACATCAATGATTTGTTGTTGGAAAATGAAAAAAAAGCTATCCCTTCCCAAAAGGAACTTTGAATCAAGGGGCCATGCTATGTTTGAAAATATATCATACCAGTTCAATATTCTTTTTCTCCTTCAAAATAGTGTTTTAATATAAAATGCTGCTTCAGAAGTAACGTAACCATTTGAATAGATATAAAAATTTCTCTAAATTTTCCTGTTAATACTACTTTTACTCTACTAAATCAGATGACTTAGAAGTCTTGTCTAAATCAACATACACATGATTCCTTCTGGAAATTGGGATTTATATAGTCTTTACAAGGATGATACAGTGATTTTGTTGGCTTTGCACAAGCTTATATATCCTATAGAAAATAGCATCACATCTGAATTTCATATTATATCCACTTAAGAATAACACCCTGTCTAGATTGACACCCCTGTTTTCAAATCTTATCTGAAAATATGGTGAAATCGCTTTCCATTTCTACACATATGTATATATTATCATATTCTCAAAATGCACATTTTGTTTTTCATTATCATAATGTATGTCACAGTATTTATATTTTATTACATTTATATGTAGTTGCATATTTTCTCTGATTTCCTTTTCTTCATCTTCACATTTTTCTTTACCTTCATTGACCTTTTAGCAAGGTCCTGAACACTCTTGTGAGAATGGGAAGTCTTCTACAGATGAGAAGCATGTAGTGGACCATGATCAGAGTGAAAAATTAGAACGTCACCTCGATTCCATCAAGGAGAACCTTCCCAACCCATCTGAGGTTTAGATCTGTCTCTGTTAGCCACACGTAGAGCATTTTAGCCTTGTAGACACCTTTATATCTATAGACGTAGACACCCATGTATCTGTAACTATAGACACCTCTATATATATACATATTCAGTAGTTGTTCTGAATTTTTAAAGTACAGAGTTATTTGTTCTTGCTAGTAGGTATTGGTTGTTATATTAGTTATCTTGTTAAAATAAAGATTATTCTCACTTTGTGTATAGAAATTTAGTAGGAATTATTTGTTTTAGATTGTCTGAAGATCATATAATCTCACACAAAAACTTAAATATTTTAACACTCAATTTTTACTATCAAGAGAAGATAACTCTGTAGAATTAAAAGTCTTTGACTCAATAGACATATGTATACTTATATATAGACACCTATTTATTCAGTAGACATATGCATTCTTATATATAGGCACCTATTCTTTAGATTAGCACTACGTACATATAATACGATGAGGTTATAAACTCAGATCAGCCTGCATAATGCTTAGCTAATGACATGGTGAAAGGTGTACTACTAAAACTCTCCAAAACTTATAAGCATTTCTATGTAAAAATGTGAGTTTGCTTCCATCACTTTGTAAATTTATGATTGGCTTCCAGAAAATTTATTTTCTACGAATGATAGTTATGGAATGGATGAACTACTGTGTTGACTCTTAAGTACATTGTAATTTAGTAAAGAATAGTCCTTGAACTCAGATATTTCTTGAATTTTAAATTTTTAGTCATAAGTTATACAAAAAATCAAACTTGTAATCAGGAATGTATAAGTTAATACAGCATTTTCTTCAAAATTGATTATTATTAAAGTTTTAACAGCTATGGTGAAAACAAGAAGAAAGGATATAAATAGATAAACTAAAAAGTTTTTTTTATACCTTTGTATTGTGTTGAGAGATGTGATGCCATGGATGGAAGTTTTTCCCTTTATGATAAAGGCTTAAAGGAGGAAATGAAATTGATCAATTTGATTAAGTATCAACCTTCTTTGTAGCATGTAAAATGCATTAAGTCAGGGTCCTTTTCCTGATATTTCCTAGTATATAAAAATATTTTAAATGAATCCCATGCCCCACATCAACCAGCTGTTTGTCTTGTTTAGATGCATCATTCAACAACTTGGAAGCATTTTCACAACTTGTATTGGAAGAAATGAATCTACTTCTTTTATCAAGTAGATGAAATAGATTTTATTTATCTTTCATATTTTATTGTCCATTTTCATCTTTAGAGTATTCATTTGATACTTGTCCATTTTCTTTTACAATCTACCATCAGATGTTGTTCATAGAATGTCCATTTGTTATTGTGAATTAACACTGCATGATAATACATTAATACTGGTGTTTCCGGGCTGAGGGAATGTAAATCTGCATGTGCATGACTGACTAACAAAGAGTCCTTATATTTCTATTTACATGATTATGTATACACATGTATACCTTGTTATCTTATTTGTCTTTTGTCTCACCTTAATGTACTCTCTTTACATCAAGGGAAATTGATACACCTCTGTAAGAGATATATTTCAATTTGTGTGCATTATACACAATATCTTTGGTCAGAAATACAAAATGTAATTTTGTACTATCCATAATATGATAAAGATCAGTTTCCGTTTTAAATGTTGACTATTTAATTGATATCAGTACCCAATCAAAGCTTCTCTAAGGAGGCCAGTTTTCATTATGAAACAAGTATATATCGTCCATCAATCAATGCCGTGTTATAACTCAACGATCTTTTGAAGTAAAAAGGCTTCATCTTAATCTTATATCAATATGATTTGTACATTTGTACTGATGTACTGAAAAGGAAACTGAAACATTGGTACAAATCAAACTTTCTAAAGCTTTAGCTCAAGTTGACTCCAACATTGTTGTCTATTCCTCCAAGGTATTGTATTGTGATATTTGATTTTACATTCAAGATGAGACGTTTGACAAGTGTTGTTGAATTTTCAGTTGATGCTGGAGAACAAAGAAAATGCCATTGATGCCATACAGGACGATAATAGGAAGGAGGACCTGAGAGAAAAACTAACACAGGAACAGGACTTCCTCAGGGTGAGTAGAACTAGCAATAACAAAGGCTTTGTACTTATCAGTTACATGTATAAGTACATGCATACTTTGTAGATCTAATTTACTCAATAGTAACGTCTCGTGCGGCCATTCGTTCGGTTCGATCAATTGCAATTGCAGGCAGAGATATTTATATCTTCGACATTTCTAGTTTTCTTCATCGTCATGCGAGTCTGAAATTTGCAAGTATCAGAAAACTTACCTGTTTTTTATGCACCCACATTGAACTGATTAGAAGGCTTGACCTTTCAACTTTTTTCCAAAGAATTTCCTTCCCTCGTTGATGTGATGATCTTCCGTCTCATGTTGATATTTAGTTAGCAGTTGTAGACGTTCTTCTTTTATTGATGTCACTTTGGTAGTTCCAAACGTTCATCTCTTTGTTGTTGTCTTTTTGGGAAGTCTAACGTTTCGTTTCTTTATGGTGTCTGTTTCGAAATTCTTTATGTACCATTTCATAACTTTGTAGATGTCCGTTTGAAAAGTCTAAGCATGCGCCCCTCAATGGTATCGTCGTCCCTTGTTCATATCTCTTTGACAATCCTGAACTTTTATCCCTTGCTGATGTCAATTTAACAGTTTTAAATTTCTATTCTTCTGTTTGGGCGGTTTTAACCTTATCGTCTCTAACTGCTTTCATCTTTCTAACGTCTCTCTTGACACCGCCTGGCATTTGACCAACGCTTGCCCCTATGATGTAGTCTTTGGGTTATGTTCCCTTGATGAGACACATCAAAATCTATAAATGTGGTAGTTCCTGCTCCTGCTTAACGCTCAGGATAAAGGGAGTTTGACGACTAGTTTGCCTGTTGTCAGTATACAGCGACCGGATGGAACGTTGGTGTTTGGTGTTGTCGATGGTATGCTTAAGTGAGATATATAAATGGAGGAAGAGTTCCACTATTACAGTCAAAACAGGAACATACTGAAGTATCCCAAAACCAAGCACGCACTTCGCACTCGCAACAAACCGTATACGCGAGATAACAAATGTTAATGACACTGGACGTATATCTAATCATCCAACCAAACACATTTTCTTACTATGCTTATGTTTGGAGGCTAGGTAGCATCACTTATTTCTCGTTGATAATTAGCAGCTCTAACCTTTTACTCCATGTTGATGTCATTAGTTGGTATTGCTTCATCAAATTATTTTGAACACCTCTGAATCAGGCCTAGTTTTCATTTGGTATCTCTACTGTGTTACAGCTCCAGCTACAAGACCAGATGCAGAGACATGCAGAAAACATGGAAACTGCTCGTCTTCAGTCGGAGGGAACGATAGAAAGTCTCCGCAAGAAACTCAACACACTTCAGGAAGTACGTGTCTCCATTTTATTCCGAAAAACAGTGATTTTATCTCATAAATCTTTGTCATGCCTAAAATCAATAGACTGATACTAAGTCTAATTACTCAAAAACTGAGTTTTCTTCAGAAAAAATTCCCATGTGAATTCAGCATTGAATTTATGGTTTGCGATAATCAAATATATCTGTCTTTTGAGTTAAATCCATGTAAAATGTTTATACTGTTTTCTCTATGAATGTTTTATTGTCATTGACAGGTATTAGTCAATACTGGGGAATCAGGATTTAAGCCATATCAACAGCGTAGTCGAGCAAGGTCCAGTTCGCCTGGTCAGTCTATAATGGACACATCATTCCGCAAGGTAAGGTCATACTGTACAGATAAAAGTGTCAGTCATGTCGTTTAAAAAATGTTTACTTGGGAATTATGTGCGTATATCTCAAACAATGATTAATGTTTCATTGAATTGTTTCTTCTAGGACCGTTCACCGAGTCCGAACTTTTCAAGACGAAGCTACATAGCCCAGCGACCGAGGTCAAGGTCACGTTCGGAAGAACGATCACTAAGCCCAGCATTTGCCGAAAGAGAGTGTAAGTATTGACAACAAACTGATTCTGTCGTTTCTGTAGCTGTCTCAAATTTTCTGTTATGTGAAATGAACATCAATAAAACTAACCAAAAAAATCATGTTACTTGATGAAGGGTGATGTTTCTTGGGGATGTTTGGTTTTCGTGATTTTCATTTTTTCACTGGAATCAACCACTTTATTTGATCAGTGCAAACATGTATTGGTCAGATAGGAAACTCAATTTAGGTGCTAACGACATTGTCAAATTCTATCATCCGCGAATGTTGAACCTAATGAAAATAACCACATTTACGGTACCGGAAATACATTGTATCTTTGATAAATTACCTGTACAAAAAGTTCGTTCCTTGAAATGAACCATTTTTAAATGACAATTTCTGTAATATCGCTTCATTTATTTTCAGTTTTAACAGCCTAGTCCGAAGGAAATGGAAGGATTTAAAAATGTTCCCTGAGTATTCTGGTGCTGAAATATTAGAAGAAAAGTAGCAAAATTTTTAACTGCATCAAAGACTATCATCCTTCAGTTCCCATCAGATAATTACTATCATGCCAAGACCAGCAATTCATCAAGACAAGACATACATAGCAATATACATACAAAAACATGTCCATAGCTAATAATTTGATTATATTTCGTTTATTTCCCTATAGTTTTTTATATATATTTTTTCTGGGTAAAAATACAAATAACAAAAAAAAAAACTTTATTCTGATCGTGGTACATTACGAAACCAATGGGAAGATGCGAAAGCTTTTTATATAATATATTGATATTGTTTTGGAGGAAGAATGTCTGTGATTTTGGTAACGTTAACTGAATACAGGGTGTTTGTAGTGTTTTTGATATTATATTATGTTTGAGGGTTTCAATGTTGTTTATGCAGAAATGGGCTACCAGCTTAAATGAAACTGGAAAATGAATGCCTGTACTTAATATCTGTGAAAATGTTTAATTGTTGCAGATATAATAATTTTGAGAAGTGAACTTTATTAATTTTATACAGTTTGTCGTAACGTGCCAGCCACGCATATCTGTGATATTATTATAGATTTTAAGTAGATCAAAATACTTTTATTTTTTTCCTGTATGTTAGGAATCTTTCTATTTAGTTATCTGGTATATATTAGTGATAACTAATTTATTACTGTGATATCATTTCTGTGGTTTTTCAAAAATCTCATATTTACATGGGCCCGTCCAAATTTCCTACAACATTATTTTATACATCTAAAATACCAGTTTTATATATTGTGTATCGGGAAAGGGGTTTCATTGAATGGTTTGGAATGGTTATTTTTTTCAATTACCACAGTATTGCTTTTTGAAACCATACTTTCAAGGTATTTGTGATAATTTGGGAACTTTACAAAAATGTTTATTGCTTTCTTTTTAATATAATCCAATTAATGTTGTATGCATTGTACTTTAATTTATTTATTAAATGACTTTGATCCAAAGGATCAATAGAGCGAGCATTTGAGACTATGAACATAACCGTTATAAAAGAAAACCTAAAAGATGTAACGTTTATTGTTGTTTTCCACAGGGTTATTAAAACAGACGTTTTATATAACGTTAGCAACTCTTTTTACCGATATATACATCGATACGACTGATGTATTTAGATATTTCATCATTTACAACTACTTAGTACTATTCCAGGTAGTGTAATTAGGCACAGTATTAGTTATAACAGTCTAGAATAGAACTGTATTTACACTCCAGTTGTTTGTGAAAAATATTTATTTTAGCATTGTATCATACAGGGAATAATATGTGTATCATGTAAATTATTAAATTGTACAATATTTTGTAAGTTATGAATATTTATACACATAAAGTGCTCTGTTAACTGTACAGAGGGGAATTAAAATATTCGTATTATGATATTGTTGTTTTTGTTGTAATCAAATGTTATTTATTGTACGAATACCATATGAAGATAAAAGGTTTTAAGGCCCACTTCGTTTCCTGAACAAATTTGAAGTTTACGTATAAGAATTTTAACGTCAGAACATATATATTCGTGGCCAAATAGGAGCTTACAACACCAAACATATGAAATTAACAATAACGACCAATTTTCTCACTATTTTGTCGTGATTCGTAATGATAACCAACCACTGCGTGGTGATTAGGGCGATGCTGAGAAACAAGCTGACCTTCGTTATGGAAATTATTTAATGTATCTATTCTATTCAGGAAGGGATGATAGCTGTGGTATAACGGTAGGCTAATCATTTTCGCAATTCGTTTACGGTTACATTTAAATGACGAACATGGTTTTTTTAACGGAGATAAACCAAGCAAATGCCTAGGTTTCAGGACTTCTTGAGACTTATAATACTGAAATTATCACCATTTGCATTCAGAAGGGTCATAGTCGACATCATTAATATATGGTGTTTTGGGTTAACGAAAATTTGGTCGACAAAGAGACTTTAAACTTCCCCATAATCTGGGGCAACAGCGTATCGGGTCAATTAAGGAGAGGCCACTCAAAAAACGTTATATGGAAAACATAGCAAGCTGGACATTCGCATTGCGTGTGGTCCAGATGGGGGGTAATCTTCCAGAAAATGTGATGTCAGCATTATTTAATAATTTATTCATTTAAGACAAGCCCAGACAAAATGAGAATTTGACTGGCACAATCACGTTTTAATCTTTATGATCACAAGTAAGTGACAGAACAATTAATTCAGAACAAAGCACAATAAATTATAAACAGAATCGTCAGAACTATGGCTAGTTTAAAATACAAGCTAAGAGGCTGGTCCTTTTGGAAATCCAATGGCCTTGTTTTCATGTGGTACCACGTCCGGTCCCACTGTGTCAGTATGGCCTGTCGGGCACCTTCCCATGTTCCCGGTCCCTCCAGCCGGAACTGATACGGCGTGCAGGACCCAAAGAAACACTTCAGAGCAAGCACGGGATCACTCAACATCATGTATGCTAAAAGGAGAAAAATGAAGTACAGTATCATAATGTCGATTTTTGCCAACTAAAATTTCACGGTTGTTTGAATTTTGAAATAGGTATTAGGATTGTAGCGCATATGATATTAAGTAAGGGGACAGAACGCGTATTGCTTAAATAGGTACCATACATGTAAAAAGCCTATCCAGTAGCCTTACCTAGATTAGGACAGCAGCCGATGAGCTCGGCCAGTTCGTCCATGTATGGGATGAAGTCGACCTGGATAGTATGACGAGTGGACTCCACGTAACGATAACGCATTTCAGTTCTCTTCCTGCGAATTTCTGTCCACTGGTCGACTTTGGGCGGCAGCTTCACATCGCCCTGTTGCATATAAAACAGAAAATAAAATATATATATATATATATTACTTGGTTACACTTAAATGCCAAGATATTTACAACTCTTACGTCCAAAACTTAAAAACATTCATGGTTTTAGGGTATTAGGTACAGATAACATATTTTAGGATACCAGATCGTTATTATCCTGTCTCCGATTTTTGTCTCTCACGTCTGGGTTTTTTCCTTTTTCCTTCTTTTATTTATCTTTCTCTCTGAAATTCACAATATGTATACACAGGTAATACTTACCTTGAACACGCGGGTAGCTAGTCGTGCCTGCATCTCGGACAAGGGCATAATGGCACCCAGAGGCTGGAAACAGCCAATCACGCTCAAGGTTGGTATCTCAAGGTCAGGAGGGAACATATACTTATAGAGGTCGATTTGGTTGTCTTTTACATCGAATACAGATTTGTTAATGAATGGAAAACCAAAAATGTAGCCTGTCGCATGAACGACTGCATCGACTTCCTCCTTGGTCCCGTTATCAAACTCCACTTCCGTTTCCGTAAATTGTTTGATGTTTGGTTTGACGATTATAGAACCGTTAGCAATCTTGTTGGGTAAGTCATCGTTGAGGGTGGGGTGTTGTGAGGAGAAGGCATGCTTTGGTTTTAATGAATATTTTGCATGGTCAAATCGAGCATTTAATCGAGAGTGTACTCTAAAATTTGTTAGAGACTTTGGAAGAATGCGATTCAACAATTTAACGTGCCTGCGACTGAACAACATATCACTCGGATATCCATTGGGCCCTATTCGGTTAAAAACCCAAGTACCTCGTCGTGTGCTTAGAAAAACCTGAAATCCATAAAGCATTCATTAATATTTTGTTCAAAAGAATGATATACAAACAAGTTATAACTTTAGTTTGATTTTTTATATTGACTTATGTTTGAAACCAGAACATTTCCATATGGCTTATAAGTTAATTCATATGAAAAAAATTCCAGATTGAAAAAAAGCAGTAGGTCTAATTACTTTTGAAGCAACATTCGACAGTTCCACGGCCACATCCCCACCTGAGTTCCCCACTCCAACAACTACCACTTTCTTGTCCTTGTAACCCTCCCATGACTTATAGTCATGCGTGTGTGTTATGCTGCCTTTGAATGCGTCCATTCCAGGAAAATCAGGCATCTTCTTTTGTGCATGATGTCCCGTGGCCACCATAACGGCATCAAAAACACAGGAAGTGACATCATTCGACTTCCGGTCCCGAACTTGGAGCGTCCATTGTCCTGTGTTGTCGAAATCCTCATGTTTAGTTAGCCGTATAATCTGTACAAAATATAAAAAGTTATTATTTTGTTTATGTTACATTTATGTCAAAGTATGGCTTATGTAACCGAATAAATCCATTGTTTTGTAGATATTTTGTTGATGTTATAATGTCAATGTATGGCTTATGCAACTGCCTTATTTCGAAAGCAGCGCATTTATCATTGTCTTTAGGTGATGTTTGCTTATCTCCTTAACTGCGATTTTTGTACTGCAAGTGATTGGTAAAACAATACCTGAATTTGAAGACGAAACCAACTTTGTTCTTTCAAGTTCTCCAATCAACTAACCGAATCAATATATAATTCAGCATAAAATTGGAGGTTTAATAGATAGAATCGAATAAACCCTATTAAGATGTAACATAGTAAAGAGTAGATTCGTTCGTTTATTTCTAGAAAATGCATAAAATATATAAAGTCTCTCTACAGCAAAACACCCTAATTCGAACCGATATTCCTCGAATTCTCCGTTATGTATTTATATACATGTAAGTTATAAAACAGCTATTTGCCGAACAGGTGAATGCATTCTCTTTAAATTAGAATTGATAGTTTTTTGACTGTTATAATATAATTGACTGATAACTTTCACAGCGCTGCATTCCTTGAACTATGACAATGGTTTTGCACGGTACCACTTTCCTCAAGTTGGAGAGGTTCTACTGTAAGGTAACCTAAAAGAGTCATCAACTCACCTCATGATTGAACTTGATGTATTTCTCCAGGCCGAACTTCTCGGCGTACAGTCGAAAGTACTTCTGGACGTAGGTGTTGTGCATGTAGATGGGATACTCCTGTGGGATGGGGAAATCACTGTAGCACATCATTTCCTTACTCGTGTTGATCACCGTCGACTTCATCACGCATGCCTGGTCAGGTCGGACCTCGTGCGTGTAGTTCCATAGTCCACCTATGGTCAGACAGATATTTCGAAAACTTAGATGTCCGAGTTTTCATTTGTCTGACATAAAATTTAGACCTTCTCTTTCACCTAGCCTAGATCATGTCATTGACTATGAAAATGTTAATAGCAGTCTCTTGCTGTTTAACGTGCAGTATTAAGTATGTGGGACGACTGGATACTCAAAATAATGTGAACGGTCGTAGTGTGTTGTTCAAGGTATCTGACAGTACGGTGTAGTAAGTAAATACTACAAAAGGATCACGAATATTCACTATTTTACATATAACAATAAAATATTACAGTCTTACAAAAGACAAAGCCCAATATGCTAAGCATTACAGACGATGCAAGTCATTAAAGCTGTTTCTATATGTTACTTATCATACAGACTTATTAGCTAGTTTCCATGCATTTTACCGTTAACAATTCGTTTGTTTACGTTTTAACAACAAGATAGATTATAAGACTCTTTCATATGTGGATATGAAGGATAGGGATATTCTACCCGAGGGTCACAAAATGTAGTAAAACCCGAGGCTTGCCGAGGGTTTTGCAACATTTTGTGATCCCGAGGGTAGAATATCCCTATCCTTCATATCCACTTATGAAAGAGTATTTTTCTTTCATACCTCAACGTTTTATTAAAATTTTACAACTATAATATCCCGCCATTTTGAGAAAAAAAACCTCGAAGAAATCCACGGCTGAAAGTCAATTTCTTGAAAAATTACGAGATATTTTCAACAAAAATTCCGTTGTTTGCATCTTTTATAGTAAAACTAGTCAAGTTTGTGAAAAAAAATATGTTAAAATCATACCG
This sequence comes from Argopecten irradians, assembly GCF_041381155.1. Taxonomy (NCBI): domain Eukaryota; kingdom Metazoa; phylum Mollusca; class Bivalvia; order Pectinida; family Pectinidae; genus Argopecten; species Argopecten irradians. The sequence continues at coordinate 33,676,601 of NC_091137.1, forward strand.
AGGAAATAGATTTTTTGTTAACGCCGTGACGTCACGAGGCTTTATTGCATGGGTAGTCAGGCAATACAGCCTCAGGCGGCATGAGTGTATTGCCCTAGATCAGCCAGTATTACACCCGTAGGTATGACAGAAAACAACTTATAGATGGTATACTTTCTGGGACGATCTAGGATTTAGGTACACATTTTCTTAATATATAAGAGGCAGGTGATTTATGGGTTGCTGAAAACTGAGCTGAAAAAACCCACTAGAGATACAGAGATCATTTACAAATAGCACACATCTACATCTTGAGTACCATTTATATACAGTGAGGCAATGTCATTTGATGTATATCTACATACTAATATTCGTTAATGTTATTCAACTTACCTATGTCGTCTGTCCGTTCAAAGCATGTCGGTTCAAGTCCCTCGTCCAAACAACATTTGATGGCGGGGAGACCACTGGCCCCGGCCCCTATCACTGCTATTTTCTTCATGGTCGCTAAAATAGGACCAGTCTTTTGTCTGTTGCCGTTTACAATGGTAGTGTACTGTAAAAATCAAGTTGTCCTATATAATGCCCCCAGACACGTGATAACATGGAGTTACACATTCTAGGTATATGTATAGTTTACCTTCCACTTAATGATAACAACCGATTATGCAGTATATGAGCTAAAACAGTAGAAAAATTCATTTGCTAGGTAAGACGAACTAAAACAAAATACAGTATGTATATAGATTCAATTCAAACATATTTTATTGTCACGTGTAAGCTATTGGATCAGGAACAACTTACTGCAACTAAGTAATGCCTTCTCTACAAAATATTTGGATATAATAAATCTGGCCGGTCGGAAACAATTATTTTCTTACAATGTGCTCAGTAGTTCAGGTAGAGAGAAAACAAATATAGATTGGAAGTCAAAAGATTTTACCATGACGTCTTATTTCCATTTGCCCTGAGTTTAGGGAGCATTCAATGAAGACTGACTGAGATTACGTTCCACCAACAGCTAATGAACTTCCGTAGATCTGTAGCCACATTTAAAAGCCTCAATCAGATATCAATAGAGTGAAAAAGGCGGCAATACATTGCCATGTAAAAATGTAAAAGGACTAAGTAATAAATACAGTTTAATCATTTGAATTTGAAATACATGTACGTAAGTGGCATGAATGTGACTAGATGCATTACTGAAAACATACGTCGTACCTACAGCCATACTTCAGTGACTCAAAGAATGTATTTAGGTTCTCAATTGCAAGTTTGCTTTATCATTACAATATGTTGCCACCTTAAATGACTACGGTCACAATATTATGTTTCCATTAGCTGACATTGTTGGCGTACTTACTCTAAACAGATTCAGACAATTACAACTTACTGTGTAGTTGTTTAAGTTCGCGATTTTTTTCGCGGGGAGTTATTTTGGTGAATTACCTCCGTAGCATTTGAAAAACGCCATTCACGTGACAAGGTTTACTAAAAAACATTTTTATAAAAGAAATCTTGAGGTTTTAAATTTCGCGAATTTATGGGATTCTGTGAAGGTGGCGAAATAAATACTGCCGTGGAAATTAGCAACAGTACAGTATTCTGGTTGCTTGTTAATTCAGCCTTTGTGTCTTGTACTCCACCACTGGTTTTGCAGAGAGCTTGTCGGTTGGATACATTCACTTGTATATGAAAATGAAGTCTTGATTAAAACGCAGCTCAAAGGTATGTAATATCTAAATGAATGCTGAAGATTTATGACGTAGTCTTTTGAGTGTCAATCCTCATTAAGATAATAAAACTTACAACAACTATAATGTTTAATTTTGGAATTAATCAACCAAGCCATAAAACAGAAGGATTTGAAAATGATTGCGATTAACATAAATACTACGATCATTTGGGTTGTGTTTATAAAATGAAATTCATTAAAACAAAAATGGCACAAATACAAATTCGTAGCAAATAAGACTCTCATACCGACAATTTGTTTATTTTTCTTTAAAAATACTACATGTAACAAACCAATGCCCTGATTTTGAGGCTGGTGATTGGAGAATCCAAAATTTCAGAAAGAAATCATAAAATCAAAGTACACTTTATAATTATATTTAATTGCATTCTATAGTCTCTGAAGGTGAAATTAATAATAGTATTTGATTTACAGTGTTAACTGTCAACTCAGTCATCTCTGACGTCCAATTAAATGTTGTATCTATACGATTTATAACAAACACGCTTACAGCGAATTTATGGTTATAAGGTAGAAGTTTTCATTCCCCAGCAAGGTTCATAAAAATGGTTTTGTTAGTCACCAGTAGTTCGTTATAACCTTCCTTTACTGTTATCAAATGTTAAATATTTTGTTCTCACAATATAATAGCTGTTTCAATAGCGTCGTACAAAGTTATTAGTTGTATTACACTAAAAACACTAACGGATTTGAAAAAGCACGTTTTGTTAAACAACTCCCCAACTCGGACAACCTTATCATTGACATGTAGAGAGTTGTGATTGATTAAGGCCACAGATTAAATACGTTAGGGTGTGTGTTTCTCTTTGTCCCAACGGAAAACTTTACATTATGATGATATAGATTCTTGAATTCAGTCATGTGATAGTTTTATCAAACCAATCGTGTTGTTATTCAAAACATAAGATCGCTTCAGATAGTTAGATACATAAAATGAAATATCAACAAAACATATCTGATAAAGCTTGTGGAAAAGTAACCAGTGGCATCGGCGTCAACAACTTGGCAAGTACAAAGTGGAAATCGCTTTCAAAATAGAGGTAAAGATAATGACTAAACGGTACATTTATTACCACGCCGAGTCATTGCTTGACTAGAATGACACCAGGCATGAGACATTTATAGTCGTGTTTCCTTTTGTATCATAGAGCTACACTAATTCTACAACAGAGGAAGTTATCAAGATGGATTTAGAACAGAATATTGTAGAATATCAACAGAATAACTAGGATTATTGCTAGTTTTAAGTACAGGTTAAGAGGTTGGTCTTGTTGAAAGCCTAATGGCCTTGTTTTCATGTGGTACCACGTCCGGTCCCACTGTGTCAGTATGGCCTGTCTGGCACCTTCCCATGTTCCCGGTCCCTCCAGCCGGAACTGATACGGCGTGCAGGGCCCAAAGAAACACTTCATAGCCAGCACGGGATCACTCAACATCATGCTTGCTAAAACGAGAAATATAATATGAAAGAATGAAGTATCATAATGTTGATTATTTACCCACTAAAATTTCATGGTTGATACAAAGGACCTATTCGCACCTCGGACAGAAATTTCCAAAAATGATCGGCGATGTGATGACCCCCCTAACACTTGTTAGAGAGTCAGTAAATTTTATTATGGTGTAATATGGCGGCACTCTCCCTCGCTTCAAAATTTGAACACATTTTCTTCAGCTAAATATACTATTTCATTACCGTTAATCTATATATTACATGTTATGTTTTTGTGTAAAATCGTTTGTATTCTTCAAATTAAATTAACTACATTTTTAAAATACGAATTGCTTCCCCTACGGCAGTTTGAAAGTTAATGACGTTGTTAAAGTCAACCGTAACAATTCAAGCATTTTCTCGACTCTGATTATAAGCAAATGGAGGGGTTCGTACCTATAGATCAATCTTCACTCTACAATCGATTTATCGGCATAACTTTTAAGTGTTTATCTCAGCGAGAATACAGAAATGATCAAGGCTATTGCATTATAAATTTTGGATGGATGTTTGTGTCACTTTTGTTTGTGATGCTTTCAATATACAGCCAGTCTGATGTATTGAAGTAGGCCTGTGTTACTGTGCACTAGGAATGTCGAAATTACTGTTGATTAATGCCTATAAGTGAGGCCTATTTAGTAATTATTTTGCAGGTTCCTTATTCAGTATATATGCAAAGAAATAAATATATAGGACTAGGTCACATCTGAATTATTTTAAAAGCGGTGATTGTTTGTATCCTTCGCCAGTATGATTCAAGTTCGTTATTTAGTCAGTTACTGTCTATAGGGGATCAGTAACTATATACTATAACTAATAATGTATGGTTTGGGCACTTTTTGGCCCAAATTCTATCAAGTTTTCACAACTGTTATTTAGTGATTAATTCTTGATTCAACTTTAATGACTGTTTTTCTAATTTTGCAGCTGCGGTTGCCATGGTAACCATACATAATATGCATAAATTATGAAAAATTATAAAATTTTCGCAATTTTGGCGATTTTTCGAGAGGTTTTTTGCTATGGAACTATAGAATGCATCCTTGAACAAATTTAATATTTACTGAGAATATGCACTTCAAATACTGAGTATGCACTTCCAATACATCTTTAAGAGAAATATCAAATTTGTTTATTGTTTATTTGTTTAAAGACACGCTCTTGGGTTTTTTAAACAAATCCTAACGTAACGCTACCCAAATTGGTACACTTTTAATACATATGAAGCAGAATTGTCATTTTACAATCTAAACTGACAATAATTTTTGTCCTGAACAAAAATAAAGGTGCTTAACGGTACCTGTGACAATTTTTATATGTCATATTCTTTCCTTTTGCTAATGATCTCTATTGTGAAGAAAAATCTCGGAAACGACGTCGTGCGGCAATCCTAAAAACACCATATACTTTAAAACCCGGAAAACAATTGCTGAATGGGATGTTTTTGACAGATATTTGACTTAAATTAACTAAAAAATGTTTGAACTTATCCTTAAATGAATTCAAACATTTTATCATGTCTAGACATTTGTTAATCAAACTAAATTTAGTAGGCGTACCATTTTGGGTACTCAAACCTGCTGAAACACAGGGCTGGACCGGGCATGCTTAAAAACTCTCTATTTATAAATACTGTATATGTACTGCTGACAAGTAAACAAATCATAACAAATAAAACTGAAAGCATCTAATTGTGAAATATTAAAAGAAAAAGAAAAATCTAGATGCAAGCACACGTAAGAAAATTTTAACAATTTTCTTCAAAAGCTGTACTATTTTGGGTAGCGTCACGTCAGCAAGAAATTGGTCAAAATCATCAAAATTTCCATGGCAACTAAAGCCGCGAAATAAGAAAAACCTAACTTTAAAATTAAATTAGGGGTGTACTAAATGTATTTAACCACACAATGTAAATAATAAATAACATATTTGAATAGTTGAATATTTGAGTTTGGAGGCAAAAAAATGCCCAAACAATTCATAAAAAGCCTATCTTATAATCAGGTAGCCTTACCTATATTAGGAGAGCAGCCGGTGAGCTCGGCCAGTTCGTCCATGTATGGGATGAAGTCAACCTGGATAGTATGACGAGTGGACTCCACGTAGCGATTACGCATTTCAATTCTCTTCCTACGTATGTCTGTCCACTGGTCGACTTTGGGCGGCAGCTTCACATCGCCCTGTTGCATAAAATAAACACCGGATATAAAATGTATATTTAAACCTTAAATGCCAAGAAAATAACGACTCTTACATCGGCTCTCTAGTTCTCTTAACAGTGATTTCTATTGTTCAATATTGAAATGTAAACTCAAAAGGGAAACCATCGGAAACGTAAGTCCAGAAAGCAATCGAAATGGAAATGGAAGACATTCATGATGTTAGGGTAAAGGTTGACATGCAGATGACGTATTTACGGATAAAAGATCGCTATCTTCCATGTACACACAGGGAATGCTCACCTTAAACACGCGGGTTGCTAGTCGTGCCTGCATCTCGGACAAGGGCATAATGGCACCTAGAGGTTGGAAACAGCCTATCACGCTCAAGGTCGGTTTCTCAAGGTCAGGAGGGAACATGTACTTATAGAGATCAACCTGGTTGTCTTTTACATCGAATACAGATTTGTTAATGAATGGGAAACCAAAAATGTAGCCTGTCGCAAGAACGACTGCATCGACTTCCTCCTTGGTCCCGTTATCAAACTCCACTTCCGTTTCCGTGAATTGTTTGATGTTTGGTTTGACGATTATAGAACCATTAGCGATCTTGTTGGGTAAGTCATCGTTAAGGGTGGGGTGTTGTGAGAAGATGGCATGCTTTGGCTTCATTGAATATTTGGCATGGTCAAATCTAGCGTTTAATTGGGACTGTACTGTAAAGTTTGTTAAAGACGTTGGAAGAATGCGATTCAAAAAAGTAAAGTAAATGCGACTTAACAACATATCTCCTGGATATCCATTAGGCCCTATACGGTTAAAAACCCAGGTACCTCGTCGTGTGCTTAGAAATACCTGAAATCCATAAAGCATACATTTACATTATGTTCAAAAGAATAATGTACAAACAAGTTATAACTTTAGTTTGACTTTTGATATTTGCTTATGCTTTAAAAGAGAACATTTTCCTATGGCTAATAAATTAATTTATATGAAAAAAAAATCAAATTAGAAAAATTCATGAAAACAGCAGTAATTACTTTAGAGGCGACATTCGACAGTTCCACGGCCACATCCCCACCTGAGTTCCCCACTCCAACAACTACCACTTTCTTGTCCTTGTAACCCTCCCACGACTTATAGTCATGTGTGTGTGTTATGCTGCCTTTGAATGTGTCCATTCCAGAAAAATCAGGCATCTTCTTTTGTGCATGATGTCCCGTGGCCACCATAACGGCATCAAAAACACAGGAAGTGACCTCATTTGACTTCCGGTCCCGAACTTGGAGCGTCCATTGTCCTGTCTTGTCGTAATCCTCATGATGCGTAAGCCGTATAACCTGTACAAAATATAATAAAAATAGATAATAGCATGTTCATTGTTTTGTTTATGTTATATGTATGTCAAATTCTGGCTTATGCTATTGCCTTATTCCGAATTAATCTACCGATTGGTAGACATTTTGTTATGTTATAGTAAGTAATATTGATGTCAAAGTATGCCTTATGCTACTGCCTCATGTTCCGAATAAATGTACCGATTGGCACTGTTTTTGCTTGTGTTACATTTATAATATAAATTTAGGCAAAGCCTCTCTGAGAAACTGTTACCATATAGAAATTTATAACTGTTATGAATGCAATGTACATCACATGTAAAAAATTATAGGATTTCTAACGGGAAAGAGTTATCTTCTTTAACCCATCAGGCGATCGATGTCATGTGTTTTGTTTTTAATACAAGAATCATTGCCTTGCAGAATTACTGGTATTGAGTTTATAATAAGAAAAACAATATTTAGCAAAGAATACGTCTACTTTCACTTTACGCAAAAATACGTAACTGCGGCTACAAATCATATCTCAGTGTCATTTTCCGTTGCCAGGCGGAAAATTCCGAAGCAATTGGCCACGTAAAACAATTTTTAACTTATGATTCAAGACCAAATGTAAATGTAAATGTTAGATTCAGTGAAGAAATCAAAGTGGAAGGTTTAACTTTTACTGATGTTTCATTTTGATTTTTTTTAAAAAGTATATTGTTTGAAATCATGCGAGAATGTAACTTTGAAAACTGTCTTACGCAACACTGGATCTTGTTTTGACTTAACGAAACGTTTTCCAATTTTAGATATAGTGTGATGATTTACATAGATTAACGTTACCGAGACACTTCTATCACAAGTATCGCTTTTGCTACTGTCTTATTCCGAATAATTTCACCAATTGATAGTGATTTTGTCTATGCTATATTTATGTCAAAATGTGGCTTATGCTATTGACTTATTCCGAATAAATCCACATATTGACAATGTTTTTTGCTTATGTTATATGTATGTCAAATTGTGGCTTATGCTACTGCCTTATATTCCATATAAACCCACCGATTGGTAGTTATTTTGAAAAGAATATTGTGTTCTAGTCGTAAGTGTAATATTTCAAATGCTTCAATCAATTAACTTAATCAAAATATATTTGAGCATAAAATTGGAGTTTTTTTGTTGATAGAATCGAACAATCACATATCAATCCATATTAAAATGTAACATAGTAAAGAGTAGATTAATTTGTTTATTTCTAGAAAATGCATAAAATTTGTCAATTCTGCCTACAGCAAAAACCCCTAATTCGAACCCGTATTTCTTGAATCCTCCCCAACCGTCGAGCTGATCGCTTGGTCCCGATCGACAAACACACTTACATATTTTATATTATAAAACCAGCTATTTGCAGATCAGGAGGATGAGGCTGGTTGGGTAAATAGTTGTCTTGGTTAAATGTATTCTATATAAATTCGAATTGATAGTTTTCTGACTGTTATAATATCATTGACTAATGACTTTCAGTGTTGCATTCCTTGAACTATGACAATGGTTTTACACGGTACCACATTCCTCAAGTTGGAGGGGTCCTATTGTATTTCTTTAAGGTAACCTAAAAGAGTCATCAACTCACCTCATGATTGAACTTGATGTATTTCTCCAGGCCGAACTTTTCGGTGTACAGTCGGAAGTACTTCTGGACGTAGGTGTTGTGCATGTAGATGGGATACTCCTGTGGGATGGGAAAATCACTGTAGCACATCATTTCCTTACTCGTGTTGATCACCGTCGACTTCATCACGCATGCCTGGTCAGGTCGGACCTCGTCGGTGTAGTTCCATAGTCCACCTGTGGTCAGCAAAATACTTCGATAACTTAGATGTCCGAGTTTTTATTTTGTTTGACAAAAAGTATATCTCCTAGACCTTGAGCAAGTCGTCCTCTGTAAAACTGTAGTCTCTGCTGCTGCTAAAGGATTAGCTCTGGTGAGGTGTCAGTCTCGTTGAAATCTCGTTTCAACATTAATCAAAGAATATTTATGATTTTCAATGACTTATTGTCTCAACAAGAATCATTGCCTTGCAGAATTACTGGTATTGAGTTTATAATAAGAAAAACAATATTTAGCAAAGAATACGTCTACTTTCACTTTACGCAAAAATACGTAACTGCGGCTACAAATCATATCTCAGTGTCATTCTCCGTTGCCAGGCGGAAAATTCCGAAGCAATTGGCCACGTAAAACAACTTTTAACTTATGATTCAAGACCAAATGTAAATGTAAATGTTAGATTCAGTGAAGAAATCAAAGTGGAAGGTTTAACTTTTACTGATGTTTCATTTTGATTTTTTTTTAAAGTATATTGTTTGAAATCATGCGAGAATGTAACTTTGAAAACTGTCTTACGCAACACTGGATCTTGTTTTGACTTAACGAAACGTTTTCCAATTTTAGATATAGTGATGATTTACATAGATTAACGTTACCGAGACACTTCTATCACAAGTATCGCTTTTGCTACTGTCTTATTCCGAATAATTTCACCAATTGATAGTGATTTTGTCTATGCTATATTTATGTCAAAATGTGGCTTATGCTATTGACTTATTCCGAATAAATCCACATATTGACAATGTTTTTTGCTTATGTTATATGTATGTCAAATTGTGGCTTATGCTACTGCCTTATATTCCATATAAACCCACCGATTGGTAGTTATTTTGAAAAGAATATTGTGTTCTAATCGTAAGTGTAATATTTCAAATGCTTCAATCAATTAACTTAATCAAAATATATTTGAGCATACAATTGGAGTTTTTTTTGTTGATAGAATCGAACAATCACATATCAATCCATATTAAAATGTAACATAGTAAAGAGTAGATTAATTTGTTTATTTCTAGAAAATGCATAAAATTTGTCAATTCTGCCTACAGCAAAAACCCCTAATTCGAACCCGTATTTCTTGAATCCTCCCCAACCGTCGAGCTGATCGCTTGGTCCCGATCGACAACACACTTACATATTTTATATTATAAAACCAGCTATTTGCAGATCAGGAGGATGAGGCTGGTTGGGTAAATAGTTGTCTTGGTTAAATGTATTCTATATAAATTCGAATTGATAGTTTTCTGACTGTTATAATATCATTGACTAATGACTTTCAGTGTTGCATTCCTTGAACTATGACAATGGTTTTACACGGTACCACATTCCTCAAGTTGGAGGGGTCCTATTGTATTTCTTTAAGGTAACCTAAAAGAGTCATCAACTCACCTCATGATTGAACTTGATGTATTTCTCCAGGCCGAACTTTTCGGTGTACAGTCGGAAGTACTTCTGGACGTAGGTGTTGTGCATGTAGATGGGATACTCCTGTGGGATGGGAAAATCACTGTAGCACATCATTTCCTTACTCGTGTTGATCACCGTCGACTTCATCACGCATGCCTGGTCAGGTCGGACCTCGTCGGTGTAGTTCCATAGTCCACCTGTGGTCAGCAAAATACTTCGATAACTTAGATGTCCGAGTTTTTATTTTGTTTGACAAAAAGTATATCTCCTAGACCTTGAGCAAGTCGTCCTCTGTAAAACTGTAGTCTCTGCTGCTGCTAAAGGATTAGCTCTGGTGAGGTGTCAGTCTCGTTGAAATCTCGTTTCAACATTAATCAAAGAATATTTATGATTTTCAATGACTTATTGTCTCAAGTAGCCATATATGAAATATGTCAAAAATAATACTTCTATTGCTAGTAGAATTTTTAATACTTAAGTTTTAAGGTATGACCAATCTGGGGGCCATTTTGAAAAGATGCATTTCTTACACTTTTTACAGAGGTGAAATTTCACCCTTTTTTACTCGCCGGTGCGACAACAGTTTAAGTTATATCAAGTTAATTTTTGTTGTAAATCTTTTTTTATGTTCATTGTGATGAAACTGATAAGCATTTAAGTGTGGAATCATAACCTATTGGCTATATTTTAATGAAGATAAAGTGATTTGAATTTTTAGCAAGAAATGCTGAAAATTAACAAATTTCGTAACTGGACAAAAATCAAGCACACTAACCCCCTATTTTCATGATGGTTTTAGAAATTGTTTTCTTTTGAACTGAAAAATGTTACAAAACGTTAGTCATCAGAATTTTTTCTGAGAAGCGTTTAATATGTCAAATATTGTAAAAAAGAAATAAAAACCAAGGTATTTAGGAGTAGGAGTAACATATAAAGCTGTTCTGAGCAAATAATTAGTTGAGTGTTAGATAACTTTTATTTTCTTAAAGAAAACACTGGTTTTGTCAATATCGCGAATATTCATACAACGAATTTGCAAAATATTGCTTGAGTATATCATGTGTATGCTCAAAGCACTGAATTCTGGTTAAACCACAAATTACGTCAAATAGCTTTCTTTGATTCATAATAGCTCAAAATCATGTCACCATCATATTAGTTTTATTACATTTTTAACTTTGGTATGAATTCCTTTTTCCGAAAATCCATGTTATTATATTTTCACCAGAGCAGATCCTTAACGTTCAGTATAAAGTATGTGGGAAGACTGGATATTCCAAATAATGTGAACGGTCGTAGTGTGTTGTTCGATGCTTTGGCAGTGTGCTTTATTGACATAGTACTGCAGTATTACAGACGTGGAAGTTATTAAAGCTGTTTCTGTATGTTAAGTATCATGAACCACCCAATAGACAAAAAACTAGACAGTAATATTAGTTAGTTTCCATGTATTTTATCGTTAACTATTTATGTCTGCATTTTAGCCGGGAGATAGATAACAACTTATAAATGTTAGACTTACTGGGACGACCGATTAGGTGATATGTGTGTTGTGATCAACTGGAAGTATATATATGTACTCACTCGATATACAGTGATTATTTACAAATATACACACATTTCTAAAGGTTACATATTGAGCACTATTTATATACAGTGAGGCAATGTCATGTTGGTCATGGTTGATGTATATACCTATGTACGTCCTTGCAATGAAATATTTATATACAGTGAGTCAATGTCATTTGATGTATACCTACGTCCTTGCCGTAACATATTTATATACAGTGAGACAATGCCATTTGATGTATATACCTATATATGTCCTTGCCATAAAATATTTATATACAATGAGTCAATGTCATTTGATGTATACCTACGTCCTTGCCGTTAACATATTTACATACAGTGAGACAATGCCATTTGATGTATATACCTATATACGTCCTTGCCATGAATTATTTATATACAGTGAGTCAATGTCATTTGATGTATACCTACGTCCTTGCCGTTACATAATTATATACAGTGAGACAATCATTTGATGTATATACTTGACCTATATGTCCTTACCATAAAATATTTATATACAGTGAGTCAATGTCATTTGATGTATACCTACGTCCTTGCCGTTACATATTTATATACAGTGAGTCAATGTCATTTGATGTATACCTACGTCCTTGCCATAAAATATTTATATACAGTGAGTCAATGTCATTTGATGTATACCTACGTCCTTGCCGTTACATATTTATATACAGTGAGACAATGCCATTTGATGTATATACCTATATATGTCCTTGCCATAAAATATTTATATACAATGAGTCAATGTCATTTGATGTATACCTACGTCCTTGCCGTTACATATTTACATACAGTGAGACAATGCCATTCGATGTATATACCTATATACGTCCTTGCCATGAATTATTTATATACAGTGAGTCAATGTCATTTGATGTATACCTACGTCCTTGCCGTTACATATTTACATACAGTGAGACAATGCCATTTGATGTATATACATTGTACCTATATATACGTCCTTGCCATAAAATATTTATGTACAGTGAGTCAATGTCATTTGATGTATACCTACGTCCTTGCCGTTACATATTTATATACAGTGAGACAATGCCATTTGATGTATATACCTATATATGTCCTTGCCATAAAATATTTATATACAGTGAGTCAATGTCATTTGATGTATACCTACGTCCTTGCCGTTACATATTTATATACAGTGAGACAATGCCTTTTGATGTATATACCTATATATGTCCTTGCCATAAAATATTTATATACAATGATCAATGTCATTTGATGTATACCTACGTCCTTGCCGTTACATATTTACATACGTGAGGCAATGCCATTGATGTATATACCTATATACGTCCTTGTCAAAAATATTTATATACAGTGAGTCAATGTCATTTGATGTATACCTACGTCCTTGCCGTTACATATTTACATACAGCGAGACAATGCCATTTGATGTATATACATTGTACCTATATACGTCCTTGCCATAAAATATTTATATACAGTGAGTCAATGTCATTTGATGTATACCTACGTCCTTGCCGTTAAATATTTATATACAGTGAGACAATGCCATTTGATGTATATACCTATATATGTCCTTGCCATAAAATATTTATATACAATGAGTCAATGTCATTTGATGTATACCTACGTCCTTGCCGTTACATATTTACATACCGTGAGGACAATGCCATTCGATGTATATACCTATATACATCCTTGCCATGAATTATTTATATACAGTGAGTCAATGTCATTTGATGTATACCTACGTCCTTGCCGTTACATATTTACATACAGTGAGACAATGCCATTTGATGTATATACATTGTACCTATATATACGTCCTTGCCATAAAATATTTATGTACAGTGAGTCAATGTCATTTGATGTATACTTACGTCCTTGCCGCAACATATTTATATACAGTGAGGCAATGCAATTTGATGTATACCAATTATCTATTTATCTATCTTTTTCGTTATATACATTAATTTGTTATTGTTATTCAACTTACCTATGTCGTCTGTCCGTTCAAAGCATGTCGGTTCAAGTCCCTCGTCCAGACAACATTTGATGGCGGGGAGACCACTGGCCCCGGCCCCTATCACTGCTATTCTCTTCATGTTCATTAAAGTAATGACCAGTCTCTTGTCTGCTGCCGTTTACAATGGTATTGTACTGTAAAAATCAAGTTGTCCTACATAATGTCCCGATACAAGTGATAACACAGAGGTATACATCTACCTTGAGTATGGGTATAGTTTACCTTCCACTTAATGATAACAACTGGTCATGAAACAGGTCAGCTAAACAGTAGAAAAAAGTTTACCTGCTAGATAAGATGATCTAAAACAAAATAAGTGTATATCAATAGGTTTGGATCGAACACATTATACTGTCACACATATACAATTTATCGCAACTTAAAGTTGTATGGTCTATAACTTTCGCTCTTTTTGTCATAGTGAAAAATGTGTAAGTGCTATACATATTTTTCTCCGTCTGTCTGAGTTTTAAACTTTCTAATTTTGCCACTTGTTATAAAGTTGCAGCACTGGAAATATTTTTAATAATTAATTAAAAACTCTTTTTAATGTGTACAAGTGAAAAAAAGGCTCGAAAGATGCCGACTCATTCCGAACTCTTCCGAACATCAATGTCAATTTTTTTATAACAAAACATGTGATCGACCTCAGCAGAGTGGATCTATAAAGAAAACAATGCTTGCACATTACAATATTTGATACACACAATATTTTACGGCAATGTGTGAATTGGATGTTTCAAATACTTATTCCATGGACATAAACCAGCATGATTTGCTCATATTAGCTAGAAGGAAAACCTAAACAAACACATGTGCGCTTACGTTAGTTACCTGGCTCACCACAGGTCGCAGGTCGTGTCGAACGTCAGACACGTGATACGATTCTGAATCCGACAAAACCCGAAGTCACTGAACATGGTTGTAATTGAAGGCGCTTTATCCAAAACCAGGAATATATGATCCTTTGATTTCGGCTCTCTTATAGGCCGACATATGCTTTTGGGAAGCTAAGTCATCAAGTCACATGTCAATGTTCAAATATCAAATGTTTAAGTGACGTATCGTTACAGTAAAATAAGCATGCATTATAACTTTAATAATACCTTCTCCACAACATATGATATAATAAATATGAGAGCAAAATAATTATTTTCTTATTATATTCAGGTAGAGAAATTAGAGTAGAGAGTAGCTTGGAAAACAGAACGAATATATCAAAAGGTAAGTCCTGTATGAATGTTAACAAAGATTACACGACAAAATGTTGTCGCATCAATTAATCCAAATTAGTCATACTGGACAATTTGAGTATTGACGATTCGTATTCCTTTCTATTAATTATTAAAAGTCATCCAACTTGACAGCTATACAACGTCAAGTTGGATGTTATTTGACGTTGGATGTTATCACACATATTCCATAACTGATTAAGAATATGTGTCACATTTTATCAAATCAATCTAGACATTGCCAGCGAAGCATAACCTATATAATCGTACTATATCATTTATCGTTAAGTCCTGACTGATGAATGATATGATGTCATCAATGTTTCATATTGATCATCTTTCTTTTGCATCATTACTAGTGCAAATGGAGACCGAATTCTCGAAGCCCGGACAGGTATACTGAAACCAGTTTCATATAATTTATTTTTTCTCATCATCTCATTTGTTCGATTACAGAACATCAGTAATCTTTGTTAGCAATGGTACCAATAACAATGCATCACCGACAGGCGATTAACTTTCACAGATCTGTAGCCACGTGTTCCCACCTTAATCAGATATCAAACTATATAGTGGCGACAGTACGCTGCCATGTAAAAAGGTTTGAGTAATTATTATGTGTAATCATTTGAATTTAAATAACGGAAGAAGTGAAGTTGAGTCCCAGTCTTTCAAGTTCGACCTGATTGTGTTGTCAAGCTTCCGAAGCTGCAGGACACATACAGCACAATTCAATTACATACCTTAAAATATAGATGTTCTACTGCAAATGACATGACTGTTACCAGAAACATTATCGAAAATAGATGTCGTACATTTAGCTATGCTTCAGAAGAGAATGTATTTATGTTGTCAAGTTGACTTTATTATTACAATGTGTTGCCACCTTCAATGACTACAATAGCATAATTATGTTTCCACACATTGTTGTCTTAACTCTAAACAAATTCAAACCAGAACTAATTACAGCCTACTTGTACAGTTGTTACATTTCGCAATTTACTGTTTCTAACTTTCATATGGGTTTATTTTCCCGAATCACCTCCGTAGCCTTTGAAAGGGTCATTCATGCGACAGTATGTGATATGTATAACCGTTTTAGAACAAGAAATCCGGTTTTTGAATTTTTGTGAATTAAGGGTACTCCACGAATTTAGCGAAATCGGTACCCCCACGAAACTTCGCAACAGTACAATATTCTGGTTCTGTCATACAGCCTTCGTGTCTAGTACTTAAGCAAGGATGTCGCAGACGGCTTGTTGATTGTAGATATTCAACTTGATATGAAAATGAAGACTCCATTTAAAACGACAGCCCAATGGTATGTAATATCTAAATGAACACTGAAGATTTCTGGCGTCGTCTTTTGATTGTCATGTCGTGTCAATCAAAACAAAGACAATAAAACTTACAACAACTGTATTGTTTAATTTTAGAATTAATCAGCCAAGCCATAAAATAGATTGATTTGAATATGAATGTGGTGCAACTATAGGTAACATTCATAAGACTTTAATAATCTTTTAGTTGTTTATCATAAAATGAAATTCATTGAAACAATAATGATACAAACATAAATTTTCATGGAAAACACGACCTTCATAACCAACGATGAGTAAAAAAAAAAAGACGTTTTACACTTCGTCCGTCATTGTTGTACATTCGGAAGGTAAGAAAACTCCGTGTGAAAGACGGGCGGTCCCCTAAGGGACATGCGCCCCAGGGAAATACAATGTTTTATTTCCCCGGATGGAAATACGACGTTTTTTCCCGTCATGTGATGTGTTTCAACTAATCACAGACACTGTTATAAATATGAGGTATAATAATATCTATAATTAAATTCTAGGAATTTTATTCTGACAATATATTAGCTGTTTCAGTAGTGTGAAACCTAACTGATTTGAAAGGCAACTTTTGTCAGATCAACTTCCTTTTCGGACAAACTTTTTAGTTAAGCATTTTATAAGGATTATATCGAAACGAACTGCTTCCTCGTCTCTACTTGAGGGTTTCTCACTCAAGTCTAAAATACTGGGTTGTGATCACATATCATCTGATTTTCCAATTATTGGAAAGAATAACTCAACGTCTCAATATAAGTTCATACATATAATTCTGGTTCTGCAGATACAGAGTCACAATGTGTAATCACACTCTCTATCACTCTAATTACTGCACAATTAGATATTATGCCAGAATATAGAGGTTATAAATGGTAGCGAGTACAAATGTACAATTATCTAAGTTGATAGTTAAACTCCCTGTTATAATACATGACTTGTCTTTTTATAAAGAAACAATAAAGTGATAACTAAGATGCAATAGCAACAATCGCGACAACAGAATAAAGATAATAGTAACTCTGTATATTTAGTTAGTAGTTTGTAGAAATTGATCAATATGCATCAATTTATCTATGACAAGATTTCAACCCAAATATCTTGTAATAGATATACAAGAGAACCCTAGTCTCTTGTATTAACACATGTAATTATCTACAAGTATTTATGGAAATTGACCAATGCATCAATTTCCCTATTACAAGATTCACAATTCCAAATATCTTGTAATAGAAATACTCAAGGCTTTTAAACCACTGTGTTTGTAATGAACAAACGTATTTATAGAAATTGATCAAGTAATCAATTTCACTATTACAAGATTAACTATATCTTGTAATAGAAATACAAGAGTACACTAGACTCCTGTATTATCCTAAGTACAATTTATAGAATTTAAGAATAATTTATAGAAATTGATCAAGTAATAATCAATTTCACTATTACAAGATTAACTATATCTTGTAATAGAGATACAAGAGTACACTAGACTCTTGTAACTTAATACAAATTATTTATGGAAATTGATCAAGTTATCAATTCCTCTCTTACAAGATTCATCTCTAAATATAGACGATTTGTATTATAAGTTATGCCAACTTTCCTATAATCAATATAAGGGAGATAACTCCTGTAGGCCTATCTACTAATGTGTCATGATGAGAACCAAAATGGCGCAAGAATACGTATCCGATGCCGGGAGGAGACGTTAAAAATCACAGTAATCGCTCCGCCTTATATACCCCTCGGGCGTCCACATTTCCTTATATGGAAAAAGTGGAGGCAATGTGGAGGCAAAGTGGAGGCCCTCCAGACTGTTTACAACAATAACAGTCGTACATTGCCGACGTCACAATATAGTGCCAAAAATGAAAGCACAAAGAAAATGTTATACATAGCGTAAACCAACTGTTTATCGACTGAAAAATGTTCTGTAAATACACAAAATATAGTTACAAGTATCTGATTCCGTTTCCGAGCCGTATTTAAAAATGTACACAAAAACCAGCCGGAACGTCAGCGTCAACAGTTTCACCGTGAAAGCAGTACAACTGCTTGGACCAAATATGTCTTGAAATCGACCGTTGTACGCCACAAGTACGTATTAAACACATACATTTTGATGAATAGTATTGTTATTGTCTTAACGATCACTGAATTAAATCATAAGATTGATCATGGAGCTTACATAGACAAAATATTTTAAAAAATTCAAATTCTGACCGCCTGCTTAGTCACGATCCAATATGGCGGCTATCGTAGCCAGTGACACACTACTTGCCAACAAACTATTTCACATAAAATCTATTATCACGTACATTTACCATCTGATAGCATGGTCAAGGGGATAAAAACATTGCCATTTGCCATGTACTGCTAATAATATACAATTCAACCGTTATTACACGTTTATTCCATGGAAACACACCTGGGGTACAGTTCAGTAACATAAACACACAACAGCTGATCGTCAGTCAGCTGATCTCAAATGAACATTCGTTACAATATGGTTTTGTCACATCAATCATGTTGTTTTTTAAAACATAATATCAAGTCACATAGTCAGATACATAAAGCAAACGATCAACAAAACATATTTCAAGGAACCTGTAAAAAGTTACATGTGCCAACAGATTGGCAAATACAAAGTTGAAATTACTTTCATAAAGGAAGCAAAAATTATCCATTTACTGTACGTAAGTTTTCATGTATAATGCAATTTGTTTAAAGCGTTTAATCTGTCAAATATTGTAAAAAAAGAAAAAGAAAAAAAAAACCCACCAAGGTATTAAGGAGTAGGAGTAACATATAAAGCTGTTCTGAGCAAATAATTAGTTGAGTGTTAGATAACTATTATTTTCTTAAAGAAAACATTGGTTTTGTCAATATCGCGAATATTCATACTTATCAGACAACGAATTTGCAAAATATTGCTTGAGTATATCATGTGTATGCTCAAAGCACTGAATTCTGGTTAAACCACAAATTACGTCAAATAGCTTTCTTTGATTCATAATAGCTCAAAATCATGTCACCATCATATTATTTTTATTACATTTTTAACTTTGGTATGAATTCCTTTTTCCGAAAATCCATGTTTTTATATTTTCACCAGAGCATATCCTTAACGTTCAGTTTAAAGTATGTGGGACGACTGGATATTCCAAATAATGTGAACGGTCGTAGTGTGTTGTTCGATGCTTTGGCAGTGTGCTTTATTGACATAGTACTGCAGTATTACAGACGTGGAAGTTATTAAAGCTGTTTCTATATGTTAAGTATCACGAACCACTCAATAGACAAAAAACTAGACAGTAATATTAGTTAGTTTCCATGCATTTTATCGTTAACTATTTATGTCTGCATTTTAGCCGGGAGATAGATAACAGCTTATAAATGGTAGACTTACTGGGACGACCGATTAGGTGATATGTGTGTTGTGATCAACTGGAAGTACTCACTCGATATACAGTGATTATTTACAAATATACACACATTTCTAAAGGTTACATATTGAGCACTATTTATATACAGTGAGGCAATGTCATGTTGGTCATGGTTGATGTATATACCTATGTACGTCCTTGCAATAAAATATTTATATACAGTGAGTCAATGTCATTTGATGTATACCTACGTCCTTGCCGTAACATATTTATATACAGTGAGACAATGCCATTTGATGTATATACCTATATATGTCCTTGCCATAAAATATTTATATACAATGAGTCAATGTCATTTGATGTATACCTACGTCCTTGCCGTAACATATTTATATACAGTGAGACAATGCCATTTGATGTATATACCTATATATGTCCTTGCCATAAAATATTTATATACAATGAGTCAATGTCATTTGATGTATACCTACGTCCTTGCCGTTACATATTTACATACAGTGAGACAATGCCATTTGATGTATATACCTATATATGTCCTTGCCATAAAATATTTATATACAATGAGTCAATGTCATTTGATGTATACCTACGTCCTTGCCGTTACATATTTACATACCGTGAGGCAATGCCATTCGATGTATATACCTATATACGTCCTTGCCATGAATTATTTATATACAGTGAGTCAATGTCATTTGATGTATACCTACGTCCTTGCCGTTACATATTTACATACAGTGAGACAATGCCATTTGATGTATATACATTGTACCTATATACGTCCTTACCATAAAATATTTATATACAGTGAGTCAATGTCATTTGATGTATACCTACGTCCTTGCCGTTACATATTTATATACAGTGAGACAATGCCATTTGATGTATATACCTATATATGTCCTTGCCATAAAATATTAATATACAAAGAGTCAATGTCATTTGATGTATACCTACGTCCTTGCCGTTACATATTTACATACAGTGAGACAATGCCATTTGATGTATATACATTGTACCTATATACGTCCTTACCATAAAATATTTATATACAGTGAGTCAATGTCATTTGATGTATACCTACGTCCTTGCCGTTACATATTTACATACAGTGAGACAATGCCATTTGATGTATATACCTATATATGTCCTTGCCATAAAATATTTATATACAAAGAGTCAATGTCATTTGATGTATACCTACGTCCTTGCCGTTACATATTTACATACAGTGAGACAATGCCATTTGATGTATATACATTGTACCTATATATACGTCCTTGCCATAAAATATTTATGTACAGTGAGTCAATGTCATTTGATGTATACTTACGTCCTTGCCGCAACATATTTATATACAGTGAGGCAATGCAATTTGATGTATACCAATTATCTATTTATCTATCTTTTTCGTTATATACATTAATTTGTTATTGTTATTCAACTTACCTATGTCGTCTGTCCGTTCAAAGCATGTCGGTTCAAGTCCCTCGTCCAGACAACATTTGATGGCGGGGAGACCACTGGCCCCGGCCCCTATCACTGCTATTCTCTTCATGTTCATTAAAGTAATGACCAGTCTCTTGTCTGCTGCCGTTTACAATGGTATTGTACTGTAAAAATCAAGTTGTCCTACATAATGTCCCGATACAAGTGATAACACAGAGGTATACATCTACCTTGAGTATGGGTATAGTTTACCTTCCACTTAATGATAACAACTGGTCATGAAACAGGTCAGCTAAACAGTAGAAAAAAGGTTTACCTGCTAGATAAGATGATCTAAAACAAAATAAGTGTATATCAATAGGTTTGGATCGAACACATTATACTGTCACACATATACAATTTATCGCAACTTAAAGTTGTATGGTCTATAACTTTCGCTCTTTTTGTCATAGTGAAAAATGTGTAAGTGCTATACATATTTTTCTCCGTCTGTCTGAGTTTTAAACTTTCTAATTTTGCCACTTGTTATAAAGTTGCAGCACTGGAAATATTTTTAATAATTAATTAAAAACTCTTTTTAACGTGCACAGGTGAAAAATAGGCTCGAAAGATGCCGACTCATTCCGAACTCTTCCGAACATCAATGTCAATTTTTTTATAACAAAACATGTGATCGACCTCAGCAGAGTGGATCTATAAAGAAAACAATGCTTGCACATTACAATATTTGATACACACAATATTTTACGGCAATGTGTGAATTGGATGTTTCAAATACTTATTCCATGGACATAAACCAGCATGATTTGCTCATATTAGCTAGAAGGAAAACCTAAACAAACACATGTGCGCTTACGTTAGTTACCTGGCTCACCACGTGCAGGTCGTGTCGAACGTCAGACACGTGATACGATTCTGAATCCGACAAAACCCGAAGTCACTGAACATGGTTGTAATTGAAGGCGCTTTATCCAAAACCAGGAATATATGATCCTTTGATTTCGGCTCTCTTATAGGCCGACATATGCTTTTGGGAAGCTAAGTCATCAAGTCACATGTCAATGTTCAAATATCAAATGTTTAAGTGACGTATCGTTACAGTAAAATAAGCATGCATTATAACTTTAATAATACCTTCTCCACAACATATGATATAATAAATATGAGAGCAAAATAATTATTTTCTTATTATATTCAGGTAGAGAAATTAGAGTAGAGAGTAGCTTGGAAAACAGAACGAATATATCAAAAGGTAAGTCCTGTATGAATGTTAACAAAGATTACACGACAAAATGTTGTCGCATCAATTAATCCAAATTAGTCATACTGGACAATTTGAGTATTGACGATTCGTATTCCTTTCTATTAATAGTAAAAGTCATCCATCTTGACAGCCATCCAACGTCAAGTTGGATGTTATTTGACGTTGGATGTTATCACACATATTCCATAACTGATTAAGAATATGTGTCACATTTTATCAAATCAATCTAGACATTGCCAGCGAAGCATAACCTATATAATCGTACTATATCATTTATCGTTAAGTCCTGACTGATGAATGATATGATGTCATCAATCGGCTGTATTTTGGGTGATAAGTCGACCATTTTTTATCACCTTGCTGTGAAATGTTTCATATTGATCATCTTTCTTTTGCATCATTACTAGTGCAAATGGAGACCGAATTCTCGAAGTCCGGACAGGTATACTGAAACCAGTTTCATATTATTTATTTTTTCTCATCATCTCATTTCTTCGATTACAGAACATCAGTAATCTTTGTTAGCAATGGTACCAATAACAATGCATCACCGACAGCCGATAAACTTTCACAGATCTGTAGCCACGTGTTCCCACCTTAATCAGATATCAAACTATATAGTGGCGACAGTACGTTGCCATGTAAAAAGGTTTGATTAATTATTATGTGTAATAATTTGAATTTAAATAACGGAAGAAGTGAAGTTGAGTCCCAGTCTTTCAAGTTCGACCTGATTGTGTTGTCAAGCTTCCGAAGCTGCAGGACACATACAGCACAATTCAATTACATACCTTAAAATATAGATGTTCTACTGCAAATGGCATGACTGTTACCAGAAACATTATCGAAAATAGATGTCGTACATTTAGCTATGCTTCAGAAGAGAATGTATTTATGTTGTCAAGTTGACTTTATTATTACAATGTGTTGCCACCTTCAATGACTACAATAGCATAATTATGGTTCCACAAATTGTTGTCTTAACTCTTAACAAATTCAAACAAGAACTAATTACAACCTACTTGTACAGTTGTTACATTTCGCAATTTACTGTTTCTAACTTTCATATGGGTTTATTTTCCCAAATCACCTCCGAAGCCTTTGAAAGGGTCATTCACGCGACAGTATGTGATATGTATAACAATTTTAGAATAAGAAATCCGGTTTTTGAATTTTTGTGAATTAAGGGTATTCCACGAATTTAGCGAAATCGGTACCCCCACGAAACTTCGCAACAGTACAATATTCTGGTTCTGTCATACAGCCTTCGTGTCTAGTACTTAAGCAAGGATGTCGCAGACGGCTTGTTGATTGTAGATATTCAACTTGATATGAAAATGAAGACTCCATTTAAAACGACAGCCCAATGGTATGTAATATCTAAATGAACACTGAAGAATTCTGGCGTCGTCTTTTGATTGTCATGTCGTGTCAATCAAAACAAAGACAATAAAACTTACAACAACTGTATTGTTTAATTTTAGAATTAATCAGCCAAGCCATAAAATAGATTGATTTGAATATGAATGTGGTGCAACTATAGGTAACATTCATAAGACTTAAATAATCTTTTA
The DNA here is from genome assembly GCF_041381155.1 of Argopecten irradians. NCBI lineage: Eukaryota > Metazoa > Mollusca > Bivalvia > Pectinida > Pectinidae > Argopecten > Argopecten irradians. Next base: position 33,700,477 of record NC_091137.1, read on the forward strand.
GTTGTTTATCATAAAATGAAATTCATTGAAACAATAATGATACAAACATAAATTTTCATGGAAAACACGACCTTCATAACCAACGATGAGTAAAAAAATGACGTTTTACACTTCGTCCGTCATTGTTGTACATTCGGAAGGGAAGAAAACTCCGTGTGAAAGACGGGCGGTCCCCTAAGGGACATGCGCCCCAGGGAAATACAGAGGTTTTATTTCCCCGGATATGCACCCTTTATCAGCCCGAACGCCATATCAGCCAAGGCCGCAGGCCCGAGGTGATATCAGGTCGAGGGTGATAAGGGTGCGTATCAAATTGACATAATACCTTTTTATCACACATTTGAAAAAAAAGAAAATTTTTTACAATTAAAAACATGTATTAAAATGTATTGATCGACGTATTCCATGGTCATAATGCAATTTAATATTGAAACGTGAAAACTTCATTACATGTACATGTATTGTTTTTAACAAATACATAATCCCGGTTATGACGAAGTGAAACATATTTTTAAGCAAAATTAACAAGATCCTATTGAAGGCTAACTATCACTTAAAAATGATAATGTTCAACAAATTGCAAAGCGGGTTCATTCAGAATGATCAGTTTTACAAGGACATGAATTATGAATTCGACGGGAAAATTAAACTACAGTATTAAACTGTCTATTTATTCCTGTGTCTCTTCTTGTTGACAAACGCATGTCGTTGATTTCATTTATACCGAATACATTCTTTTCGTGTTATAATTATGTGAATTGCGATGCTTAGTTTTCGGCACTGTGGACAAAACTCATTTCAACCTGATCTTACTTAAGACAATATCTCCAGTAAAATCATCATGAAACAGACTATTTCTGATTTCTGATATCTTTCTCAATACGTTTATCCGAGAGCTATTTTGAAATTGAAAATTGTATCCGTTATTCAACTTATCGTCTGTAGGAAAACTGAATCGAAGCGGCAACTCTAAAATCCGGAGTGAAAACCCCGGATGACGTGATATCAGCCCGGGCCAATAACTGATATCAGCCCGGGCCGATAACTGATATCAGCCCGGGCTGATAACTGATATCAGCCCGGGCTGATATCAAATTATGACGTCATAATGTGATATCAGCCCGGGCGCTGATATGACGGCACGGACAACACTAATATCGCATGGGCAAAACGTTCATTATCAAAGACAAAAGTGTGATAAAATGTTTTATTTCCCCGGATGGATATACGACGTTTTTTCCCGTCATGTGATGTGTTTCAACTAATCACAGACACTGTTATAAACATGAGGTATAATAATATCTATAATTAAATTCTAGGAATTTTATTCTGACAATATATTAGCTGTTTCAGTAGTGTGAAACCTAACTGATTTGAAAGACAACTTTTGTCAGATCAACTTCCTTTTCGGACAAACGTTTTAGTTAAGCATTTTATAAGGATTGTATGGTTTTGTCACATCAATCATGTTGTTTTTTAAAACATAATATCAAGTCACATAGTCAGATACATAAAGCAAACGATCAACAAAACATATTTCAAGGAACCTGTAAAAAGTTACATGTGCCAACAGATTGGCAAATACAAAGTTTAAATTACTTTCATAAAGGAAGCAAAAATTATCCATTTACTGTACGTAAGTTTTCATGTGTAATGTAATTTGTTGAAATGAAATGACGGCTATATGTAACATCCGGGATTATCACCATGCCAAGTCATTGCTTGACTAGCAAGACTAGAAAGACACCATTTATGAGACATTAGTCTTGCTTCTTTTTGTGTCATAAAGCCACAACACATGGAATTAATTTGATGGATCTAGAACAGAATATTGTAGAATATAAACAGAACCACTAGGATTATTGCTAATTTAAAGTAAATGTTAAGAGGTTCGTCCTGTTGAAAGCCTAATGGCCTTGTTTTCATTGGATGCCACGTCCTGTCCCACTGTGTCAGTATGGCCTGTCGGGCCCCGTCCCACTTTCCCGGTCCCTCCAGTCGGAACTGATACGGTGTACAGGGTCCGAAGAAACATTTAATGGCAAGTGTGGGGTCATTCAGCATCATTTTAGCTGTAACAAGACGTAAATAGATAACTATTAACTATAAAGTTAATATTTAATCTCTTTAATTTATTCAGGCTCACAAAATTCAACGTTCGTCTGAATTTACAATAGTTGTCTACGTCCTGTATTACTATCAACCAATTTCTTTCTGCGTGAGATTTAAAATTCCCGCATCTCATGGGAAGAAAATATTGCAAAAAATGATAACATAGCTACACTAGAACCATATAGCATACATGTAGCTGTAGTAGAACCATATAACATAGCTGCAGTAGAACCATATAACATAGCTGCAGTAGAACCATATAACATAGCTGCAGTAGAACCATATAACATAGCTGCAGTAGAACCATATAACATAGCTGCAGTAGAACCATATAACATAGCTGCAGTAGAACCATATAACATAGCTGCAGTAGAACCATATAACATAGCTGCAGTAGAACCATATAACATAGCTGCAGTAGAACCATATAACATAGCTGCAGTAGAACCATATAACATAGCTGCAGTAGAACCATATAACATAGCTGCAGTAGAACCATATAACATAGCTGCAGTAGAACCATATAACATAGCTGCAGTAGAACAGTCAATAGCCAATCGTGGAGCATTACCTAGATTAGGAGAGCAGCCGGTGAGCTCGGCCAGTTCGTCCATGTATGGGATGAAGTCGACCTGGATAGTATGACGAGTGGACTCCACGTAACGGTAACGCATTTCAATTCTCTTCCTACGAATGTCTGTCCACTGGTCGACTTTAGGCGGCAGTTTCACATCGCCCTGTTGAAAAGGAAAAGAATAAACACAAAATAATTACCTTGTATACGATGTCGAGATAAAAAGACGTGTAGAGAGTCAAAATGAACCGGCTTGTTCAAAACTTTGTTTTGTTAGCTTGGTTTTGACACTTTCTACAGCTAGAAATCAACAGGTGCAGGCTTAGTTATAATATATCTAAAAACAATAAACAGTTGAATCCGTTGTTGTCGTAGGCATCGCAGGTGATGTTAATATTGGAATGGCAAAGGTATGAACTCTTTGAAATACTGCCCCAATGGGACAAAATAATTGCTATATTGCGTATATTAATAGATGCAATGGTTTTCAATATTGCATTTCAATCGAAAGTCAGGTACATGTGTATAACATGTTTTGAAGATTAAGTACGGTTTTGTTTGGTGAACCAACTATTAATTGCATTGCTGTTAGTTATTTCTTGCAATGCTTTAATGGGGATGACAAAAAAAAAGGATATTTACCTTGAACACACGAGTTGCTAGTCTTGCCTGCATCTCAGACAAAGGCATAATGGCACCCAGAGGCTGGAAACAGCCAATCACACTCAAGGTCGACTTCTCAAGGTCAGGAGGGAACATATACTTGTAGAGGTCAACCTGGTTGTCTTTTACATCAAATACAGAATTGTCAATGAATGGAAAACCAAAAATGTAGCCCGTCCCCAGAACGACCGCATCGACATCCTCCTTTGTTCCGTTATCAAACTCTACTTCCGTTTCAGAGAAGCATTTGATGTTTGGTTTGACGATGATGGAACCGTTAGCAATCTTGTTTGGTAAGTCATCGTTGACTGTTGGATGCTGTGAGAAGGCAGCATGCTTTGGTTTCATTGAATATTTCGCATGGTCAAATCTAGCATTCAATCTTGTATGCATTTCAAAGTTAACAAGAGACTTTGGGAGATTAAGCCTCAACAAATCAAACGTCCGGCGAGTAAACATCATATCAACTGGAGTGCCATTGTGCGAAATTCGGTTCATCACCCAAGCACCTCGCCGTGTGCTCAAATAAAGCTGAAACAAATTGGAATTGTATGCTTAATGAATATAGGGTATATAATAGCGTGCAAATAACTGATATTCTAATATTTGTAATTATATTTATGATTATTTTATGAAGATGACTTATTCAGTCTTGGGTATCACAACAAGGAATAAATAACTATATTCTGAAGTCACCAGGTATTGAACATTTACAGTAAAATAAATTAAAGTGGCAAGTACTTTGCATTTGGAATAAGTTTTCGTTAAGGCTTCAATCTAGACTATGAAAATAAAAAGAGATTACTTTTGATGCCACTCTCGACACTTCCACGGCCACATCCCCACCTGAGTTCCCCACTCCAACAACTACCACTTTCTTGTCCTTGTAACCCTCCCACGACTTATAGTCATGCGTGTGTGTTATGCTGCCTTTGAATTTGTCCATTCCAGGGAAATCAGGCAACTTCTTTTGTGCATGATGTCCCGTGGCCACCATAACGGCATCAAAGACACAGGAAGTGACCTCTTTCGACTTCCGGTCCCGAACCTCGAGCGTCCATTGTCCTGTTTCGTTGTAATCTTCATGTTTCGATACACGTATAATCTGAACGGGAAAAAAATAAAACGATCTTGTGATTTTACGCGGAAACATTCATTTTGTAATATATTTGTAGTTAAACTAAGACGGTTTAAGAATACTTATCCTATCAATCAAAATGAAATGAAAATAAAAAAGTATTCACCTTTCTAGTGCCAATATCATGGGTGTATAGATTTTGCTAATTCTTTTGGTTGATACACCGGGCCTCGTTCCTAATGATGGTATGTTTCAGACAGGTCACGTCTTATGTAAATAGACGTGACCTATCTTATATATATCATCATTAGGAACGAGGCTCTGTAGTTGATATGCCCTGTAAATTTGTATAAAACATTTAACATTTATTACATTAAAACGTTATGTTTAACTGTGTTGCATGACTAGTTTGAATTATAGAACACTTTCAATAATGATTCGTGCAATTTGAAGAGTAAATAAAAGCTCTCCTGTTAATATTGTCATATGATATGTTGCTATATGGAAATTATTGTTTTTTCATATACATTAAATATTTTTAAATAACTGACACAACAGGAGTTAAATATTCTCATATGGAGAATCAATCACAATGTATAATTTTAAAGATTTTACTCATATTTAAAAATTGTGTCTGAGCAATCCCAATTCCAAAGCATTATTTCGAATAATGCATTCTTTCGTCATTTCGAACATTAAATGTCAAGTTATCGTTCCATACGAAAGGTAATGATAACACATACCAATAGATCATTAAAAGCAATATCCTTAACATATATCAGATGATGAAGGGAGAGAGTAAAATGTGAAAGTAACCCATACGAAGAACACGCACTATAAAAGAAGAAAATACCGATATATATATATATATATATCAATGCAAACCAATTTTATTATATTTTTATTCAGCTTACGAAACCGTTAAAAATAAACATTACCCATAGATGCTAATGGGTTGGAGCTTCAGACAAAAACGTTGCTTTCAGACAGCAAGATATACAAATTGTTTCATTCTGAAAGACCAGACAGTGTGATAAAGACATCTTTCCACATGAATACAATCTTTAGAACATATTTCCAGAGATTTAGATAGTAGGGAAAATAAACTACCTCTTAGCCGGTCTTAACGACGCCCGCCGCGGAAGCTATCCCAAAATGCTATCCCAAAATGCATCGCGTTTCTAAACTCATCTATATGTACCTGATATTTCAAATTACCTCGTGATTGAACAAGATGTATTTCTTCAAGTCGAACTTCTCGGCGTACAGTCGCAAATACTTCTGGACGTAAGTGTTGTGCATGTAGATGGGATACTCCTGTGGGATGGGGAAATCACTATAGCACATCATTTCCTTACTCGTGTTGATAACCGTCGACCTCATCACGCATGCCTGGTCAGATCGAACCTCGTCCGTGTAGTTCCATAGTCCACCTGTAGTTAGAGGGTCACTTAATTCTTACGTTAAATCGGTAACTATTTAAGGAATTCGTTTAATAAAAAGATTTAGGGGTTTGATGATAATATGTGACCATACCGGACAAGATAAAACGAGGATAGCATATAGCAGGAAAAGGTAGAAAACAAGAGAAACAAGAACGTCTCCATAGCAAAACTTTTTATAAATATTATAAATATTCAGACGTTGACCACAGACAGCTGAACATTCATATCACCAAGCCTCCCACACAAGGTTTCTGTTACTTTTGACACCGTCATTTGATCATATAGAATATATTCCTTATTTCTGGATTGATTACATTTATATTTCATCGAATGGAATGAAATGTCTGCTATTGTTCACGAGTGCGAAGTTTGGTTCTTTGATGTACTTTGAAAGATAACTCTGTACACTGTGACTGACTGTAGGGCTTTGAAGTTGGGTGCTGCTCTCTGTAATTTCAAAAGAAGGCTTTGCAGGCCTGTGATTGGTTAACTTTCTATCCTTAAAAGCCTTCAGCTTTAGTACAACATAGACCAGAGGTGGATACAACAACAGGGGTAGTAATCCCTGGAGTATCGAGGATGGTGGCGGCAGAAAAGAAGTTGGTAAACGAGCGTTGTACGTGACTTATGAAACGTCTATTTCACAAGACGAAAGTTGTTGTTCAATTTATTGTATATCTGTGCCTTTTCAACTTACCTATGTCGTCTGTCCGTTCAAAACATGTCGGTTCGAGTCCTTCGTCCAGACAACATTTGATGGCGGGAAGGCCACTAGCCCCGGCCCCTATTACTGCTATTCGCTTCATGGTCCCTTAATGATTTAGGTCCTTCACGATCGCCAGTCAATGTACAATACTACGCACGATAAATCGTCCTACTAAATGACCTTTGCCCGCCATTTGATATCACATTATACATTGAAACACGCTCTGTACTGCCCCTGTTATATATATGTGTGTGACCTTGCACACACATATAACGATAACAAGTGATTAAAATAGATACATCAAGGGATACAATCAGTGAAACCTGCTCGATAACAATGCTTAAACATTTAAACACAATGTTTTGATTATGTAGTTTTAAAAGCAGACACCTCTTTAGTGAGTGGTAGTTGGTATTTACAGACTGGTATTGAGGTGTCTGTATAACTGCAGAAACAAAAACCTGTGGCTCAACAAAACGTATTCATCATAAAAAGTAGACTGGAAGCAATTAATATTAGAGTCATTACCATATTAAGAGTTTTATATCAATTAAAAAAGTAATATGTGTGAATGAAAGTTTTGAAAATTAGAATATACTCTGTAGGAATGTAAGTGCAAAGTGATATGTGAATGTAAGTGTATGGATGAATAAAATTAGATATTTACTAAGTAAGAAAGTGCTATATGTTAATGTAAATGTATGGATGGATAAAATGTTATACTTAAAAAAATAGAAAGTGCTGTGGGTGTGTGATGCAAGTGTAATGACCAGGAAAAACCCTAAGCAAGTAAGAGAGTGTTTTGTGTATGTATATTGATAATCTACAGCATGAGAAAGTGCTCTGCATGAGTGTATACATGTGATTAATTATACATGTGAGAAAGTGTAAATATATATGAAGTATGTATGATGATCATTGATCACATTTATCTTGTGTACATTACATGTATTGATGAAAAAAACTGAATAAAACGTAAATTATAAAAAAAATATTGAGAGTTTTATTTTATTAATGAAATAGTACATATCGTTTCCGTTTATTACCTTCATTTCCCCAAATCAAATAGCCAGACTTTCGTGTGATATAGATAAAATGGCGATTACGTTAAGATGAGTTACTGAAACAATAGCCACAGTGTGCGATACAAATATTTTTGAGTTAAGAACAAGCCAAGTTTTAAAGCCCAGAATATGTAGCCATTTTTATTATTGTGCCCATTTGTAATTTAAAATACCTGTTAAATATGCATTTTATTTGGGGGAGATTAATGAGTGATATGTATAAAGCGACAGTTGATATTGCTACCACGTGAGATTTGCAAGTTTAACATAAAAAATCTTGTTCGAATCTAAAATTAGACTTATATCACAAAGAATTTTGTGATAAATTTTAAAGTGCTTTGAACTTTGCGTTAATAGTTGCTAAATTTTAACATCAATTATCAGTTAATACTATTGTGTGTAATTTGACATTCCTAAGGTTATATTCTTGATCATATTTACGTTTGTGACATTTGAGATAAAATCCTTATGTGTGATAACTGTGTATATCCTCTGGCAATTTACTTTGATACCTTTTCTGAAAGATTTTAAGTTCCATTCTATTACGTAACCGGATTAATGTCACGGCCATCCTAATTGCCTAAAGGACACTGACCACGGCTGATTAATCTGCCAATGAGCGATATCTGTCAATCATAATTCTGTAATTTTATTGTATGTACATTATTTAAGCATGAAATATTTTATTTGTAAAGCAGTTAGGTCTCCGACTTTGTACGGAACACAACGGCTATATTCTGGACACTCCAGAATAGCCATCCGTCAAGTCAAAGTTATCATCATTAAATTCCAAAGTTCAACTTCAACATTTTCTTTCGTCATCTTTACATCGTGACAAAACGTACGGAAGTTTCCGTATGTTAATTGGTGGAGATAATCCTGGTAGTACCCACTTCTACGCTGGGTACGCTTTCCCGAAACCTCAACTGCCAAGCAAGTATTTCCCGCGAGTGACTCAAAGAAGGACCAACTCTATTCGGAATCACACGGACTGGATTTTAACCAAGACTGTGTTCGCCATACTTTGGAGTTAACCAGGGTAACGTTTTGACTGTAACCATTCAGGATGGCATTATGCTATAGATGTGGAGGCCACTTCGCCCCAAACCATCCGATGTGTTGTCCAGCAAACGGATGTTACTGTTTCCGATGTGGAAACATTGGCCACTTTTCGAGAATGTGTTTTAATCGAACCGGACATTGTACTACAAATGTTGGTACAACAGGATATTATCCCTGGACCAGTCAGCGACAACTGCCTATCCATCCTGTTCCTGTCCCGAAAAACTCTTCGGACAGTAAGTCCGTTATTCGCACTGCACCAAAGAAAAAGGCCAAGTCAACATCTAAACGGCGGCGAGATTCTGAACGTCTCAGGAAATTCCGAGAAACCAAAAAGGTATTATGTATTTTTCCATTCAGTGACATTGAAAATAGTGAACTTCAAAACGATTTCCAGAAAGACTCTAACTACAGCAACCAGATAATTTCATTACAGTCAAAACTTGTTCGTACCAAAATTACCATCTCCAAAATATCAGAAAAGTGTGCAAAATTACAAAGATCAAACGAAATTCTAGAAGAGGAATGTGCGCGCGTCAAAAATGTGAATATAACCAATTATGTGTCTCAAATTAAGGAACTAGAAAAAGCATTGGACAACAGAAAGAAAATTATGAAAAGCAAAGACGAAACAATCAGTACATTACAAACAACCGCGAAACAAAAAGAACAGACACAACGACAGATTGCGAAATTAAAGTTCAAAATTTCGGAGAAGGACGAGGAATTAAAACAGAAACAAAACATAATCACAAGCCTCCAAAAACAACTTAGTTACTACAGCGCTCCAAATACTACCAGACCGAATACTTTTCCCGGACCACGAAACCAACCACAAAATAATTCACGACGCCAGCGACCACACATTTCCTATGAAAACCGAGCGAATAGACTCCATCAAAACAGAGGACAGTTTAATTAAGACGCGGGACGCGTCTTTCCCGGAGCGGAAGGAAGTTATCACAAAGAATTTTGTGATAAATTTTAAAGTGCTTTGAACTTTGCGTTAATAGTTGCTAAATTTTAACATCAATTATCAGTTAATACTATTGTGTGTAATTTGACATTCCTAAGGTTATATTCTTGATCATATTTACGTTTGTGACATTTGAGATAAAATCCTTATGTGTGATAACTGTGTATATCCTCTGGCAATTTACTTTGATACCTTTTCTGAAAGATTTTAAGTTCCATTCTATTACGTAACCGGATTAATGTCACGGCCATCCTAATTGCCTAAAGGACACTGACCACGGCTGATTAATCTGCCAATGAGCGATATCTGTCAATCATAATTCTGTAATTTTATTGTATGTACATTATTTAAGCATGAAATATTTTATTTGTAAAGCAGTTAGGTCTCCGACTTTGTACGGAACACAACGGCTGTATTCTGGATACTCCAGAATAGCCATCCGTCAAGTCAAAGTTATCATCATTAAATTCCAAAGTTCAACTTCAACATTTTCTTTCGTCATCTTTACATCGTGACAAAACGTGCGGAAGTTTCCGTATGTTACTTACAAGGGAATCAAATCGATGTCTCTGTAACCGATACAGTCCATCACCACGATCACAGCTTACTTAGTTTGTAAATAATCCATGGATATAGTTGACATCAACTGTACGGGTTGTTAAGAAGGTCAACTTTATTTGTGTACGGATACTAGATATCGTCTTGTACGAGAAGTATATATTGTTCATTAATCCAAATTGTTGAACTTGTGTTTTAGTGACTACGTTTCTGTAACTTTTACTTATTTTTTTCAGAAAAAAAGCAGATTCCATACACCTTTTGATTAAAGCATAAAGTTAGTGGGATTCATACAGCTGCATCACCTGTATACGCTTTAATCACATAAGTTCATAGTTCATTTCACTGTTTCTTTCGACTCAAATGTCGTTTTCCTGGCATTTAGTTATTTGGCGTGTGATGTTTTTATGCCTTTAAATCATTGCTTTGAAGCTGTTGAAATGACTTGATCGTATGCATCGTGACTAACCTTTTTTTTCTGTTGGCGCGTACTTTATCTGCTGACTTGCTGGTAAATAATGGCAGAACATGCGCAAAATGTGTATTTCATGAAAAAGGTTTCGCAGTTAGATCATATTATATACAACAAAATGTAGCAGATGCTTCCAAAATTTTGTTTAATACAGAATTTGACTTTACAAAAGAATCAAATTGTTAAACTTGTTTAAGCAACCCTGGAAAGAAATTAACTTGGTGACATATGATTTTATGTGCTTTTTGTAATAAGGGTATGCCTTAAAATAAAATGCAAAAAAATAAACGAAATTCTTCAGAAATCAGAATATAAAAAATATATTACGTATGCCGTTTACATTACTAAAATTGCAAATAGCATTTTCCCTCTCATATGATCAATCCTACTAAAACGCTATGATAGAAGATTTTAGATACATTTTAGTCCGTTGTAAGAAGTTCATCTGAAATATAATGCAACAACTAATTCTTTTCTTTTGTCAAGATCTATTCAGTTATTCTTTTTCTCAACCTTCGCCATGCAAATTCCAAGGGGTATTGCTACTGCTTCTTCGCAAAGTACATTGCAAGGGGTGCTGCTACTGCTGCTAGTCCTACTGCTACAAAAGATGCTATGCCAATATTAGCCTGAAAATACAAAATGTAAATGTATAAGCATGGCATGTGATCGAGCAGGCTTCAGTTTCATCAACGCTCATTAACTTTAACAAATTCCTGATGTCCTTAAATTCACCATACATTATTTATATTTCTATGTTATAAATTAGATGTTTTAGATACTGTGCTTTGTCTGAATAAGCATGTCCCTATGTCACGTTATACCCTGTACATGTAAATCTATGGAAGTTGTTCTTATAACGTATGAGAGGCGAGCGAATGTATTGGTTGAGAGTGTCACTTTGAACCTGCATGGCCCTGTCCTTGTACGTGCAAGCTTCACCTGGCGCCAGCCAGGTGAAACCATGTCTGCGAATTACCCAGGTCTATTAGACGGACATATAAGCATTAGTTAGAAGCCTGCCGCAATGCTAGAAATGCCTGTTGATTTAATTTATAAATATAGAAATGTAGTATTTATCTTATTAGTCAATATACAATATACTTAACTTAATTAGTTTTCTATTATAAGTTGTTAATAACTTGTCCGTAACATAATGTATTTGTATAGGAAAAGTGATTGTAAAATAAATTTTATTAATTTGTGACTATTTGTAACCATGAAAATAATAATATAATTTATTATAAAAATACAAATTTAATTGAATAGATACCTATAGAGATTTCTTAGATCTTCTGTTCTTAGATTTACAATAAGAAATCTATTTTCAGATTTTCAGAGATTTCCCAACATAGCGGACATTGCAAAGTTTGTGGTTTCCATCGGATAGTTTGGTAACTTAGGCCTATAAACATTAAAAACGTGAGAAATCATTTACAGTAGTGTTTGTTTTTGAAGTAATTCGCATTAGATGAAGTCACAAAATTTATTGAAAAGACAGATGATTGTTTCCTAATCGGCCGATCTAACTCAGCTGTAATACATGTGAATGTGACACCACCAACCCGAGCAGGCTGCTACTTAGGGCCGCTGATATGTTGGTCAGGGAAGGATCACACCTCTTCTGTTTACTATCAAGCTATTGCCATAATGCCTGGTAGTATGTAGGTATGTCTAGGATTTGCGAATTTAACCATATGGAAACGTCTGGATTTGCCTATTATATATTTCCCTATATATTGTTTCAAAACGACTAATGACTTCTCGAAAACTAATTTGCCAAGAGATCTGATGAAGGTAGCATGTTAGAGTAAATCACCAAAGCTGTTTAAATAAATTACCTTGGCCTTTCAACGAAGGCCACATAGATTATTAAGGCTAAGGCAAACGGTTTCTTTTTAATATCGAAGAGGCCCAGAGACCTGATATGATCACGACCTCTACCACGCTTACCTGTCCACACACTCAATCTGCTAAGTTGCGGTTACTATTGTGAGAATACCTATCACTACTTTTGTTAGTGTCAAAGATACGTAGCTTCTCGCACATATCTAATTGAATCTTTAGATAATTTAGATATACACTGTACATGTCCCATTATCTCTTGATTTATTATTGTTTCATTAGATCCAGCGGAAGATTTTAACATGTTTACTTCATAAATGTATATATAAATATCTGTATGTAAATGTAAGTTACCGTTTTTGATGCCAATGTAAGTTTCCAGTCTATGTTGTCATCTGTCTATGTAACTTTGTAAGGAGATGGCTTCATAAGTTGTTATAACTTGTGCCAGATCCTTTTTTCAAGTTTGTTTCATAAAATATGTTTAAAGTCAAAGTTTACATACTGCTGCGATAGATACGATGTATGTACGTTTTGACAGTACAACTATAATTTTCCAACTGGAAGAATACATAAATATATGTATTGACAATGAATCCGCCCGAAGATGCCTGTGAAGGCAGAAAGGCTTGAGTTTTATTATTTATTTAACTTTCCAATTAGTATGAAAATAGCGGAGGGCGGAAGCTGAAAAATGTGTTATTTTAAAAACTAGAAACGTTTTCTAGAAACGTTTTACCTATCAGGCGACTCTTTTATTTATTATAATTGTGACTGGAGCAGTATTTAAGTTTGTTACATTACCACACTTACTTTATGAGAAATGATGACGGTAAGATCTAGGGAGCAGGTAGACGCACTACATTCCGGATTTCCCCTACCCACCCACCAATCATACAATATCCTGTAAACGTGGGGACATAACACCATATTGTAACTACCATAACCTCACCAGTCAAGCACGCCAACTATTAAAAACTTACCTGATGAGACAAACTTTTCCCATATCTAAGAAAGGCTGCAAAATGTTCACAGTTGTTCACCAGAACATCATAGCCTATCTGTCCGATACTTGCCATTGCCATCTCTACTATCTTATCTGCTGGGAGAGGACTAAAAAATTAAAGAATTCCCAACCGGGTTCAATTAAAATGATACATGTATATCAATAATAAACAAGACAATTTGAACCACATTAACAACGACCTAGACATTCAAAAGTACATTTTGGAAGTAGGAGGAGATTAGTGTTAGTGTCATGAATCGCGAAAACTTATTGTTGTGTAATTTAGGAACTTAAACGGAAAGATGGTTAAGGTGTAGAGCAGAAATGTCAATTAATGATGGTTATTTCATCGGACTTTACAACTTCAAAATCGTTCATTTCAACTTCCCAACACTATATTAAGTTAATGTTATCGACGACATTTTATTTTGCATATTTGATTTGTTACCACATTTAGGTTTTGATACCCAAAGTGGAGTGCAGGGATACTGCCACGCTTTGTGTTTCATTTTTTACGTTTTCCGAATGGCTCAAAAAGTATGAAGTAATTCGCAATTAAGTAATACTGACTACATACAATAATAACTGGTTTAAAACCTTATTTATTGAGAATTATTAAAATCAGGTTAGAAACGATTATAACAAGCGTTTCACTGTGAATTGATAAAGCATGTTATTGGTCGTCATACTGACGTTACGCTATTTGTTTGCTAATGAGTTTATTAATGACAAACACTATCGTGACATTTGTTATGACGGCATAACACAAGTCGACACATTATATACTTACTTACTAATTTACATAAAAACAAACTAAGTTAAGTTGAATACCTTAATATCATGTCCTTGTCATTATTCTTCTTTGCATAACAACCTTTCACTACATCCCAAAAGTCGTCAATTTGCACATAAGCCTTATTGTACATCTTCCCACCGATTGTGTAAACAATTGTCGAGTTGGAAGCTCCGTTGATAACATCAATATCACGTCCGGCAAGGTGGGCAATTTTCGGATTGCCTGCAAAGGTAAAGAAAATATTTTCACTCATACCTACAGGTGTAATACTGGCTGAGGCTGTTTTGCATGGCTACATATGTAATAAAGCCCTGTGACGTCACAGCGTCAACATAATTTCAATTTATTATGTACATTTTTTTCAGAAACTAGGCTCGGTTTACCATAAAAGATACAAACAATGGGATTTGCGTAAAAAAATATCACGTAATATTCATGTGTGGAGAATTGACTTGCAGTCGCGTTTTTTTTCGAATCTATTTCAAAATTGCTTATAATCTTAGTAGTGAAATTGCAATAAAACGTCGAGGTATGAGAGCAAAATACTTTTTCATACGTGGATATGAAGGACAGGGATATTCTACCCTCGGGATCACAAAATATTGTGAAACCCTCGCCAGTCCTACGGTTTTATAACGTTTTGTGACTGTCCGATAGAATATCCTATCCTTCAATGTATAAATTGTGCAAATAAAATATGTTTAAATCAAAGAGTCTTATAGTATATTCCTGAAAACAGCACCACACTAAATAACATTTCTTTAGAGTCAATAGCACAATGATTTCACCTCTTTCGTTCAATACACATGTATTCTAGATTATAAGATTCATCTAGATATCTGTTAATTCAAAGGAAACACTATAAGAAATAATTCAATCTTGCTCGTAACGTGCATTTTCATTTGCTGAAAAAATTATTATCAATATCATTTATATTATACGTAATAAAATGACACCGCAATGATTTCATGGAAAAAAAGCGTCCCCCAAATACTATTCCCGAGATAAAATTGAATTAGATTTTTTGAAGTTATGGAAAATATAAAAAAAATCTAAATATTTATCTATATACTTTAATGCAGTCAGTTTATACCTTGAAAAACACCTATATAAACACCCCAGTGTGTGTAAAATCCTCTCGGAAACTCCACCATATCACCAATATTTAGCTCCTGCAGGACTTTAGCATTATGAACGTCATATGGCACCACGGAATTAAACATTCTGAATATCAATTTCTGTAAAAAAGATTGGGAGAAATTTACTACTGTAATTAATTGAAATATCAGACAATTTAGCGAAAAAGGAAACAAAATTAATTATTTAGGAAACAGTTCAGTATATTTAAGTTCACATTTATTGTGCAGGGGCGTAGGCATTTTCAATTCATTATAAATAAGAAAAAAATAGAAAAATCAACTCAGGGTCGATAATTTGACATGAATTTGAGATACAAATGTATCTTCGAGTTGAATTGACCTCATCAACACGTCTTTTCAGGTGGAATTTGATATTTAGCCTTTACCAGTACTTTGTATAACAATTTTGATAAAAATAATTACAGAAAAAGTATTTTTCACAACCATTATAACCAAGGTTAAATAAATGAATATTAATTATTCTTGTTCGTCCGAAAAAGAAACATATGATCGGTCTTAAAATCGAAGGAAAGCGGAGTATCCGGCAAAACACACTAGTCATATAGGCGACCCCATTCATAATTATTCAAGATTTGACCCTCGTCCGTCTTGCTGAAAATAATAAACCTAAGAACGCTGTCATCCGATCATTTTTATACTGAGTCACGTAATCCTTACTTAAACACTCACAAACACAATGATACAATGTGTGAGAAATGTATTTTTACCACAATACGTCGTGTTAGTCCACTCTTAGGTCATTGTATTAATGTACTGGGTGCTGGATAAATATATTGATATTTCACTAGTGAAATAACACCTTCCAGTGTTTTGATTGGTGGAGAAATTGAACTTTGACCTATAGCTAGTGCACTTCGTTTGCGCGCATCTATAGTCCGCGATTGATTTTGTTTTGAATTTAATGACAATGGCTCATTATGGTTCAAAGACGTAAGTTTATCTCAATTTAAACAAATAACGATGTTATTTATAAAACGAATTTAATAATAATAAAATATTATGAAAATATGTTTTTGAATATTAATTAGCTTTTTCACAATGTGGGTCATATCAGTACGCCTATTTTGCATACAAAGCAAGCAGATACAGGTCACACGACACTCTGGGAGAGATTGGTCACACGACTCGTATCCATTGGTTATGGAATTTATTTCCTCCGCTAAAGCTCGTGTTTTTTGTAACTTTTAAAACATAATTAATTCGAGTGAAATGAATTTCATATCCAATAGATGTGCTCAGTACACAGAATAAAACAGGCAGTGTTATACATTAACTTAAAAGTGACACACTTTTGTTAAAGGTATGGATTCCAGGTAAATACTTTACATATATTTATATATAATACCTGAAATTTTCACATGTTTATTTTTGATGTTTTCCTTTTATTTGCGTATTAAAACAGGAAATATATGTCTCAGAGCTTCGGTTTAAGTGTGTGGCGTATATGGTTTAAGTGTGTGGCGTATATGAATTATCTGGAAATTTCATATATTTATTGCTTCTTCTTTCGTTCGATGTAACCGTGTAGATGAAACTATGTACACGTCAGTTTAGTTTAAACATTTTTCATTGCCTTCAATGAGCAGGGGAATCGGAATAAGAATTACAACTTTGGCACTTAGAGGCGGGTAGACAATTGTAATAAGCAAACGTATCTATTTTCACATGTTGGCTTTTTCCAATACAAGTGCATTGTGTACCTGTATAAGGTATATGTTGTGTATTATGGCCTGGTTGAGAGGGCACTATTGCCTCATAGTATTGTCGAGGGATGGAATAGTGCCCGAGCCGAAGGCGAGGGCATTATCCCATCATGAGACAATATTATGAGGCAATAGTGCCCTCTCAACCAGGCCATAATGGGTTTAGTACATCACCCAGACATGAGACTGTTTTTCATGTCATCGTAATAGAAGCACGTCAAGCCGCTTGCCCGGGCACTATTGCAAATAGTACCCATGTGTGTAGCCAATCATAATCCAGTATTCTGTCACGTGATGTACTAATGTGTCTTAATGACATTTTGTAAAACTTATTCCGCTAAGTAAGATAAACTTATTAGTTTTATTTTATTTTAACAAATTGAAAACAAAAATTGATCAACGCAATACATGTTCATGATTTGAACCTCGTCCGTCTTGATGAAAATCGTAAACTCTGTAATCTGAGTTATAGTATTATACTGAGTTACACCAGGAAGTATAAACCTGCATGGAAAACTCTGACAATCATGAGGATGTAAACGTGTAATACGTCTCTCTGTCAGACAAAAAACTGATAATCTGATTAATTTCTGAAAAACAGTAAAGTGTGTTTGTGATCAAGTTTTAGTTACGATGTTGATATATTAGTCAAAGGCTTCAATCCTTACTTAGACAGTCTAGTCACAAAAACAATGGTATCATGTGTGAGAACATAGATATAGGTGATAATGTGTTTATCAGAGATCTGTATCTCTA
The DNA here is from genome assembly GCF_041381155.1 of Argopecten irradians. NCBI lineage: Eukaryota > Metazoa > Mollusca > Bivalvia > Pectinida > Pectinidae > Argopecten > Argopecten irradians. The sequence continues at coordinate 33,718,453 of NC_091137.1, forward strand.
AACCAAGGTGGGTATTTATAATATCCCTGACTCTTTATCAGTAATCACATTCACACCACACTATCACACAAACTCACCTGTAAATCGCAGTACACAGAATAAAAAAGACATGTAATATACCTTTGTTAGAGATGAATTCAGTGTTGATCTATTTATATCTATTTATGTATGATACCTTGAATTACAACACCGAAACGGAAGTTTGTAATGCGCAGACTCAATTTATTGTAACTATAGAGTTATTTATCACCTTCTGAAAGAGTTCCAGTCGTAATATACATTCTACGTCTTTATTAAGTTCCATGTTTACGTCCATAATCACGACCTTTAGTGAAACACAACTAAGATATACATAAATAAAACGCAAGTTGGCTTACGTCTACGTTTATGTCTACGTGTAGTTTACGACCTTTAGTGAATGTTCACAGATTTTTTTTCTGGTATTTTCCTTTTTCGTTACGTAGTATAAGAGGAGGGTTTCGGTTTAAGTGTTTGACATACTTATATATACGTATCCATGGGCACAGACCACCTGTTGTACCTGTAGATTTCATATATTTATTGCTTCGTCTTTCGATTGATGTAACACGTATAGATGTAACTATGTACACGTCAGTTTAGTTTAATTTTTGGGAAAGCCAAAATGAGTTCAAACCATACATAATCCTTTATCTGAAGATATTTTTCCTTTATCAGTATTTGAATAGATAAATCAGAAAAATAAATCTTTTTTACATAAATTACAATAAAGGTTAAATAAGTCTATATCAATTGTTCTTGTTCATCCGAATGGAGGCATATAATCGGTCTTAAATAAAGGAAAGCAGATAATCCGGAAAACACACGTAATCTTACATGTGACCCTATTCATAACTGCTCAAGATTTGAACCTCGTCCGTTGTGCTGATAATAATAAAAGCGCGAAAACTTTGCAATCCGATCACGATTATATTGAGTTACACCAGGATGTATAAACCTGCATGCAAAGTTTTCACCAGTAGGAGCTAATTATATGTAGATATACAAGATGATGTCAGGAAAACAATAACTGATAAGCTGATTAATTTCTAAAGAACAGTAAAGTGTGTTTGTAATCAAGTTTTAGTTACGATGTTGATATATTAGTCATAGGCTTAAATCCACATATATATAATGTGTGAGAACATAGACATACTAGGTGATACTGTGATTGTCAAATCTATATCTCTATACCAAGATGTCTACGTATAATTATCTAGAATCTTTATCAGTAATCAAATTCACACTACACTATCACACAAACTCACCTGTATATCTCAGTACACAGAATAAAAAAGACATATATACCTTTGTTAGAGATGGATTCCAGGTATTTTTTTTTACATCTATTTATGTGTGATATCTGGAATTTTCACACATTTTTTCTGGTGTTTCCTTTCACGTTACGTAGTAATGAAGGAGGGTTTCGGTTTAAGTGGTTGGCATACTTGAATATCATTATTCATGAGCACAAGCCATCTGTTATACCTGGATATTTTATATACTTATTGCTTCATCTATCTTTCGTTTAATGTAACCCGTATAGATGAAACTATGTACACGTCAGTTTAGTTTATTTTTGGGGTAGAGAAAAGGGGTGCAAACCATAATAGTCCTTTATCTGAAGATATTTTGCCTTTAGCAGTATTTTGTGTATGAATATTAAGAAAATAATTCAGAAAAATACAACTTTTGCACATAAATTACAATAAAGATTAGATATGTCTATATCAGCCATAGGCTTAAATCCGCATATAAACACTCTAGTCACAAAACAATATCATGTGGCAGAACATAGACAGAGGTGATATTGTGATTGTTGGAGATCTATATATCTATACCAAGATGCATATTTATAAATATACAGAATCTTTATCAGTAATCACATTCACACCACCACACTATCACACAAACTCACCTGTAAATCGCAGTAGACAGAATGGAAAAGACGCAATATACCTTTGTTAGAGATGGATTCCAGGTAATTTTATTTATATCTATTTATGTATGATACCTGAAATTTTCACAGATTTTTTCCGGGTGTTTCATTTTACATAAGATAGTACATGTATTGAGGGATGGTTTCCGGAAAACACACGTAGTCGTACATGTGACCTTATTCATAAATGTAATCAAAGTTTTCACCAGTACGAGGTAATTATATGTAGATATACAAGATGATGTCAGGAAAACAATAACTGATAAGCTGATTAATTTCTAAAGAACAGTAAAGTGTGTTTGTAATCAAGTTTTAGTTACGATGTTGATATATTAGTCATAGGCTTAAATCCACATATATATAATGTGTGAGAACATAGACATAGGTAATATTGTGATTGTCAAATCTATATCTCTATACCAAGATGTCTACGTATAGTTATCTAGAATCTTTATCAGTAATCAAATTCACACTACGCTATCACACAAACTCACCTGTATATCTCAGTACACAGAATAAAAAAAGACATATATACTTTTGTTAGAGATGGATTCCAGGTAAAAATTTTTTTACATCTATTTATGTATGATATCTGGAATTTTCACACATTTTTTCTGGTGTTTCCTTTCACGTTACGTAGTAATGAAGGAGGGTTTCGGTTTAAGTGGTTGGCATACTTGAATATCATTATTCATGAGCACAAGCCATCTGTTATACCTGGATATTTCATATATTTATTGCTTCATCTATCTTTCGTTTAATGTAACCCGTATAGATGAAACTATGTACACGTCAGTTTAGTTTATTTTTGGGGTAGAGAAAAGGGGTGCAAACCATAATAGTCCTTTATCTGAAGATATTTTGCCTTTAGCAGTATTTTGTATATGAATATTAAGAAAATAATTCAGAAAAATACAACTTTTGCACATAAATTACAATAAAGATTAGATATGTCTATATCAGCCATAGGCTTAAATCCGCATATAAACACTCTAGTCACAAAACAATATCATTTGGCAGAACATAGACAGAGGTGATATTGTGATTGTTGGTTGGAGATATTTATAAATATACAGAATCTTTATCAGTAATCACATTCACACCACACTATCACACAAACTCACCTGTAAATCGCAGTAGACAAAATGGAAAAGACGCAATATACCTTTGTTAGAGATGGATTCAAGGTAATTTTATTTATATCTATTTATGTATGATACCTGAAATTTTCACAGATTTTTTGCGGGTGTTTCATTTTACATAAGATAGTACATGTATTGAGGGATGGTTTCCGGAAAACACACGTAGTCGTACATGTGACCTTATTCATAAATGTAATCATAGTTTTCACCAGTACGAGGTAATTATATGTAGATATACAAGATGATGTCAGGAAAACAATAACTGATAAGCTGATTAATTTCTAAGAACAGTAAAGTGTGTTTGTAATCAAGTTTTAGTTACGATGTTGATATATTAGTCATAGGCTTAAATCCACATATATATAATGTGTGAGAACATAGACATAGGTAATATTGTGATTGTCAAATCTATATCTCTATACCAAGATGTCTACGTATAGTTATCTAGAATCTTTATCAGTAATCAAATTCACACTACGCTATCACACAAACTCACCTGTATATCTCAGTACACAGAATAAAAAAGACATATATACCTTTGTTAGAGATGGATTCCAGGTATTTTTTTTTACATCTATTTATGTGTGATATCTGGAATTTTCACACATTTTTTCTGGTGTTTCCTTTCACGTTACGTAGTAATGAAAGGGGGTTTCGGTTTAAGTGGTTGGCATACTTGAATATCATTATTCATGAGCACAAGCCATCTGTTATACCTGGATATTTTATATACTTATTGCTTCATCTATCTTTCGTTTAATGTAACCCGTATAGATGAAACTATGTACACGTCAGTTTAGTTTATTTTTGGGGTAGAGAAAAGGGGTGCAAACCATAATAGTCCTTTATCTGAAGATATTTTGCCTTTAGCAGTATTTTGTATATGAATATTAAGAAAATAATTCAGAAAAATACAACTTTTGCACATAAATTATATTATAAAGATTAGATATGTCTATATCAGCCATAGGCTTAAATCCGCATATAAACACTCTAGTCACAAAACAATATCATGTGGCAGAACATAGACAGAGGTGATATTGTGATTGTTGGAGATCTATATATCTATACCAAGATGCATATTTATAAATATACAGAATCTTTATCAGTAATCACATAAATGTAATCATAGTTTTCACCAGTACGAGGTAATTAGGGTATGTAGATATACAAGATGATGTCAGGAAAACAATAACTGATAATCTGATTAATTTCTGAAGAACAGTAAAGTGTGTTTGTGATCAAGTTTTAGTTACGATGTTGATATATTAGTCATAGGCTTGAAATCCACATATATATAATGTGTGAGAACATAGACATAGGTAATATTGTGATTGTCAAATCTATATCTCTATACCAAGATGTCTACGTATAGTTATCTAGAATCTTTATCAGTAATCAAATTCACACTACGCTATCACACAAACTCACCTGTATATCTCAGTACACAGAATAAAAAAGACATATATACCTTTGTTAGAGATGGATTCCAGGTAAAAAATTTTTTACATCTATTTATGTATGATATCTGGAATTTTCACACATTTTTTCTGGTGTTTCCTTTCACGTTTCGTAGTAATGAAGGAGGGTTTCGGTTTAAGTGGTTGACATACTTGAATATAATTATTCATGAGCACAAGCCATCTGTTATACCTGGATATTTTATATACTTATTGCTTCATCTATCTTTCGTTTAATGTAACCCGTATAGATGAAACTATGTACACGTCAGTTTAGTTTAATTTTTGGGGTAGCCAAAGGTGGTGCAAACCATACATAGTCCTTTATCTGAAGATATTTTGCCTTTAGCAGTATTTTGTATATGAATATTAATAAAATAATTCAGAAAAATACACCTTTTGCACATAAATTACAATAAAGATTAGATATGTCTATATCAGCCATAGGCTTAAATCCGCATATAAACACTCTAGTCACAAAACAATATCATGTGTGAGAACATAGACAGAGGTGATATTGTGATTGTTGGAGATCTATATATCTATACCAAGATGCATATTTATAAATATACAGAATCTTTATCAGTAATCACATTCACACCACACTATCACACAAACTCACCTGTAAATCGCAGTAGACAGATTGGAAAAGACGCAATATACCTTTGTTAGAGATGGATTCAAGGTAATTTTATTTATATCTATTTATGTATGATACCTGAAATTTTCACAGATTTTTTCCGGGTGTTTCATTTTACATAAAATAGTACATGTATTGAGGGATGGTTTCCGGAAAACACACGTAGTCGTACATGTGACCTTATTCATAAATGTAATCATAGTTTTCACCAGTACGAGGTAATTATATGTAGATATACAAGATGATGTCAGGAAAACAATAACTGATAAGCTGATTAATTTCTTAAGAACAGTAAAGTGTGTTTGTAATCAAGTTTTAGTTACGATGTTGATATATTAGTCATAGGCTTAAATCCACATATATATAATGTGTGAGAACATAGACATAGGTAATATTGTGATTGTCAAATCTATATCTCTATACCAAGATGTCTACGTATAGTTATCTAGAATCTTTATCAGTAATCAAATTCACACTACGCTATCACACAAACTCACCTGTAAATCTCAGTACACAGAATAAAAAAAGACACGTAATGTACCTTTGTTAGAGATGGATTCCAGTTAAATTTATTTACATCTATTTATGTACGATACCTGGAATTTTCACAGATTTATTTCTGGTGTTTTCCTTTTACGTTACGTATTATAGGTGGAAACATATGTCTGAAGGTTTCGGTTTTAGTGTTTGGTATACATGAATATGAATACCCATGGACACAGACCACCTAGGCTTCTTATACCTAGGAATTTCATATATTTAGTGCTTCTTCTTTCGTTTTATGTAACCCGTATACATTAAACAATGTACACGTCAGTTTAGTTTAGTTTAAACATATTTCATTGCCTTCAATGAATTATTTTGAAAAAAAGGTTGTGCATTCTTCATTGATATCTATCTCTCCAGTATTTCAAAGCTTTTAATCCTAGTTCATGTTATACTCGTATTTAAAATTACTACATAAAGTTCTACTTATTTTGTGGTATTATCTACATTTTTTTCTGGTAAATTGTTCAAGAACTCAAATTCACCGTGGACAAAACACTTACTGGTTATGAGATGATACTTGGTAGGGTAATGTTTGGGCAGGATTCGTATGCTGTGCGTTGTTGCTGTATTACCTCCTTTATTTCTTTTCATTTATTTGTGAATCTTTGGCAGACCACAAAAAGGTCTTTCTTTGAAATAAAAACATGTGTAAATGTCCCTTTCTTTCACAGATATGTTGGTTTCTAGATCAGCGGTATTAAGTAATTCTTATTTTCGATCTCACCCAGTTTTGAGTAAAAACTTGCTGTTAATAACTCCAGCTTCAAAATACTCAATATTCATAGAAACTATTCTCCTTCTATGTTTGATTACAATTGATTGGTCAAAGTGTTTCTACAGTAGCTTCTTCTTTACTGGTTAGGTGTTCTTTTTCTTTTTAAAAGTTTTTATTTTGCTATAGTTCTGTACTTTCTAATGTTTCAAAAACCGCTTCTAGTGTGTAATTCCATCCCTTTTTCTTGATATAATGATGATTGGTTCTATACTAAATCTTAGAAACCATTTTTATCAGTAAATGAACATATTGGAAATAAAAACAAAGACAACTGATATAGGCAAAAATTTATTAATAGCTATTTATAGTAGTGCATCCCTTTATACAAATTAAATCTTAGATTTATCAACAATTCAGTTTTATTAATACTGTTACTTACTTTACATTTCCTTTGGTATACAATTGTGTTCGAATCAAATACTTAATATCACTGTGTAACCAGGGTTGATATACAATATAATATTGTTTAGCGAGTAAATGACATGATACTATAAGATATAATACATCACCACAAAGAATACAACCCGATTTTGTATTTTAGATATTACGTCGTATCTACGAAAAACATAGCTCATCCATCACAAGAATATAATTTTATGATATGATATATCGAAGGTAGACATTTAGAAGAATCTGTTTCACATCTGGTGTAGTGGCGTGCCAGATAGATTAAGGTTAAACTTATTACCTTTTGGAACCAAAATAAAACTCTATGATCCCGAATGTGATTAATGGGACAACACAAAATATCGATTATTATTGTTTGATTATTGGCTTTCGACTGGGTCTTATATCGCCCCATAATGCACCTACTCTTGTCAGAAAAGGAGAAGATAACACCTGCTCCGACACATTAGTAATTCAAAACATAGTTATCTATTAATTAACTTAAAACAATTAATGTATTCACTATTATTAGTATGGTATTAATATACATGTATAAAACGAGAATTGATTACAAAACTCAATTGTAAACAAGTCAATATGTTACGAAAATTTTTTAGTAATTTTATTCAAAAGTGAATGGGTAAGTATTTAATTTAATTCAATTCCAATTTTCTGCCTTATAATAAAACATTTTAGGCCACCGTCCGATTTAACATTGATGGAGATTTTATTCAAATGTATTTTTTTCTAATAATTCTTACATACTCTTTTCTCTGTCCTATTGCCGTGAGGTTGATAGTGGTTTTCCGTGAGATTAAATTGATTGTTTGAATATTTCTTATCTTGTCGTTAAGGATATGAACCTTCGTAGTCCTAAAGACGCTTTCACATCCCTCATGCTCGTGTCCTGTGTCCTTAAATTGTCAATGTTTATTATCTCAATAGATTTGCGATATTTGAAGGCTGAAATAAATTCCATCATATTGGCGATTCTTCACAGTACTTTACAGACAATATTCATTAAAATGTTCCAGCAATCTCTTCTTCACTAAGGCTGCATATCGACATATCTTTACAAGGAACGTACGTCGTATAGTGTGATGAATCTAGTATTCGGAGGAGATAATCCATTACAAATCTTATAAAATCTGCATCTGTATCGTCAAACAAAACAAACACATGATAATGTTATTTATATTTACCTAAATGTTCTTTCACTATTTTCTTCCTAAATATCCCAAACAAAATTTTGATTTCGAAATAAAACATATATGCTACAACAAACGCTGTAAGTAGTAACGATAAACAAAGCAATACTAATAGCAACATGATTGTTGTCTGGTCGGAATACTACCACCTTAATTATCCCTTCATGTCCCAGGAAGACATTATTTGTGTCCAAGAAAAGAAACGAGTTCATCTAAAAGTTTATTTCATGTTTGATTATACTGGTGCACTCTAGTAATAAACAGAATAACTGTTGTGTTAGTATATATATGATTAAATGAGCAAATGTACTTTTTTCAATCCTATCAATAACACTGAAACGAAATAGCATATGGAAGAAACATTTTATGTTTTTCACAAGATTTTCCTCTGAAACATGTGTCAAGGACTATTGTTTTCTTTTGTAAAGATCTAATTATTTGCTATTCTTTGTTTTTCTCCAAACTTCCAAAAGCCGCCTTGAATAGCAATTCAGCTCCTACCAGTAAAGCATCAGCCTGAAAATACACAGTTGAATAATTATCACAGATAAGCAATCATGGCATGTGATCAAGCAGGCCCCAGTTTCATCAACGCTCCTTAACGTTAACAAATGCCTTACTATATCTTTATCCATTTCCATAATGACTAAACGACTTCTCGACAACTAATTTGACCAGAAATCTTATGAAGGTAGCATGTTGGAGAAAGTAACATATTTTTTTTAAAATAAAAGATATTGGCCTTTCAACGTAGGTCACATGGATCATTACGTCTAAATATTCACAAGGTCTCAATATTTTAGGATTGGTATGATGTACCAGTATGACCATGTAGCAGGTGATTGTGGTCGTAAAGTTCACATAATGCATATTATAATTGTTATAAGTTAAAACGTTAAATAGTACTCTAGAACGTTACAAATTTCACACTTGGGGCGATTTGACACAGGGACTAAAGATTCCTGACACGGGGAGGGGGGTTTCAATTGGATACTCTGGATTTCCACAAGTAATTGAAACATCCTTAATACTGATTACAGACGTGTACGGTAATCAAAGTTATTGAAGCCATTATAGAAGTTCAGTATGTGTCATACGTAAGGTCACAGGAGTTACCCCCCTTTGACAGTAGTCAATAATTTAGAGTTATTCGCTTTGCATAGAAAAGCATTGTATAGAATGTTATCCCAGCATGTTAACATCTGGTCATCGACAGGTTAGCAAATAAGAGGCACATGTTTGCAGAGAATTTTAATTGTACTGTACGGATTTCATAAGTATGCCAAGAGGTCTTGGAATTAGGAAGCGGCGAGGTCCCGGGGTGGCTTTGTCTCCGCCCCCAGAGAAAAGAAAGGGGGGAAGGCGAGCAGTTCCCCTCCCAAAAAGGACGGAGACCGCCGCTGGCGAGACCCGGAGGGAGACTCCACGTGGTCAGCTGCCAGAGGTACCAGTAGTAGAGCTAGAGGAGGTACAAGTGGAGGATGGGATCACAGGTATGGGCATAGAGCCCGAACCGCAGATGTTATTTAATGTACATGATAATGGTACCAATAATAGCACTACCCCCGAGATCGAAATCATCCCCCTGGAGTCCGACTCCATCGGTGACCATGTGCCCCGGGCTATAAAACAAAAAATCTGGGGTCACGAGTATATAAATTTGGCCCTTCTTTTAAAGGGCTACTCAGAATTGAATGACTTTTGGACTAGTGCGCCGATGGTTGCCGGGTCCTGTGGGATGATAGAGACCCGCCCCCTACTTGTAAAGAGAAAATACCAAATGTGGAGAAATGAACAGATGCTTTCCACATTTATATGTCCATTTATTTGGAAAGATTCCCCGCTAAGGAGCAGGAACTTTTGCAGTATGTAAAAGAATACGTGGGGCAGCTTGTCAGGGTGTGCCGGGGGTTGGCGAGTGTATGATGAGCAATTTAGGGCTCGTCTTAATCAATCTCCTGGTTTAGCATGGAACCAAATTAATTCAAACCTTTGGCTCCGGGTAATGACCCCTCAAGCCGGTGGAATGGGGAAGAACAATGTGGTCAAGGGAGGTAACAAGGAGTAGGGTGGGAAACATTCCAAACCATCACCTTGCTTTGGCTTCAATAGGGGTAAATGTACGTATAGTAACTGCAGGTGCACTCATGTTTGCAGTATTTGTGCTGCTGACCATAGTGCATTGCAGTGCACTACGTCTTTTCGGCCCTCAGATGCAAGTTCCAGTCAAGGAAAAAAACCCATGGCAGTGTCCAGTCTGGGAAAAACCCCAATAAATAGTGAGAAATTAAAATAGGAATTGCTTGATTACCCAAACCATCAAATCACACAGGAGCTTGTTGACGGTTTTTCAGACGTATTTCCTTTGCATTATCAGGGTATTAGGGAGGATACTGATTGTTTAAATTTAGGTTCAGTCAGACAGAATGTCAATATGGCCCTTAAAAAGTTCAAAAAGAGGTGGATCTTGGAAGGGTTGCCGGTCCATTTAAGGAAAGACCTTTACCAAATTTGAGACTTTCTCCTTTGGGTCTGATTCCAAAGAGTACACCGGGGGAGTTTCGTTTAATTTACCACTTGTCACATCCTGAAGATAATTCGGTTAATTCTGGATTTGTGTTCTGTTCAGTATACCAAATTTGATGCGGCGATTGAATTGGTCCAAAATTTAGGTCAAGGGGCTTTATTAGCAAAATCCGATATCAAATCAGCTTTTAGGTTACTGCCAATATCTCCACAAGACTCTGATTTATTGGGATTTAAGCTGCAGGGTTATTATTATTTTGATAAATGCTTACCGATGGGATGTTCATTATCTTGCAGCTTATTTGAGAAATTTTCAAGTGCGTTAGAATGGATAGTTAAAAATAAATCAGGAAAACGATCTGTATTACATTATCTTGATGATTTCTTTTTTGGAGGTAAAGCTGCTTCCACCCAATGTAAGGATTATTGGAATGTTTCTTAGCTTCTTGTGAAAACCTGAGAGTCCCTATTGCTGAGGAAAAGACGTTAGGCCCTTGCACTGTGTTATGTTTCCTAGGTTTAGAAATTGATACTGTAAATCTTACAATTAAAATCCCTGCAGCTAAAGTAGTTGAGATTTGTGAGAAGCTAGAAAATGTGTCCTCAAAGCAGAAAGTAACTTTAATGGAAATGCAGTCGTTGATTGGGGCATTACATTTTGCTTGTAGGGCTGTAAGACCGGGCGGACTTTTTGTCGACGCCTAATTAATTCAATTAAGGGTTTAACTCAGCCCCATCGTCGCATTCGGGTTACTGGGGAAGTCAAGCAAGATATTGAGGCATGGTTATATTTCTTTAAGAGTTTTAATGGAGTTTCAGTTTTTCTAAACAAGGAATGGGAGAGTTCCCAGGATTTGTGTTTGTACACTGACAGCGCTGGGGGCCCAGGAATGGGGTTTGGGGCCCTTTTTAATGGTAAGTGGTGTTTTGGAGTATGGCCAGTCAAATGGCATGATCAGGGCTTAACCAAAAGTATTACACTGCTTGAATTTTTCCCAATTTTAGTGGCCGTAGTTGTTTGGGGGGGGAATTACTAACTAATAAGAAGATATTGTTTATGTCAGACAATACTGGAGTTGTAAGCATCATTAATTCTCTAACATCTAAGTCAGATCTGGTTATGAAACTAGTTCGGTCATTTATTTTGAGATGTTTAAAATTTAACATATTGTGTAAATGTTCACATATCCCTGGTGCTGATAACACTGTTGCTGATTCAATTTCACGTTTGCAGTGGGACATATTCTTCCATTTAGCTCCAGGCACAGAACGGGAGCCACATGTGGTGCCAAACCATTTATGGGAAATCTTCAATTAGAGATTGAGACTTTAATTCAGGGTAGTTTGTCCAATAATATAAAGCAGGCATACAGTACAGGCCTGTCATCTTTTAAAAAATTCCGAGAGTTATACAGGCTATCTGGCCGGTGCCTATCAATCATTTGCTACAATATGTGGCTTATTTATCTATCAGTGGAGCATCCCCTAGCACTACACAAACTTACTTGTCAAGTATAAGTTACCACCACAAAATTAAGGGGTGGGGGGATCCTGCAAAACAATTTTTAGTACAGAAAATTATGGAAGATTATAGGCGAACAAAGGCATCTCTCGATGTGCGAGCTCCAATTACCTTAGATATCTTAAGGAAGATTGTAGGTGCATTACCGTTTGTTTGCACTTCGACATATGAAACAAGTTTATTTCGTGTGGCCTTCCTGTTAGCCTTTTTTGGTTAATGAGAGTTGGTGAACTTACTAGTACTGCTAATTCAGATCATGCAGTGGGACTATCAGATGTGTCTTTAAATGATCAGGAGGTGACATTAAAACTAACCCACTCAAAAACAGATCAGACAGGTAAGGGTCATATCTTGGTTATCAGTGCTTGTCCAGATTTATCATTGTGCCCGGTTAAGGCAACATCAGCATTCCTTAGGATACGTCCTAAATCTCTAACTCGTGAATTTCTTTGCCATGCTAGTGGTAGGTCATTGTCGCGTTACCAATTTTCAGCAGTTTTGAAGAAAACATTGCAGTTCGCTAATGTCCCAGCTGCCAATTTTAAAACTCACAGTTTTCGCATAGGGGCGGCGTCTGCGGCTTCGTTGCAGGGAACTCCGGATGAACAGATAAAAGTGCTGGGCCGCTGGAAGTCGGCATGTTTTCAGAGATACATACGTATTAGTGCTCCAACATTGTTATGCCGTTAGCTGTTTATTACTGCTTGTTTAAGGACATACTTTAATTTACCAGTAGCGTTGTTCGTTTTTGTGTATATGCTGTAATTAGTTAGAGTAGGACAGATGCTAATATTGTAAGTTTATTACAGATGTGTGGATAATTGGGTCTTCATTAGTTTATTGGGCAGAGAAGAGGGCAATACAGAGACTGAACAACAACCTTCGTCTTGAGAATATTAAAGTAGACATTACATGGACAGGTATTCGGGGTATGCATTGGCGGGATTTAATCCCTAAGGTCCGTCAGATGTTGTCAGTCAGTCAGGCAGGTCCCCCTTCTATGATGATATTACATTTGGGCTCCAATGATTTAGTTGACCGCCCATGTGCCGAGTTACAAGAGGCAATTGCAAATGATATCCAATTGCTCCACCAGCTATACCCGAAGACTGTCCTGGACTGGTCAGATGTTTTGTGTAGGTTGTTTTGGTATGGGGCTGGGAATTTGAGAGCAGTTGAGAGAAAGCGGGCACGGATAAATAGGAAAGGTAGAAAAGTAGTGAGAGCCTTTGGGGAAAAATCATACACCATACAGAAATATCTTTTGATTGTCCAGGCCTGTTTCGTATGGACGGTACTCTTTTGTCTGATATTGGTAATGATATATTTATAACTGAATTTCAATCAGCACTTGAGACATTCGTGAAAACAAATGATATAGCTTTTTAGCTGCTAAAATGAAAGGGTGTAGGGCATTGGTTGTTGCCAGATTGGGGCAGTAAGCTTTGCTTTCTGTTTGGCGGAATTCTGGCAAGTTGGCGGCAGCATGTGTCAATAAGCAAATTCCCCTTTCATTTTTAAGTGGTACAGGTATCCAGGGTAGGTCTGCTTGGTTTCCCTAGGGACATAAATCAGGAGGAAAAGTGATAAGGGGAGGTAACTCTGCAAGAGATGGATGATAGATCCAAGGCTATGGGAGCCATCACAGTGTTTCATAGGCAACTGCTTGGAGCACACCAGCATGGTGTGCTTACACAAGAGTTGTGTTCGCCTGGTTTCCCAGGGAACAGCCCTGTAGTGTTGCTGTTTGTTGCTCATTATGCTGGTGGGCATTCAGCTTGGTGCTGTTTGTCGGGTAACAATGCAGGTGAGCATTCAGCAGTTTGCTGTTTGCTGGACACTATGCTAGTGGGCATTCGGCTGGTGATATCAGTCTCTTGTAGAGTTTCAGGTAAATATAAACATATATGCTTGTTGGCACATGCTGCTGCTGTCTGGTTCAAAAAATCTGTGGCCGTATCCCAGCTATGAGTTTGTGTTGTTTGTATGGAATTAGGGAATTGAAATAATACCATGATATATGAAACCTAATTAATCTATATAAAACTCTATATTTCTGCTTTTATGTTCATTTATCAGCTACTTTCACTTATTCATTTTAATCAATTAACTATTCAAACATTAATTTATTTGCTTAATCTGTTTCAGTCATGCTTCCATATTTGTTACTTATTTCAGGATGGAGACACAGTCAAGAGTAGGTAACTCATTTCATGAAAAAGACTTGACAGAGTAATCTTTCCATGAGTATTAAATGGTGAGTGTAATTTGTCAGTTTTCTCTCTTTATGATTCTTTCCTTCTTTATACAATAATCAGTGATTTAAGATTGCATTGAAGTGTTTAGTTGAGAAAACTTCGAGTTGTCTCCCGTCCACTGTCGGTCTGTCTCTGGTTCGGGATTTGTTTAAAAGTCAGAATGTGTAGATTTAGAGATGAATTGTGTTATGCTTTCACAGCAAGATCATATAATTGACAAGTTGACATAAATATCTGAGTGTGAGGTAAGCTTTACTTCTTTTTTTTCCAAATCATTTTCCTTGCATAAGTATGTTATTTGAGTTCTCGCCAGCTTTTTGGGTTCAAATTTTGGCTTAAATTTAATCTTATCTGTACTTGGAATCCTTCAGATGGTGAATAATTTTCTTTTTTTACATCAACTGGTATCCATTTGTCATTTTGGAATCAGCTCATTCAGAAAATAAGGGCAAATTTGAGAGTTTTTGGGCTGTATTTTGACTTTATTTTATTAGTTGCACTATAACTTCTCTTTGTTCCATCAGATATATTATGACATAATATGTTATAATCATTTCTTTATGATATTGTTTTTTTACCAAGTTATGTTACCTGAAATCCCCCACATAAAAGATGGTACTTCTTTACTTATTTTTATTCAAAGTTGTGTGAGATGACCCTCTTCAAAATTAGCGATGAATGACCGGACTTGAAAACATTTAACCTGGATAGTGGCAAACGTTACGATTGTCGTCTATAGAAAATCATTTGGTTCTGCGGTCTCTGAACAAATGTATGTATATATAGAATCATGACTGGAGCAGCATTTACTTTTGGTACATTACCCACACTAACTTTATGAGAAAGAACGACAATAGGAGAGAGCAGATATATACACTACGAAACATTTCTGCATTCCCATAACCACCCAGCTATTATGCATTTATTGCCATGGCGGTAGGGATACATGACGACATAGTTACCCTAGGCATATCATAATTCCCGAGGGCGGAGTCCGAGAGAAATATGATCTGCCGCAGGTAAAAAAATCGTCATGTTTTCCTAATGTCAGGACATTAAATTATTTGTTATACAAACAAACAAAATTATAATTAAGTTTTTCTCGCGCAACAGTACAAGCCTACCGTTAGATAAAATTCAGGATATTTGCCCAAACACTAATTGAGCCTACGTTATACAATTATTGTTAAATCCAAAGGAGGGGTATCACTTTGGACTGTTTTACGGCCACTTAGTGATAAGCAAAATATTTTGTATGAAGATACTTTAGGGTCAGCTGCATATTGTATGCTATTCAGAATGTCCGGTTTTTCTGGACTCATGGTAGTATCAGAGGTAAAACGGCAAAGGGTAAAAAATAACATTTTCATTGTTTAAGTCCTAATTTATTAAATATAAGATATTCACAGCAGTTTTTGTCAGATAAGTTTGGATTTGTGAAGTTAAGTTATATAACTGATAAAAAATGGAATAGTACATGTAGGTCGCAGTGACCTAGTTTAGCATTTGTACTATTTTAGCATTAAAAACTTCTTCAACGATTTGATAGCTTGTGATTGGTGTTCATCATTGCATGTGGATCTTGGCATGATATACTTCAGATGCTTACATCCTAGTATCACATTGGCTATGTCATTGGCATAATTTAGGTCACGGTTAGTGAGTTGTATCACCTGTTTACTAAGCATCCTATGTTTTACCATGTTTAAATAAGGGTTTTAAAATATCCCAGCTGGTTTTATGAGCGATTTTTCAAACATAATCTTCACTGAATGTAGTATTTTAGAAATGTGCCTGCTGCCCCATCACATGATAGTAGAAAGCGATAAAAGCCGAAATATTAATTTTATGGCTACCTAGATCAAAATACTTTATTTTGCAAACATTTTCAAAGCTTTAGATTGATGTTAAGTTAATCAACTTATTTGTATTTTGTCACGATCGAATTAGATTATTACATCCTATGGGCATTTCTGCCGAGCAACATTCTGAAATCCAATCAACGATTGTGATTCACCATGGAGGTATAATAACATAAATATCCTACAAATTCTACAAATCATGCTGTGACTAAAAAAACCATGCCAACATCAGAAAATCACGCCAACTATTAAAGATTTACCTGATCAGACCACCCTCTTCCATATCTAAGGAAGGCTGCAAAATGTTTACAGTTGTTCAACAGAACATATAGCTCATCTCTCCGACCATTGTCATTACTACCTCTACTATCTCATGTGCTTGGCGAGGACTGCAAAATAAAGAAACATCTGTGTTTTAGGAAACATATATTCCTTACAGGACTCCATTAACATAATCCATCCCAATAATACAAGATACAAAAACAATCGTGAAGACATTTTGAACCATCTCTACCAAGACATTATTCTAGGTCTCAGGTGTTCGTCGCAATATCGCATAGTACTCCTGGGACCATAGATCGCATTTGATATGGTTCACACGTGTAAAGTTATGTAGAATTTGCGAGTAGTATTTAATAAGTACAAGAATAATTGGTTATAAACCTTATTTATTGAGAACTTATAATAATAGGTTAGAAAATATATTTATAATGAGTATCTTCTCTGTGTATATTCAACCTTATTATTGATCATTATATCAACATTTCGCTATTTGTTTGTTAATGATGTTTCAAGTATAGTATAGTTATGGATGTTTTCCAGTACAGGATCAAGTTCCACATCACCGGACTCGCATTAGAAATCTATATTGTACTTAAAGTTCATTTCCATTTATGTTTCGTTTTAATTGTATAAAATGTCTTGGTTTTCAATATTTCATCTAATATATTCTTAAAAGTGTTTGTATTTTTAGCAGATATAATTTTTTCAGGAAGACTATTCGATATTCTGACTAATAAATATATTTTTGTAAACTTTTAAACGGTGGCGGAGCTGTGGTCAAGGCCCTAGTCGACACATGTACACGTGATTGGTTTATTCATCCATCAAAACAAACCGGCCGAGTCTAAAAATAAAATCATGTGGTATTCAAATACCTGCAATGTCTGTCCTTGTTATTGTTTTTCATTGCTTTATAGCCTTTTACAACATTCCAAAAGTTGTCAACCCGGACATTAGCCGTTGACACGTTAATACCACCTCCGTGCAGGTGGACAATCTGCTCATGGCCTGCAAAAATAAACAAATAACCAAAACGTACTGTATAATTGTTCAAATACCTGTAAAACACCAAATAATTAATTGAATAATTACGGTCAACATCACAATGACTTTATCTCTTTAGTGCAATACACGCGTACTTCTAAATTATTAGATTCATCAAGTTATATTTTCAAAGCTGAGGAGATATATTTCAATTTTGCTTATAACTAGCATTTTGTATTGGCTAAAAAATGATACTCATATCATAAAAGAAGACGTCGTTTGTAACGCCGTGTCTTATTGTCTGAAACAAATGCTTAATAATATCTTAGAAAGATAGAGTCCCTTAATAATATTTCCTGGAATTAGATTGAATTATAAAGATAAACGTCTAATTATATACTTTGATGCCGTCAGTATACATTGTACACTATGTAATTATATATTATTACAATTAGATATTATGATAAATATCTAATTTACACAATTTTAAGTTCTCTACAGATCTTTTAATCTGTTTTAATCTCCAAATTTAAATGTCTAGGTACATTAAATATACTTTAGTAACTTTATATGTGCTTTTTATCAATTTTGCCTTGTTTAAAAATGCATAATAGGCAAAAAAACTTTTCTAATATTACTTTTATTTCTTAATTACCTTTGTTAATGAAAGATACTCCATACTATATAACATACCCATTTATAATGATATTTAATTATTATTGTGAATAGAAATAAATAATTCAAGCAAAAAAAATCAAATTTTTTGACGGATAAAAATTCATCATATCGGGTTTGCTCCAAATATTTGGTATGTTATCGATTTTTTCCACATAAATCGTCTTAAAAACTTGCTATAGGTATAAGCTTATAGCAGATACAAAAAATGAATTTCCAGTAAAATAGCAAGGCTGAAATATCTAGCCACAGAGAATTTCTCTTAAATATCAACATTTGCCCTAGGCGATTTTAGATTCAAAATTAACCATAGATTCCATTTAAGAACAATAGTGTTAGAATTTGGTAAACTAACATGTCAGATACTGTAAAATTAGTGCATTTTTTATTCTTGCATTTTCCCTTACTGTACTAAAAAGCCTCACAACTTATATGTCCTCGAGTGAAACGAATTGTTTCTTTTTCAGTATCAGAAATCAAATAATAATTGCGAAGATATTATTTTCGTTAGCAATTGAATCTCAAAAGATGCCAATTAAGATTATCCTTTCCTCTTATGTCGATAAAAACTATTTGAAATTGAATTTAAAAAAGATTACAAAACGTAACATAATTACATTTGATTTTCAAATGAAATTTTTCTAAACTATAGAAATTGTCTACACCACAAAGACAATAAGCAGAGTTGCCCATTTTTTACCATGGAAATCAATCATATTGAAAGTGTTCCCATATTATTCGGCATACTCCATAACCCCATATATATTAATTTGCACTTAAATCTGACAATATTTAAATTTCAACCAATCAAGGCCTCCGTTTTTGTTACCAACAAAAATCATTTTGAAAGTGTTATCATTATATTTAGCATCCAAAATTATAACTATACACTACTATTCACTTAAATCAGACTTTGGGATCTCTAGCTGTACATGCTTAGCTAGGTATATTAATAAAAACAGTGATCTGGTGCTGCAAGCACCGTCAACCATAGAGCTGACGCTAAGTGACGATAGTGCCACCAAGCTTATAATACAATTAGAGTTGTTCCCCCTGACTACGATTTTAATTTTGAAACTAATTTACACCATAGACAGAAAATAACAAAGAGCAATATTTTGTTTTCCATTTTTCCCAAAAGCGTTAATGTTTAGCAAAAGTAATTGTTTCAAACAACATTTTTCGTTAAAAAGCTAAGAGAAATTATTCAGATATAAAGTATACAATCTACTCAAATGATTTATGAATAAAAAGCTAAGAGAAATTATTCAGATATAAAGTATACAATCTACTCAAATGATTTATGAATAAAAAATGTAGAATATTTAACAAAAGATTACCTATTTTGGCAATTGTGTGTAGGTAGTTTTAATAAAAATGAACTCGGAATATTTCGTGCACTTGTGACCTTTTTAAAATCACAACAAGAATAAATAGTGTTATTTCAAAGGAACTAATATGAGTACTTTCGATATGCAAAGTTTAAAGAAAATTGGGCTGTGGGAAGTTTCTAAGTGATCTTTCACATTAGCATGAACACCACCAATTTATTTACCTATATACACACCCCAGTGTAAGCATAATTCTCCCGGAAATACCACCATATCTCCAATATTTAGCGCCTCCAGAACTGTAGCATTATGAACGTTATTTGATCCAACGTTTGAAGACTTCTTAAATATCAATTTCTGAAAGAGGATGGAGAGAAATTTACTAATGTTATTAATATGAATACAAATGTATAAGATAATTAATCGAAGGAAAAAAATGAATCATTTGGGAAACTGTTCAGTAATAATTATAATAATAATAGAACTTACTTTAAAGAGGATAACGTGCTTAGCCAAAGACTAATCTACCGCAATGTCCTCTAAGGTTAGTAAAACATTTTAAGGTTAGTAAAAAAAAAAAAAAAAAAATTAGGTCACATTTCCTGTAAACATTTTCATGTCTTTGTTATGCAAACAAAATGAAAAAAAAATTCATAGTCATCTCACGGTCGGAAATTTGAAATTGAAATTTAACCTATCTTCAGGTATTTTTTAAGTAAAATTCCAAGTCTAACAGTTCTTTAGGTCAAAGGACTATGTATGATTTGTGTCCTTTTTGACCACCAAATCCGTGAAATTTTCAAAACTGCTATTTAATGATTAAATTATTGAATTTCAAATATCGAGTACATCCTTAGCACAATATGTAAAATGGTTGTGTATTACTGCAGCTTGCTATGGTAATCATTCTAAACATGCTTATATTATAAAAATGAGAAATATTTTCAATTCTTGTCATCAGGTTTACGTTAGAAACCATCCTGAACAAACTTTATTTTTCCCCTATAGATTTACTTGAAATGCCTACACACTCTCAGTAAATATTAAATTTGTTCAAAATTGTTTCACAAAAACTATTTAAAAATCAGCAAAACAGGACAAAAATCGAATGCTCTTCATTTGTTTTTTGGATGGTAACCATAGCAACTGCAGCTGCATAATTAGAAAAGTCAATGACAATTCAATCAAAGATGTACTAGGTATTTAAAATACAATAAATTAATTTATTGATGCCTAGTTTAAAATTCGACGAATTAGGAGGCTAAAGAACATACATATTTCTTTATCTGCATATATTTTGCCTTTGTCAACAGTGAACTTGTTTTACAACTATTATAACAACGGTCAAATAAATTTATATCAATCATTCTAATTTCGTCCGAATGGAGGTATCGTTTTTAAATTTCATCTGTATGTTTCCCTATGGACCTAGTTTGGCATATTGCATTTTGATACAAATCGATTAATATAGTTGAAGGATTTTATCGCTATTTCTCAGAAAATGTTAAAGGGACCTGTCTTAAATTTCTAATTAGGTTCCCCATAATCCTAGTTTTGCGTAGTGCAATTTGGGACCAATCAGTCAACATGATGGCAAACAAGCCGACATCTTGAATTTCAATAGTTGAAGTTTAAAAAGTAGAGAAAATATCCCTCATTCCGTTATCACACATAGATCATTCTTTGGTTGACGCCAATACCCCTCTGGGATATCTTGTTTATTATTGTTATTTTACACGATGGCCGATAGCGGAATGTACAAAAATTGTAATAACTCTTTTTTGTACCTATGTTCAGCGTTGCTTCAATTCGGCAAAAAAGTATTGTAATAACTAGTTTTGTATTAATAAGAAAAACTGTATTTTAGATACTTGTACAAATAAAGCAAGGAATAACAGTTTTCTTGTAGATTCAGAAAACACTTAAGTTACATGCACAGATTAACTTCCCTTCAAAGTCATGTCAACAAGTACGTTAAAAATAATTGCAGTTTATAAAAGCTGCTAACCTATTCCCAGATATCAGTGCATGAAGGAATGCAGAGGTCGTGTGGCCCCAATATGCTTTATTTTAATATAAAGGATGGAAGGAGGCAGGATAACAGGTAAGTTGTTAGTTTTTTTATACTTCAGAAATCACAAACAAATTTTTACAGTAATGCCATTAAACAAAATTTTACTATGATTCTTAGATAAAAGATAGGAGTGATTTTTAATAAAAACATTTCTCATAATATAAAAAAAGTGTGATTAGTAGCATGCAAAACTTACAAAAAACCCACAGTAATCGTTTGTGATTTCTGAAGCATAGAAAATTAACAACTTACCTGTTAGCGTGTTTCCATGTCATCAGTTTAGACCTACGGTGGCTGATTTATGCCATTTCGTCTTTTCGTCTTTTCGCTCCGAAAAGACGAAAATTAAATATCTTAATTCATGTCTTTTCGTCTTTTCGCCCCGAAAAGACGAAAATTAACAAATTTAAATTTCGTCTTTTCGCGGCGAAAAGACGAAAAGACGAAAAGTCAAACACGAAAAGACGAAAGTGAAGCACGCTAATTAGCGCCTTTAATTTTCGTCTTTTCGCCTTCAAAAATCTCGTCTTTTCGTCTTTTCGTCTTTTCGTCTTTTCGCCCCGAAAAGACGAAAATTACAAACCTTAATTTTCGTCTTTTCGCCCCGAAAAGACGAAAATTAACAAACCTTAAATTTCGTCTTTTCGTCTTTTCGCCTTTTCGCCCCGAAAAAATACAAATTACAGATATACTTTGTCATCTATCATATACGACGGAGATTATAATGTAATTTCTTATGTACAATTATGATGAAGACCATGTCATGTATGTAGTCAAAATGTCTTTTCAAATAATACAAAGTACATTGTACCTACTGATTGACTGTTATGATTAACTGTATTTGAACAATTTCTTGGTACAAGTCCTTCCTTTAAACCCAAAGTCTTCACGAGTTGTCTTTCATAAATTATTTTGTTAACATTTTATCCGTGGTTCAAACGCTTTCGAATAATACCCGCCGACAACTTTTTTTTCAAGTTATGTAGGGGAGGCAACTCCTGTAAGTGCTATGTTTAGCATCTTAAGTTCATTATGGTCCTTAATATACACGGCAATGTTTTGATAAGCGTAATTGCTAAAGAGGGCGATTAGAACACAAAAAAATAAGATATTAATGAATTTAAAAAAATGTATCAATCACGCGAAAGGATTTGCGGAATGATGAATCTGTTAGTGGCACGTGACATATGCCACGTGTGAGAAATCTACGTAACTGCTGTAAACAAACATGTTGACTTCTGTTTTAAAACTTCTAATCTTAGTTATCGATGAAGATACTTGTAATACTATCAATTTAATAAATCGGTTGTTATCATAAACTACTTTGATGCTTCCATATTGAACAATTAAGTCAATATTAAGATAAAAAGATTTCAAAATGACTTCCACACCGGACCGGAGGGCGAAAAGACGAAAAGACGAAAATTAAGGTTTGTTAATTTACGTCTTTTTTGCCCGTCTTTTCGGGGCGAAAAGACGAAAATACGAAATTTAAGATTTGTTAATTTTCGTCTTTTCGGGGCGAAAAGACGAAATTAAAGTTTGTTAAATTTCGTCTTTTTGGGGCGAAAAGACGAAAATTAAGGTTTGCTAATTTTCGTCTTTTCGGGGCGAAAAGACGAAAAGACGAAATTTAAGGTTTGTTAATTTTCGTCTTTTCATGACGAAAAGACGAAAAGACGAAATTTAAGGTTTGTTAATTTTCGTCTTTTCGGGGCGAAAAGACGAAAATTAAGGTTTGTTAAATTTCGTCTTTTCGGGGCGAAAAGACGAAAAGACGAAAAGACGAGAATTTTGAAGGCGAAAAGACGAGAATCAAAGTCGCTAATTAGCGTGTATCACTTTCGTCTTTTCGTGTTTGACTTTTCGTCTTTTCGTCTTTTCGCCGCGAAAAGACGAAATTTAAATTTGTTAAATTTCGTCTTTTCAGGACGAAAAGACGAAAAGACGAAAATTAAGGTTTCTTAATTCTCGTCTTTTCGGGGCGAAAAGACGAAAAGACGAAAAGACTTAATGGCACAAATCAGCCACCGTATAGACCCGATATCTCAATACTGAAATTAAGCATGTTGCGAAAAGACGAAAATTAAGGTTTGTTAAATTTCGTCTTTTCGGGGCGAAAAGACGAAAAGACGAAAATTAAGGTTTGTTAAATTTCGTCTTTTCGGGGCGAAAAGACGAAAGGACGAAAAGACGAGAATTTTGAAGCCGAAAAGACGATAATCAAAGTCGCTAATTAGCGTGTATCACTTTCGTCTTTTCGTGTTTGATTTTTCGTCTTTTCGTCTTTTCGCGGCGAAAAGACGAAATTTAAATTTGTTAAATTTCGTCTTTTCGGGGAGAAAAGACGAAAAGACGAAAATTAAGGTTTCTTAATTCTCGTCTTTTCGGGGCGAAAATCAGCCACCGTATAGACCCGATATCTCAATACTGAAATTAAGCATGCTGCGTCCACGCAATACTTTGGAAACCTATTATCAAATGCATTTATTTCTAATGTACTTGTTGACAGTGACCTTGAAGGAAAATAAATATGAACATGTAACTCCCGGGTTTTTTTTCTTACGGAACAAAAAACTGTTACTTTTTGGTTATTTTTTAAAAATACAAAACAAGTTTCTGATAGCATTTTTGTTCCTTACTAAATTAACTACACTGAAGGTACAAAAACATTTTCTCATTGCATTTTATGTGTGTTTACTCATGTACAAATAAGAGTAAGTAGGCGTATTTTTGTCCATTCCGATATCGGCCATCGTAATTTTAAGATATTGGAAATAAGAATTGATCAATGCAGAATATGATTTGAACCTCTTCCATCTTGCTGAAAGTAATGAGCATGAGAAACTCTGTAATCCAATAACGATTATATTGGGTTACACCAGCATGCAAAAACCTATGACCACCACAAGGATTAAAACGTGTAATACAATGTCTATACATACATTGATTATGTTGCAGTAGGATGTGTTTAATTATAATCCGAATGATGCCACCTCGGCATCTTTGGGGAATTGAAAATATTCAAGATGGCCATGAACGTTCTCAAAAAGTTCTCAAAAAGGATATTAGTAAAATAAATTAGAGTTTAACTGTAACGTAATTGCAAAAGATAAGTTTTCTTTCTTAATTTTGAAGATAGATACATTTTCTTTGATAGAAAATAAAATCCAATAAAAGCTTATTTTCAGGATTAGTTATTTTACGTAACGTAATTGTTTTCATGTTCAAAAGGTTAGCGCGCGCAATCTGTCATACCCTAGGGGTCGACAGAGAAATCTCCCACGGCTAAAACCGGTGACAAATCAGCGAATGGTGAGAAAAAATTGGTATCTGACTAAGTCACTGCAACTTGTTGTAATATGATTTAAAGGCCAAGAGAAGTCGTTGATAATGCATTTATGAATTTACTATACTTCCAGAAAAAAAAAAGATAAGATCATTTTATAACATTTTATAAAACCAAGCCCTTTGTTTTAAACACTAGTTTATACTGCTTTGGTAGTAACAATAATAATTTTAATAATCCCAAATAACAGAAACAAGGACAACTATCTTGTCTTATAACCCAACCCTAAACATTTATTTAGATTAATGTTAATCAAGGATTAACTTAAAAAGATGTTATGGAGATATAACACAAAAATCTGAGTGTACTTTAAATAACCGCGAAGCCGTTTACGATGAGAGTACACTCAGGCTTTTGTGTTATATCTCCATAATATAACAACTCTATTCAAATTAATCCTAATAATTCAATTTACTAAAGATAATCTCTTCTATATTCAAAATTCATTTTGGGACTCTTTTGGCTGTGAAATCATTACTCCGTCATCTCAGCCAATCAGAAGCAACGTTACAAACGGCGACGCCATTGTTTTCATTTATGGGCTGATAAAGTAAATTGTGAGCCAATGAAAATGCTCGTAACAAGCAAAATTGAATTATTTAAGAATAAATTGATACCCACATCCATTTACATACAGTAATATGAAGACTTGTGTGTATTATGTATTGACCTAGATAAAGATCTGTTTCCTATCGTCATGACACTGGCTGTTAGTAGGACGTTAAACTAATACTCCCATCTCAATATGGTAAATGTTATTAAACTGCGTGGGATTCCAAAATGCCCCACCCTGGCACATTATACTTACAACGGACAAACCGGTTCTTTCACTCCCTTTATTAAAAAGATGTTCAACTCCATTTATTAAATCAAACATTTTTTTTAAAAGTTATAAAAAAGCAGATCTTTGAATAATGCAATCAAACATCCCACAAAAAGATTTTTCATGTTCATTATATTGGAATGTTGTCATTTTGGACTCCCATATCAAATTAACTAAAACTTGTTTTCTAATACATGTATTACCAAAAACTACACAAAACCAGGTTAAAAAATATAAACATAATAAATCATTAAGAACAACAAATTCAATTTGGCCTTCGAAAAATATCTAAATTAACATATAATAACTATAACATTTTTATCTGGTTACTATTTTGGAAATGAATGTATCATCAGTAAACTTCTACTGATATCGTTGTCAAATATATTGTACATTAAAATGGGTAAAGAAACGGTTTCGTCGAAGTACTGAATCATATGTTTTAGTGACATTTTGATGGTTCAATGTTTTATCGCCCCATAACATCTTTGTGCATCTCAATTATATTCAAACTGTTTACGAAACAACGGTATCCATTCTATATTAGATAATAATTGAATGGCTGACTTGAAAGTTTGTCCAGTTGCTCTGTGTGTAGGGCATAATAATTGCTCCTGCTGTCTCTTCATTATCGTAAAAGGCGACTAATATAAATTTTGGTATCTTTTCTTTTTCTTCCCAAAATCGCTGCCTAATTTTTGTTAGAGTTGAACTCTCGCTCATTTGGCCGATCGTTGGAGGGCCAAATGCATCAATTAATCAACGGTTCAGAAAACTGCCAGATATTATGTTAAAACCAATAGTTGTTGAAATTTAAAGCTACGTCCGTGGCGATTTTGATTTCAAGAAGAATTTACCATAAAAAGTAGATAATACCACAATATTAGTAACACTTGACGTAGTAATTATGTATACAAAATTAGTAATACTTGAGGAAGTCATTTTATATACAAATATAACATGAACTAGGATTCAAAGGTTTGGAACACTGGAGAGATAGATATCATTAAAGAATGCACATCCGGTTTTCAAAATGATTCATTTTAAATCTGAATTTAACGATAATTTGTCTATATACTAAATACTTAGAAACCATTTTTATCATTAAATGAACATAATGGAAATAAAAACAAAGACAACTGATAAAGACAAAAAATTATAAAAAGCTATTCATAGTACATTTAGTTCATCCATTGATACAAATCAAATATCAGATTTACCAACGATTTTGTTTCATCAATTCTACTGTTAATCAAAAGCTTTACATATCCTTTGGTATACAGATATGTTCGAACTATAATCTCTATAAAACCAGGTTTGATATAAGTTAGCTAGCAAATAAAATGGAACTACAAAATGTATAAGATAAAAAACATCACCACAAAAAATACAACTCAATAATAACTAGGTTATATCTATGAAAATCATAGCTCATCTAATATTCATCACGAGATTGCAATCTTATGATAATATAGATCTAAGGTAGACGTTTAGAAGAATTTGTTTTACATAGGGTGTAGTGGCGTGCCAAATAGATTAAGGTTAAACTTATAAACTTGTCGACCCCAAATCAAATAACTCTATGATATCGGAATGTGATTAATGGGACAACACAAAATATCGATTATTATTGGTTGATTATTGGCTTTCGACTGGGTCTTATATCGCCCCATAATGCACCTACCAATGTCTAAAAAGGAGCAGATAATTTATTCTCTGACACATTAATTATTCAAAACATCTTTGATCTATTAATTTACTTGAAATAATTTATGCATTCACTGTGATTAGTATTACATGTATATGATTAAAGCATGGACAAAATGCAGGGTTATAACAAAACTGTTTTGTCGACATGTCAACATGTTTAGAAAACGAAATAATAGTTTTATGAAATAATTCATTTTTTTAGGCTACCGCCCGTTTTCACATTGATGACAATTTCGTTGAACTTTTTTTAGTCATTCTTACAAACACTTTTCCTCCGTCCTATTGCCTTGAGGTTGAAAATGGTTTTCCGAGGGATTTAATTACTTGTTTGAATATATCGTGTCTTGTCGTTAAGGATATGAACCATCGAAGTCTTAAAAACGCTTTAACCTCCCTCATGCTCGTGTCTCGTGACCCCAAATTGTCAATGTTTATTATCTCAATAGTTTTACGACATTGCCATACTGACATAAATTCCATCTTCGTCCATATTGATGATTCTTCGCAATACTTCTCAGACAATATACATAAAAATGTTCTAGCTTTCCGGATTCCAATTTTAATCTCTTCTTCCCTAAGGCTGCCTATCGACATATCTTTACAAGGAACGAACGTCGTATAGTGTAATGAATGCAGAATTTTGAGTAGATAATCCATTACAAATCTTATAGAATCTGCATCTGTATCGTCAAACGAAACAAACACATCATATTTATATTTACCTAAATGATCTTTCATTATTTTTCTCCTCAATGTCTCCAACACGATTTTGATTTCGAAATAAAACATACATGCCACAACAAATGCTGGAAGTGATAGCAATGTTAAACAAAGAGAAACAGATAAAAATATGATTGTTGGTTGATCGGAATCAATACAATCACCTAAATATGGTTTGGCCAGTTCCACATGCGTTTTGTTGCCCTGGTTTTTAATGTTTTCACAAAACAAAGGATTTCCGGGTTGGACATTACTCCGTACCCGCCAGCTTCCGATCTACGCATTATCACAAGTACATGTTATCCCTTTACGTCCCAGGAATACATGATTGGCGTCCAAGAAACGAAAAGTTGTAGGTAGATCATTGATATTATGATTGTCTAAATTTAATTTCAATACCGAACTAAGTGACTGGGCTACGTTGTTGTCAATGGTTTTCACTTCGTTGTCTGATAGATCCAGGATACGGAGCCTGTTGAAATGCCACAAAACAATCACATTTGACGGTCGCATTACCAAAATTATACGTCCCTGATATTAACAATGGTAGCAGTTGTACTAGATGAAGACTCATACGCGTAATGGCGGAGAACATGTCTTGGTCCATTGTACAGCCAGCGAACGACATGCCTCCAGAGTTGTAATGTTTTTCAGGATCTAATGTTATATTGTAGACGTTGGTAAAAGTTCCATGTATAGCGTTTTCAAAATTCATGTGGCAATACAGATGATTTTCTCTAAAAACATTCGACAGATCCACACTTTTAAGAACATTGTTTGAGAAGTCAACATGGAAAATATTTGTCGTGATGCTAGTGAACGTGTTAGCATCCAACATTGTTAGGATATTGTAGGATAAGTCTAAGACACGTAGAGCGGGCATATCTACAAAAGTTTTATTGAAATGTGTGATATTCTGTTCCCAGATAAAACCAATGTATCTAACATCTGGAGGCAATTAATTGTTCCAATAACCTCTATCTGATTGTTGGCAAAATTGACCTTCACAAGTCTTTCGAAATCACAAATGTTCCTGGGTAGAGCGCGCAGTCGGTCATGGGTATGTGTAACTTGTAGATAATTATATTCGTTCAGGTTGGACACGGAGACAAGTACGGCAGATATCTGACCTAAACCGGCGTACTCTACATAAAGATTCCCAATCGGTTCTTGACCAAACTCATATTTTGGTTTTGAATCACAGCTACAGCATCTGTCATCTGTGTACGTTGTACAACACAGTAGATCTTTGTGTGATCCGATGTCAGGACTCCAGTCTGTGTACGATGAACACATCACCACTGGGACAATAAGTATCAGTACAATTCTGTAAAATCCCTTGCCTGTGTTAGATGATATGCGTCGGGTGGAATGAGGCGCTCTGCGTAAATAAGTTGAATTAAGATACCCCAGGTTTGGCCGATAACACAGGGATTTAATAGAAAAGCAATCAATCAGATGGTCATATCAGCAATTCTATTGATTACAAAGAGGAAGAAATAGTCGTTTGGGGACATTCGGAGAGTGATTACGATTAAAAACGATTTGTCGTATAAAAGATTGGCCATGATTCTATGTGGAATGTTTGCTACTAAATATATATAGAGAATTGAAAGTTTATCGAACTCCTCGTGAATAGTATTAGTATATAACATGACTTTTTTTCTTGCGTTTTACTTGGCCTTTTGTTACGAACGTCATATTGACGAAAATGACGTCACTGTCGCTATCTGCGCTGTTCACTGGAAACAAGTTGTGTGCGGACGACGTTGTGCAAAACATAAATGTCACGGTTTGGAAACTTGAAGGATGCAAATTTACAAACAAACAAAATAGCAAATTGAACTGAGCAGGCAACGAAATATGCAGTGAGCATTTTCAAAGATTTCTGCTTGGAAAAATGTATTTAGACACCTCCGACCATGACATTTCTAAACGTTAGACGTGGCCGATCTTGTTTGAAAAACTTGTTATTGGTGATCGTACATAATTGTATAGTTAACACATATTTTATCTGAACAAAGTCAAAAGGAATTAGGTACAAGTTATACCACTTAGAATTGCGCTCTCCCATACAAATGTATATGATTTTACATAATCAAACATACATAAGCTTCATATTTTATATCAAATTATATGTATAATTATTTATCATATCTTTTTTCAATTCGTTATGTATTATAAACATTATTGCCTTCTTTTGAGGGCACTGTGGTCTCATTGTGTTGTCTTGTGATGGCATAGTACCCTCTTCACCAGCCCGGGTATAATGCCATACCTCGAAAAGACTATGAGACCATAGTGCCCTCAAACGAAGGCAATGATATATAATTGACAAACCCAATAGGTCGCCTATAATTATACGCTACAGACATAATTTCTGTTATTGCTATCATAGTGCTTAATCATGAAACAAACATTGACGTTGTAGGAATACGTCTATCACATATGTTTGTGCTGTTTATAGCAGCAT
Organism: Argopecten irradians; assembly: GCF_041381155.1. Taxonomy (NCBI): domain Eukaryota; kingdom Metazoa; phylum Mollusca; class Bivalvia; order Pectinida; family Pectinidae; genus Argopecten; species Argopecten irradians. Next base: position 33,749,160 of record NC_091137.1, read on the forward strand.
TTCAGCACGTGCGCTGATTCCACTTAATTCGATTACAACATTGGTGATAGCGTTAAACGTAAATATGTTGTTTTTTCAAATAATATGGAAGAAAAAGTAAACATGTGCAGTGTCTTAAAACTTTTTATTGCAATGAATAGAAAAAAAGAAAGAGAAATCACAAGAATGATATTTAAAGACAGTAATACGATACGTTTGTATTACGTCATCCTACCCCTCGCACAATCAGCTGAATGTAACACGCCTCATTTTCATTACATCTCTCATAGATATTCACGAGTTCGTACGCAATCAGGCTCCGATTTCTAGAAAAAAAGAGAAGACTTCAGTCAAAACTTAATTTTTTCTCCTTATGTTACTTATATGAAAACCTCAGACTTTAGTCAGTTTTGGACTTAAGTTTGTTTCGAGAAATCAATGCCAGGTAAGTGCATAGTACCATAGAATATGCATGATAACGATACCATATCAAAACATACTTAGGTGTCCATGTTTAACTGATTGGCTCTGTGCAATGAGTCGCCAAGATTTTGAAAACAAATCAAATGAGTATTTGAGTGACGAATTATTTACGACTCTCCAGCAAATGTGAGAACTGTTCCCTGGGTTAATAAACTACCGTTCGATTTGCTTGTATGTCTTTTTATTGGCCCCTACCTGATACGGTACATCATATGTCATTAATGATATAAAATACTGTTTTGGTTAAAAAAAACTTCAATGCGTTATCAAATATCTACATGTCTGTTTTCTCTTTGCTATGTTACATTACCAATCAGGACATCGTTTACACTTGTGTAAACGCAGTGGTTGCCGCGCAAAACTTTACACAACGGAACATTGACTTGCGCAAGTAGTGTGAATGCGCATCCGATTAGGTCATTATATCTGTATTTAAATGTAATGATTATATCAAATTATGTAACAAACATATTTTAAGGAATATTGCATAAATGGAATAATAAAATGATAACGTTATTGTGGAAAAGCATTTGGTTTACTTTCTGAACATTTCCCGCAAAATTGGAGCCAGCTGTTCAGTGATCCATCCATTGACCTTCTGATACATCAATGTATAAATTAGATAATTCACCTTTACATGATTGTATAACTGAAGTCAAGAAACATAATTTTGTACCTGTTTATCATTTGTAATTATCACTATTTCTGAGTGTCAATTAACAATTACAAACCAGTTATTTTTAGAACCACTATTTATTCAATATCATATTCGTTCTATAAGAGAAATAGCAGAGCTCTCAAGTGTATTCGTCTAAAAAACTGTTACAGAAAATGAGTCGCAGGGAGTGTTAATTTGGATGAACTAAGGAAAGTAAAAAAGGTGAGTTAGAGACGATAAGATAAAATTAAGGGAAGTATTTTTTTTTTTTAATTTTTTATTTTCAAAAGGCATTTCATCAATACTTTACATATATATACAATGTGAAGTAACATATATAAGTATCAAACAAGACTTCATTGATCTGCACACATTCATAAATAAGATTTGGAGAGATATTAATGTATAGTACTGAGTTCTATGATAAGTGATGGGAAAGTTAATAACATGAATAAAAAGTTGATGTTGGTATATGAACAAACAAAAAAACGTCAAGGTTAAGCCAGGTTTACTATTTTCATCCACTTTTTCCATTCAAAATTTAATTTCTCTGTATAAGCTTGATCTTTTCCGTATGCGATATGTTTCTGTACAGCATGGAGATCTTTGATGCAGTTTACCAATCTCATTACATTCAAAGAATTTTGAAAACATCTAGTTCTATAAATATACTGTTTAATCACAAGGATAATTTCATTATCAATCCTGTTGTATATACCATTTTGTCTAAAAAGTCCAAAAAGCATTGTTTCTTTATTGATAGAGAATGGTAAGTAAAGGATATCCAGTAGACACTCAAAATCAGTTAAAAAAAGCTTGTACTTCGGTACATTCCCAAAAAATATGAGTAATTGTCTCCCTTTCTACAGAGCAGAACACACAGTGAGGATTATTAGAGAGACCTACTTTACAAAGATAAGAATTTGTTGTTAAGATGTGGTGTGAAATTCTGTATTGTAGCCACTGCAATTTAGTATTATGAGTAATTCGAAATGAAGTATTATAAATCTTTTTCCATGAATCCTGGTCATAATCAAATAATTCACCCCATTTACCCTGGCCAGTAATATTCGTTTCATTTTGAATAAGAATTTTATAGAAATCTTGAGATCCACGAGTCCTTTTCAGAATTATTTCCAAATGTAATGGTGTTGATGGAAAAATAACTTGTGTATTACTATTAGGAAAAGGGTGTATATTAAGGTAGTTTTTAATGTTCAAGATTAATCCATGATATTCGAGAAAATTACAAATTCTACCATGAATTTCACAAAATTCGTTAAAAGAGAAGAATGATTCAATAGTGTTATCTTTAATCAAATCCTGTATATACATTATTCCTTTATTAAAAAGTCTTTGATAAAAAATAGTTTTGTTCCCTAATTTTATATTTTCATTATACCATATAGGTGATTTTAACACATTGAATTTATACTATTAGATTTAAACAATTTACTTCTTGAATTATACCAAGCTTTCAGAACATCAGTCCAAAAGACATTTTTTATCCTTTTCATGATTAAGTTTAAATAATCACTGCCACAATTGGCTAATAGATTAAAATTAACTTTAGTTTTCAGAATAGTACACCACTTACATTCTGTTCTATAGATTCTCCTTATCCAACTTATTTTAAGTGCATCAATATATGCCCGTAGGCTAATCATTTTCAAGCCACCCTCTAGATATCCTCTTGTAATAATTTCCCTTTTGATTTTATCGCAGTTGCTATTCCACAAAAAATTAAAAAGAACCGAGTTCAATTGTTTAATAAACTTATCGTCAAGATTGGGTAAAGAGATAAAAAGATGATTCAATTGTGAAATAAGGAGTGATTTAAGTAGTGTGATTTTACCAAGAGGTGTGAGACTTCTTTTACCCCATCCCTTAATTAAACTCTTAATTTTAACTAGCTTTTTATCATAATTCAGTTTCGGAATTTTGTGCAGGTCTACATGAAAATCAATGCCAAGAAGTGTAAAGGTATTGACGCCCCATTTTAAGTGTAAGTCAGGAAGAAGTGTATCTGCGCTATATTTTTTACTACCTATCCAGATTACCTGAGTTTTACCCATATTAACTTTCAGTCCTGAAATTTTTGCATACAGGTTTAGCTCGTTAACTGCGGATTTCAAAGATCTCTCTGATCCATCAAGTATCAATGACGTATCATCAGCATATTGTAAATTTAATATATGACAATTATCTATGTTTATACCTACAATTTTTTTATCATTTCTTATACGAATTGCTAAAATTTCAGCACAAATAATAAAGAGATATGGTGCAATTGGGTCACCTTGGCGACAGCCCCACCTTAACTTAAAAAAGGAAGAAAGGTTTCCCCCTTGATTAACTGCTGAAGATGCATTACTATGAAAGATTCTTATCCATTTTCTAATATCTATTCCAAAATTAAAATATTTTAATGATTCATCAATAAATTCCCATGAAACAGAGTCAAAAGCTTTTTTAAAATCTATAGTTAGTAACATTCCTGGTATATCATTTACCTCAGCATAATTCATGATATCATATATAAGTCTAGTATTTTCCCCTAAATAACGTCCTGATATGAAACCGGTTTGATCAGAATTAATAATTTTACTCAAAACTTCTTTAATTCTATTAGCTATTGACCCAGAAGAAATTTTATATACAGTATTTAAGAGCGAGATTGGTCGCCAGTTTTGAATGAAATATCTTGATTTATTTGCTTTTGGAATACAAGTAATGATGCCTTGACACTGAGTAACTGATAATTGTCCATGTAAAAAACCATAATTAATTGATCTAACAACAAGAATACCTAACTGTTTCCAAAAACATTTAAAAAATTCAGGTGTTTAACCATCAGAGCCTGGACTCTTGCCATTTTTTATTTTTTTCAGTGTAGCTGAAGCTTCCTTAAAGGTTAGAAATCCTTCAAGACTTGAAGATTCTATATTATCTAATTTTTGTACATCAAAATCTTTTAAAAAATCATTTAAATTCACCTTTTCTATATTCTCGTCCTCAGAGTATAAATGTTTGTAAAATTTTTCAACTTCACTCAAAATTTCGACTTGATTTGTTATAATTTCACCATTGTTTGTTTGAAGTTTGGGAATTATTTTGGATGTAAAGTTTCTGTTTTCTAGATTAAGAAAGTAATTTGTTGGTTTTTCTCCCTCTTCAATCCATAATGCTTTTGCTAAGGGAAGTATTATTAAATTCCATCTACTGATTCTTAGCGTATATTGATTTTTTTTTATAATTAACATTCCCCTCTGCCATTTTTCCCGCGATCTAAGGGAAGTATTATTAGATCTCGGGAAAAATGGCAGAGGGGAATGTTAATTATAAAAAAATCAATATACGTTAAGAATCAGTAGATGGAATTTACAAGCTGGTAATGGTGACATTATATAAAAAAAGAAAATTAAATTGCGAAAATTGTGTTCGTTTTAACAAGCAGGAATTACGTTGCATTTTTTGATGAAGAATAAAAAGCCTGGATTGGATGGGTTGATGACAGTTTTTTGGAGAGAAATTAGGGGAATTTATAGTCAATTTCAGTTATCAAACAGGACATAAGTTATAGGATCTTTGTGTTCATTTCATATCAGATGTTATCAAACTCGTCTCAATATTTCATTTTGGCTCGCCAAGGCTCACAAAAATTTAAATTCTGAAATTCGTTTCCTAAAATCACTTGTAAAATAACACAATGTAAAGACAATGATTAACACATACCCACAAAACGCTACATTTCTAAGAGCTTGAACGCCAAAACTTGCAGCACAAATTCATCGGAGACAGTTATTTTGTCTTGTCGTCCTCGAAATCTTGACTTCACTATATTGTTTCGGTCATGACATCACTAGGAATTTCCTGCCAGGCACAGACAGTGAAAATCTTTTTTCAGGGTATATTGCACGAGTGATATATGCGGAAGTATTACACTGGCAAAATCACTTAATGATAGTCGGGTTATATGAATATATCATCTATTACACAGAGACTGGAAAAACGTGTATTACTAAAGCAGAAATACTTTGACATTTTATTAATAATTAGAGAGCCATTATGTTTCGGAATGTCGTGTGCAAAAATGCATCTGGATTGCATCTCGATTGCCTATGGATTGCATAAAGAATAAAATGTTTCATGATCAAACTGGTTTTTATCTCAGGTCGTTATGTTGGTATGAACACAAGAATAATATATAATGTTATGTAATTTACTGAGGAAAATGATATAATTGAGGATAAAAATTTCATTTTTTACGTTTTGGAAAGGAATAAATAACATAAAAGTTTTGCTCATGTCTCAATTTAACCATTTTCTATATCTTTTCTTAATCCAGATGATGAATTTATTAAGAAACTGAACTTCATTTTATATGATTATTAGTGGAAAAAGCAGATTAAATTAAAAGGGAGGCGATAATTCAAAGTTATTGTAATATTGGCTTGATAATGAGCACAACTATTGGTTTTATCAACCGCCTAAAACTTGAGTTAGGAGACTCTATAGAAGCAATGAGAAATATAAGGCATACCATCAAAAATCCTGTGCATCGTAAATGATACAATGAAGGGAGAAAGCATGAGTGAATTTTATTATTTAATTTGCTGATTTTATCAAAATACATCAAGTGAAGACAAACTATTTACAGATAAAGGTCTTCTGTGAAACTTTATATTTCAGTACATATATGGTATCTATATGAAACTATACATATGAGATTTACATTTCCTTCTCGGAAAAAAAATCATCTGCTATGTCATTTGGTACCAAAATGTGGAACAATATTTTTGATAACCTTGATAAGATAACTTTGTGCAAAAAATACAAAATCCTTTACTTGTGTTGTGTCGGAAATCGGGCCTGACAGGATTTAACCTTGAGACATAACTCAATCACAACTGAATTAAATCCGTGTGTTTACTAAACTAAATCCATACTCAACACTCGCATGCGAGTGTTCCAAAGACAGTGTAATACATATATATGGGCGATAACTCTAATTGACTTATAGGTATCTCTACAAAAATGTACACTTCATCTTGTACCAATACACTGATTTTAAGTTGTTTCAATATAGTAGTTCATCACATTCATAACCACTAGTTCATTTTTGTACAAAAGTAGAGTGGTTACTTCCCCGTTATATTTACACTATTACCTTTTACTCGGAACTATATCCCATCTAAATGTTTGCGTGGATGGGATTATATAGACTTTTGTTTTTTTGTAGTATGTTTATGTAGAAGTAATTCAATATAAATTGTATGGGCTGAATTGAGATATGAATTATATCAGTATGAAAGTAGTATTGGCATGGTGTTGATAACATGTGTGTATGTAGTAATCCAATTTCCGATTTATTGAGAGTATAAATATAAGTGCATTGATTTAAAATAGATAAATATCAATCCACTAAGAAAGTGTTATGTGTGAATGTAAATTTCACAAAGTGCATTGATTAATAGGATCTATAAATAGATAATCTATCATTTGAAAATGTTATGTATCGATTTCATCGTGTGATAAAATTTATTACAGGGCAAAGAAGTAATTCTAACAGTGGAGATGGAATATTTTCGAGGCGATTTGCTCCTTTGTTCAGACAAAAAGAACCAATAGAATAACATATTAAGGACGGTAACGTTTGCTCACAAAAACATAAACAATTAACACATATTGAACACACCGATAAATTATAGGGACAATGGACATACCTTCCTTATTATCAAACATTTTCGGCCACTGTTCGTTTTTACAATGATGACTATTTCAGTCGAATAATTTTTTCTGATTATTCTGACATACACTTTTCCCCCGTATTATTGCCGTGGGGTTGATAGTGGTTTTCCGAGGGATTTAATTGATTGTTTGAATATATCGCGTCTTGTCGTTAAGGATATGAACATTCTTAGTCTTAAAAACGCTTTAACCTCCCTCATGCTCGTGTCCCGTGTACCTAAATTGTCAATGTTTATTATCTCAATAGATTTACGACATTGCCAGGCTGACATAAACTCCATTCTTGTCCATATTGACGATTCTTCACAATACTTCACAGACAATATACATAAAAATACTCTTGCTTTCCGGATCCCATTTTTGATCTCATCCTCCCGCCGGTTTCCCACTGACATATCTCTAGAAGGAACGTACGTCGTATAGTGTGATGACTCCAGTATTCTTAGTAGATAATCCATTACAAATCTTATAGAATCTGCATCTGTATCATCAAACGAAACAAACACATCATATTTATATTTACCTAAATGTTCTTTCATTATTTTTCTCCTCAATGTCCCCAACAAGATTTTGATTTCGAAACAAAACATAGATGCCACAATCATTGTTAGTAGTAATAACAATGTTAAACAAAGGAATACAGTTAAAAATATGATTGTTGTCTGATCGGAATCAATACAATCACCTAAATATGGTTTGGCCTGTTCCACAAGCGTTTTGTTGCCATGGTTTCTGATGTTTTTACAAAACAAAGGATTTCCAGGTTGGACATTACTCCTTATCCGCCAGTCTCCGATCCAGGTATTATCACAAGTACATGTTATCCCTTTACGTCCCAGGAATACATGATTGGCGTCCAAGAAACGAAATGTTTTAGGTAGATCGTCGAGATTATGATTGTCTAAATTTAATTTCAATAACGAGCTGAGAGATCGGGCTACGTTGATGTCAATGGTGTTCACCTCGTTGTCGGATAGATCCAGGATACGGAGCCTGTTGAAATAGTCCCGCTTTTCTAAGTGACGGATTTCGTTGTTTGTCACGAGTAGCTCTACTAAAAACACACTGTCCGGGAGTTGTTCAGGCAGTCGCTTCATCTGTGTAAAGGAACAATTTACAATAATCCTCCATTGTGTAGGCTGTTCAATACAAGAGCAAAAACGTGGACAATTCACAGATTTATCACATGTAAATTTATCAAACGTATCTGGATCACGCATATCATCAACTGTAAAGCCCTGATCTTCACATTTCAATTTATCGTATTTGTCATCACTCGGCAGAAACCAGTGATGTTTCATGTATAGTCCTACAGAACAGTCGCAGGTGACGGTCGCATTTTCAAAGTCATATGTCCCTGATACCATTGATGGTAGACGCTGTACCAATTGCGGACTTAGGCGTGTAATTCCGGAGAACATATCTTGGTCCATTGTACAGCCAGCGAACGACATGCCTCCAGAGTTGTAATGTTTATCAGGATCTAATGTTATATTGTAGACGTTGGTAAAAGTTCCATGTATTGCGTTTTCAAAATTCATGTGGCAGTACAGATGATTTTCTCTAATAACATTCGACAGATCCACACTTTTAAGAACATTGTTTGAGAAGTCAACATGGAAGATATTTGTCGTGTTGCTAGTGAACGTGTTAGCATCCAACGTTGTAAGGATATTGTCGGATAAATCTAAGACACGTAGAGCGGGCATATCTACAAAAGTTTTATTGGAAATGTGTGATATTCTGTTCCCAGATAAAACCAATGTATCTAACATCTGGAGGCAATTAATTGTTCCAATAACCTCGATCTGATTGTTGGCAAAATTGACCTTCACAAGTCTTTCGAAATCACAAATGTTCCTTGGTAGGGCTCGTAGCCGTCCATTTACATGAATGACTTGAAGGTAGTTATATTCACTGAAATTAGACACGGAGACAAGTTCAGCAGATACTATTCCCAAGCCGGTGTACTCCACAAATATATTCCCAACCGGCTCTTGACCAAGTTCCCATTTCGAAGTAGAATTACAGCTACAACATCTGTCATCAATACATGTTGTACTACACAATAGATCTTTGTGTGGTCCGACGCCAGGACTCCAGTCTATGTACGATGAACACATCACAACAGGGACAACAAGAATCAGTGCAATTCTGTTAAAACCCATACCTGTGCTATACGATATCCGTCGGGTGGAACGATGAGGTCCGCGTAGAGAGATAAAATAAATCCCTTTAGCCCGACAAGAGTGCTGAACTTTATAGGGAAGCAATCCATTAGGGGACCATTTAAACTGTATTTTTGAACATTAAACAGGAAGAGAAAGTTGGAAATTTTAACGGGAAATTCAACGAGATAGCGATTTATAAAGATTGAAAAGAGTTGATTTCATTCCAAATATGTGTTTGTTTGAATTCAATACGAACTTTAAATGTCACTTCAATAGCTTTATCATATTAGAGTATTTCAATTGGTCTGGACTAAGACGCTTGTATACGAATTATAAACTTTCATTATAAATACTTCTTACGGTTGGTGTGTTCTAGGTGTAAGTAATTCGATCATTTTGGAATCGGAAACTGATTAATTTTATAGGCTAGAGGAATCTCAAGAAGGAAGTGTTATTCAAGCCCCCTAGAATCAAATATTTATCCCGAAAATACATCCAAGGCCTTAAATTTGAAAATTGGCAATTTCCTACACAAGTTCAAACGAGTTTCATCGCTGGCGTTTTAGATTTTGATTGATTAATCTTGCGTATTGCGCAACTTAATTCAATTTTGAAATATTCTAAAGACAAAAAATGATCAATGTCAATAATTGGACAAAGTCAAAGTCAAAGTCTCTCCTTAAACTTCCTTAGCTATCATTCTATTGAAAACAACATTACATTTTTGTATCCTAGATGAATACTATCTGTAATTCACCTCTTGTCCATAGAGAACATCACTTTATCTAGATCAGTTAAATATTAGACTGGAGGTTCGATTCTTAGTGGAGGCAGTTATTAAACTTATATTAATTCATGCGTACTGTTACATATTTCATTGGTGATAAACACTATGAGTGAAACGAAATATCGCGAAGTATATAGTCAGCTTGATCATGTATTCAGTAAACCTAGGAATTATTATTTATATCAAACCAAATATTTTCAGTAGATATCTGTATTCGGGATGAATAATACCTGAAATAGACCCATCGTCTAAATAGTTCATCACTTCATGTAAGTCGGTCGAGTCAGACACCAAAGGTCCCGAGTTGGATCCCGATGAGAAGAGGTATACGTAGGAGTGAATCTAATCGACAAAGGGATGGTGTTGAGGTACGGAGAGATTCCTACATGTATAGTTATTTCATCAGCATACGCTAGCATTTAAACTAGTTCTTTTCAACTGCATGTCATCCTTTTCCCGGTAAACACAGTATTAAGAAAATTACAGTTAGTTTGTTTTCATATCTAAAATAGATATCTGACAAACAGTGTGATTCCATTATTATAAAAAAAATGATACAAAATATTTGGTCAATAAACTTTAGAATTGCGTTTATAAAGCATAATATGAAACTGGATTTGTCCCTCATGAATATCTTTAAATGAATTGTGTACGTTATATAACGTACTTTTCAAAACGGTTTTTGGAACAATTAAATACATCATATAAAGTTCGTCGACCGATTTTAATGAAAGCCCCGTACGTTTCAGAACCAAAAAATAAGTTTATTTATAGGAGTGATAACGTCAGCGCGTCTCTATTCGTGGCCTAAGATGACGTAACAACGCCCAATAAAAGCAGGATTTCCTGTGTAAATCTGTGTTAACAACATTCAAGGTTCATTTAGTTGTGGCGGCAGTAATTGTCAACTACTGCTCTGTAATTATAATGTTCGTGAAGGGCAACAACGGAAAACATAAGACGACCCGAGTTTTAAAGATAATATTTGATTTATTTTTTAAAGCTGTTTAGTTACTTTTAAGAATGAAAAACTATTTCAGTTAAGTTAATAAAGGAAGAACTCTATCCATAGGTGATGTAACAACCTTTTCGAGTATTCTTCGAAGTTGACAAAAGCTGAACCAACACCATAAACTCACCTTCATCCGATGCCACAAGGACTTATCGGTCATGCTATAAACCATGAAGAATACGCTAACCTGTTGACAATTTGTGTTAAATTTTGATTGCGTCAAAAAAGTGCGTTTTCATGACAGATGCTCGTAAATGAGGTCTACTTTCATACAAAATATAATGATTTTTTTAATAAAAATGGAAAACCAATATCAAAAAACCTTATCATCTAAAATTGATACCTGTACTGTCAATTCTATAATGACACAATCATTATGCCTATTGTACTGTTTCATGACGTCATGGTTGATTTAATGTACGTATAATAAGTCCATTGAGGGGTGAAACAGTAGAAGCAGTAGTATATATCTGATAAAGTATAAACTGTCTGTGGAAGTATTACTAAAAATAAAGGTAAAATCGTGATAAACACATTAGGTAAGTAATAACATAACTAATATTTCTCCAGTCCTATACTATGATATAGTGCTGCTCTCTGAATAGTTATTTATACCCAAAAGTGTACTCAGACCTCACAATGTGTTTTGTAGCTGGAGAAACAAGCATTGTATCTAGAATAAAGCAGATATGATAGTATAATGAAACATTAGCTTTGCTTGTTTAATTTTAATATTGCTTTTGGATTTCTACTTTTTATTTCTATCATTAATGTAAACAAGTAAAGATGTAGTTATTTTTCACTCTGGTCAACTTAACATTGATCAGGTTCAAATATGTGTTATTTCTGTGTCTCAAAATTAAAAGCGCGTTTGTGATTGTGTAAGAATCGTTTTACTATGTACAGTAGATATTACTTGCTGTCAGTACATGACTAACATAAGTGTCTGCGTCACGTGATCTTATTTCATATTGATATTTAATTGTTCAATTTATTTTATGTATGAATAGTAACAGCGATGATAAACGTGTGATTATCATATGTATTTTATTTAAACGGGAAGTTCATTCAGACGTTTTTTTTTTCAAATTTGCCCTTCCCAACAGGGAGCATGTTGAAACACATCCTATGTGTAAGGAATTTCCCTTGTAGATGTGCATATGAGTCAGTTTACACGACTATTTATAAAGTCTGCGTGATACACATACAGAATTATCTTGAACACTAATGTAGTTTTGTGATACTTATGTGGTTAATGCTGTCTACAAGTAGACACAGAAATCTGATTGGTCTTGAGATCTACGTGTAGCGTGAAAATCATATAACCGGTTTAAGTACGATTGAAAGTACAATTTATTTAAATAGACATATTTAAATACTACAGGTATACGTATGTACATGCATATTTTCATGTCATTTTACGCCAAACTATTTTTGTGCGACGACTTCATTTCGCATTTTTGTATAAGGATATAACGGAGCTTTAATTTCGCTAAGTAGACATAAAACATAAGGTTCTACTTTATTTGTGTTTGGAATATTTTTGCGAATTTTTATTGACACTCGAAAAAAGGTTGGTTTACAGGAGTGATATTAGGAATAATAAAAGTTATATGTGGGCGAAACTTTTCACATGTTATTTTTCTTCGGTAATATATTAAAAACCATAAGATTTAATGAATTAGGTATTGGAAATCATTCAAATGGACAGAGAAACATGTTTGATGCCTTATAAACATTAGTTACGACACATAATGCATGCACTGTAAATGTTTTGTTTTATGCTTTAAGTATGTTTAAATGGAACCATAACGGCAGAAATAATTTTATTATTTATGATTGTACTGTAGAAATGTGAAATGAAATTATAGACCTCTACTTGGCTTCGTGGTCTGACTGTATGTACTCATTTCACTGTGCACAGTAGATGTAAGAATTATGATTTTTAGCAGTACTGCCAAAAACCATTTTCAGCTCTTATTCGAACTTGTAAAATCAAAACCTAAGCATTGCATGTATTGTAATTCTCAAAATGTTGTATTTTGTGGTGGTGAATAGCAAGCATTCTGTGGCGCTGTGAGTGCCCAGTCTGTGTATTCTATAGTTACCTGGTGGTAAGTGTTTGGCGAAACCGGGTACCCATATACAACAAAAATGAATATTTAAATTCCTTTTTGATTAATACGATGGCCGACAAGAGCCTGTCAAAAGATATGAAAAAACTGTAACGCTTTTTGTCATGGTACAGTTTTTTTCCAAATGTTTATGTACCATAAATGGTACAAGTTTAAAGTTTAACAAGTGACTTCCTGATAAAGCTGTCAACAGTAAGATTGTTTACTTCTTCATGGAAAAACACCATAAAACAATTAGACAAATACGATTACGTTGGAAACCATGTTTCATTTATGTCTTCTTGATAAAAATGATCACATCACACAGGTTTTATTTAACAATTAAAGTTACACACGAAATATAGCACAATAGTTTCGTTTCTGTTTTTCCTCAGAAGTGCTTTAAAACGACGTTTTACGCTTGTTGTTACGCCCTAATCAAACCGCTGCTATTCAGGGTCAGCTCTGGTTATAGTGTTTGATAACAACATTCTAATGCTCCTTTCACATCTTTGTGTACCATAGTACATCTTTATGTACCATGCTTTCACATCATTTTGTCCCATCAGTGGTACAAAAACACATGGAAAGAAATTAGCTTTCACAGCTTTTTGTGCCCAATTTCTTCTGGTTGTTTAAGCTTTGTGATATACCAAATTTGAAACTTACCTTGCAGTATAGGCAGTCAGTTATTTAAAACTTATTCTGTTAACACCAATTATCCATACAATCTGTTATAACTTAATTACATTTTAGATATAGTCATCTAAAGATCATTTGGGGGTTTAAAAACAGATTATTATTAATGCTTTGGTGAATGCAAAAAAATGAGAGCCAAATAACCATTGATAGCTTACAATGAGTCTGAAGCATAAAGATAAATCTTCACTTTTACATTTAAAATGATGCCAAAAAACACTATTTTTATTCTCGATCCTCGATTAATGATGTAAATAGAGATTGAACAGTGTTTTGATTGCGTTAAAGGTGGTATGAACGCAATGGGATACAGACATATTCAATGTAGCGCGTTAGCGCTACATGTAGAATATGTCTGTATCCCATTGCGTTCATACCACCTTTAACGCAATCAAAACACTGTTCAATCTATATATTTACATAAATAAATCTACTTTTACGTAAAATTTAAAACGATGATGGTTGCTAAGTTGGGTAACTACGGTAGTCAGGATGACCGAAGATATAATTCCGATTGTTGAATGTTATAGCTGCAGTTTGGTTTGAAATACAACAATGACACTTTTCAATTATTTTCAACATATTTTTTTTTTCAATTTGATAATATATCAATAATGTCCATTTCGAATAAAAATTGAGATAACCAAGGCGGAACGACTACCGGTATGTATCGTTGTCAGGGTAGGGATGCGGTCCGAAGTGGAGCGAGCCGCCATATTTGATTTTCAACCGAAGAAAGTGACTGTGATTTAGCCTTTTGATGGTATGACCGTTGAGCTGCTGAATGTTTGTCATGTATGTATCGGTCTAAGAACGCGATTTAGACTAAATTTTTCATAGTCATGACTTTTATTTTATTGTACGGAGGATAGACAAGTGTTTGCGTGTGTGTAGGCCTATTTTGAATGCCAAGACGCCCCCATTTAAGCTGATGATACTGTTTCGGATAGGCTACCTGTAATGGGTTTTTTTCTGGAAACCTGTATATGATCTGTTAACCTATTGTTCGCTTAGACGCTCCCAGAATTGTTCACCGACAATAAGATGTTCTGTATAAGTGACCGTACACACATGTACAACTGACGTAACTATGGGATTCCCCGAACATTCCTGAGGAAAGCCCCCGGTTGTAGCCCTGACCAGCGATTCATTTTGTAGTTTATTACCGTTACAATGCTTGAACACATGTTTTGTTTTGATGTCAAATACATATCTAATTGGATGTAATAAAAACTCTTTATTGTTATTTTAAAATCCGTCAACTTATGACGCAAAATCTTATCGAAGCGTGAACTAGAAGTAGTCCGAACCTGCACTGCTTTTGTATTCATACGTCATTGCGTTTACGCTAATTTGAACGCAACTCCCCTCCCGTTGACTATATAGGGACATATGTAAATATATGTTATTGTTCCTGTTATTTAATCATGGTTTGTGGGTTTGAAGGAACCAACCATTAGGATAGCATAATTCAAGGCTTAATGTTTAATATGATTTTGTGGCCCCTTAGCTAGAAGTCGCATTTCCTTTATACTTTCCATATCAACTTGCTGTTTAACATTATGCTAAACAATCACAAGCACAACACCAAGACATACTAGACATGAGAGTTCTTTTACCCAAGACACAAATAAGCCCACTAAAAGTGTACATATACCTGATTTCACATTCTCAAATAGACCCTCAATCATAAATAAAAAAAGAAACAGCACCAAACATTGACAAAGCCCATATCGATGAATTAAAATATATACAAGTTTGTTGCACATTACAAAAACTTGGGGAATCAAATCTTGTACCCAGATCTATACCAAATTTAGAGAGAGATATTGAGCTGCAACTTGACCAACTAAAAACCCAGTTGTTGCAGGCGCCAAATGGGACCATTGTAATTTTGAACACGAAATCCAATTTTGTGTGGACAAAAATGAATATTGTTCAACAAAAATGAGTCCACTTTTTCATTAACAAAATTTATAACATATTATAAAAGTAAGTTTTACAAGAGGCCCATGGGCCTTAAGGGTCATCTGACTATTAGTACAATACAACATAGTCGTTTAAAAGATTTTAGCCTATTTGACCTCTGTGACCTAAAATGAAGATCAAGGTCATTCATTTGAACAAACTTGGTAGCCTTTTATCCCAGCATGCTTCATGCCCAATATCAGTACCCTGGGCCTTCTGGTTCTTGAGAAGAAGTATTTTAAAGATGGCGGCCATCTTGGATTTCGGATCGACCCGAAAAATAACAACACTTTGTCGGGACCATGTCATGATCATTTCATACAAGTTTCAGCCCAATTGCACCGGTAGAACTTGAGAAGAAGTTCAAAATGTATTTTCAAGATGGCGGCTGTGGCGGCCATCTTGGATTTTGGATCGACCCGAAAAATAACAACACTTTGTCGGGACCATGTCAGAATCATTTCATGCAAGTTTCAGCCAAATCGCACTGGTAGATCTTGAGAAGAAGTTCAAAATGTGTTTTAAAGATGGCGGCTGTGGCGGCCATCTTGGTTTTTGATTGACCCGAAAAATAACAACATTTTGTTGGGACACCATGTCAGGATCATTTCATGCAAGTTTCAGCCAAAGCGCACAGGTAGAACTTGAGAAGAAGTTCAAAATGTATTTTCAAGATGGCGGCTGTGGCGGCCATCTTGGATTTCGGATCGACCCGAAAAATAACAACACTTTGTCGGGACCATGTCAGGATTATTTCATGCAAGTTTCAGCCTAATCGCACCAGTAGATCTTGAGGAGAAGTTCAAAATGTGTTTTCAAGATGGCGGCTTTGGCGGCCATCTTGGATTTCGGATCGACCCGTAAAATAACAACACTTTGTCGGGACCATGTCAGGATCATTTCATGCAAGTTTCAGCCCAATTGCACAGGTAGAACTTGAGAAGAAGTTCAAAATGTATTTTCAAGATGGCGGCTTT
Source organism: Argopecten irradians (assembly GCF_041381155.1). Lineage (NCBI taxonomy): Eukaryota > Metazoa > Mollusca > Bivalvia > Pectinida > Pectinidae > Argopecten > Argopecten irradians. The sequence continues at coordinate 33,765,759 of NC_091137.1, forward strand.
GGCGGCCATCTTGGATTTCGGATTGACCCGAAAAATAACAACACTTTGTCGGGACCATGTCAGGATCATTTCATGCAAGTTTCAGCCAAATCGCACCGGTAGAACTTGAGAAGAAGTTCAAAATGTGTTTTCAAGATGGCGGCTGTGGCGGCCATCTTGGATTTCGGATCGCCCGAAAAGTAACAACACTTTGTCGGGACCGTGTCAGGATCATTTCATGCAAGTTTCAGCCTAATTGCACCGGTAGAACTTGAGAAGAAGTTCAAAATGTATTTTCAAGATGGCGGCTGTGGCGGCCATCTTGGATTTGGGATCGACCTGAAAAATAACAACACTTTGTCGGTACCATGTCAGGATCATTTCATGCAAGTTTCAGCCAAACCGCACGGGTAGAACTTGAGAAGAAGTTCAAAATGTATTTTCAAGATGGCGGCTGTGGCGGCCATCTTGGATTTCGGTTTGACCCGAAAAATAACACCACTTTGTCAGGACCATGTTAGGATTATTTCATGCAAGTTTCAGCTAATCGCACTGGTAGAACTTGAGAAGAAGTTCAAAATGTGTTTTCAAGATGGCGGCTTTGGCGGCCATCTTGGATTTCGGATCGACCCGTAAAATAACAACACTTTGTCGGGACCATGGCAGGATCATTTCATGCAAGTTTCAGCCAAATCGCACTGGTAGATCTTGAGAAGAAGTTCAAAATGTGTTTTAAAGATGGCGGCTGTGGCGGCCATTTTGGATTTCGGATCGACCCGAAAAATAACAACACTTTGTCGGGACCATGTCAGGATCATTTCATGCAAGTTTCAGCCCAATTGCACAGGTAGAACTTGAGAAGAAGTTCAAAATGTATTTTCAAGATGGCGGCTTTGGCGGCCATCTTGGATTTCGGATTGACCCGAAAAATAACAACACTTTGTCGGGACCATGTCAGGATCATTTCATGCAAGTTTCAGCCAAAGCGCACAGGTAGAACTTGAGAAGAAGTTCAAAATGTATTTTCAAGATGGCGGCTGTGGCGGCCATCTTGGATTTCGGATCGACCCGAAAAATAACAACACTTTGTCGGGACCATGTCAGGATTATTTCATGCAAGTTTCAGCCTAATCGCACTGGTAGAACTTGAGAAGAAGTTCAAAATGTGTTTTCAAGATGGCGGCTTTGGCGGCCATCTTGGATTTCGGATCGACCCGTAAAATAACAACACTTTGTCGGGACCATGGCAGGATCATTTCATGCAAGTTTCAGCCAAATCGCACTGGTAGATCTTGAGAAGAAGTTCAAAATGTGTTTTAAAGATGGCGGCTGTGGCGGCCATTTTGGATTTCGGATCGACCCGAAAAAATAACAACACTTTGTCGGGACCATGTCAGGATCATTTCATGCAAGTTTCAGCCCAATTGCACAGGTAGAACTTGAGAAGAAGTTCAAAATGTATTTTCAAGATGGCGGCTTTGGCGGCCATCTTGGATTTCGGATTGACCCGAAAAATAACAACACTTTGTCGGGACCATGTCAGGATCATTTCATGCAAGTTTCAGCCAAATCGCACCGGTAGAACTTGAGAAGTAGTTCAAAATGTGTTTTCAAGATGGCGGCTGTGGCGGCCATCTTGGATTTCGGATCACCCGAAAAGTAACAACACTTTGTCGGGACTGTGTCAGGATCATTTCATGCAAGTTTCAGCCTAATTGCACCGGTAGAACTTGAGAAGAAGTTCAAAATGTATTTTCAAGATGGCGGCTGTGGCGGCCATCTTGGATTTCGGATCGACCTGAAAAATAACAACACTTTGTCAGGACCATGTCAGGATCATTTCATGCAAGTTTCAGCCTAATCGCACCGGTAGAACTTGAGAAGTAGTTCAAAATGTGTTTTCAAGATGGCGGCTTTGGCGGCCATCTTGGATTTCGGATCGACCCGAAAAATAACAACACTTTGTCGGGACCATGGCAGGATCATTTCATGCAAGTTTCAGCCAAATCGCACTAGTAGAACTTGGGAGAAGTTCAAAATGTGAAAAGTTAACGCACGGCGCACGGCGCACAGCGCACGGCGGACGACGACGGACGAAACATGACGACTATAGGTCATCCTGACCCTTCGGGTCAGATGACCTAAAAACATGATATATTTGACCAATAATTAATCATCTTTATTTTAATGTCAATTATGAGTGGTCTAGTACACAGTTCACCATGTAACTTGGTGTACTTTTTTTTCAAATCCAATAGCAGTTTACAAAATTTTAAATAAAAGCGCTCAATTGTTCGTACATTTGTAAAACCCCATATTTCACAACCGTATAACAAAACAGGTTTAACTATTTTTTCAAATAGTTCAAAAATACATCTAACTGATAAATTCAATTTTCTGCCTTTTCTCAAAATATCATACATTGCAATCGATGCTTTTTAATATTCTGACTCTTTGCATCATTACCTAAATAGTTAAATTTATTAACACATTCTATTACGTTATTATCAAATCTGAAAACATGTCTATTAACAAATCTTCTTTTTGAAAACACCATACATTTGGTTTTATCATTATTTACTCTTAATTTCCAGCGAATACAGTACTCACTAAATATATCAAGCTGATTTTGAAGATCAGTAGGATTATCGGAAAATAATTAATTTTCTCTTTGTTACAGGCTTTCTGATTGGTCCATTCATTTTTTTCATTCTACGATGAAAAAAAATCCGAGAATGGCGCGGAATTCCCGACGTTATCATGACGTCACAATAGAAACATTGACGTTGCGTATTGATTTGGAAAAAATAATCCCTTGGAAAAAATCAATGGAATCGTACGTGTAAATGTATTTCATTTTATAAAGTAGCCTGGGAAATTAATTATAAGTATTGAAGTCACTATTTTTTAATTTCATCGGGGTATGAAATAAATTGTGTTTGCAAACTTTTGTGAGAATCCGCGGATTCACACAATTTGCAAACAAAATTTATCATGTTCAAACAATTACGTTTTTGGATTGTAAAATATCAGATAATCCTGGGTTTTTCCTCGTATATATATTTTTTTCAATCATATGTAATATTTACCTTTACAAAATACAGATATGAAATCATATAATGGAAGGAATTGTTAAAATTATGTATTATGGAAAGCTCATTGAAATTTTGGGGGATGTAATATTTAGAGACGATATAGTGCAACTACTAACTATGAATATACCTTAAGGAATTGAGAACGCGACTTCTTTAATTACAAACATGTATGAAAAGCTACAAAACGATGTATGTCTGTTAACATTAGGAAAAACGATAAATGCAAGCGAGCAAATTAAAAGGACGCTTTGGACTGATAAGGATTTGTTCAGCCTTCGAAAAACCGTAAATAGTCTTTGGTAGTAAACTTAAAAAGTCAAGATATGACTCGCACTTAGGTTAAATTCCTCTAATATACAAAACAACTTAAAAGGATGAAAAAACTAAAAAGAGAGCTTTCAAACAAACATTACTGAACAAAATCAATAGAATATCAATTAATGATTCTAAACAGTTATTGGCAGCAAGTACTTAAAATGCAAAAAGCAATGATAACTGTGAAGATCCTCCTAATATTGGCAAGAGTTTGTTGCACATTACAAAAACTTGGGAATCAAATCTTGTACCCAGATCTATACCAAATTTAGAGAGAGATATTGAGCTGCAACTTGACCAACTAAAAAACCCAGTTGTTGCAGGCGCCAAATGGGACCATTGTAATTTTGAACACGAAATCCAATTTTGTGTGGACAAAAATGAATATTGTTCAACAAAAATGAGTCCACTTTTTCATTAACAAAATTTATAACATATTATAAAAGTAAGTTTTACAAGAGGCCCATGGGCCTTAAGGGTCATCTGACTATTAGTACAATACAACATAGTCGTTTAAAAGATTTTAGCCTATTTGACCTCTGTGACCTAAAATGAAGATCAAGGTCATTCATTTGAACAAACTTGGTAGCCTTTTATCCCAGCATGCTTCATGCCCAATATCAGTACCCTGGGCCTTCTGGTTCTTGAGAAGAAGTTATTTAAAGATTTTAGCCTATTTGACCCCCGTGACCTTGAATGAAGGTCAAGGTCATTTATTTGAACAAACTTGGTAGCCCTTCATCCCAGCATCCTACAGGCCAAATATCAGTACCCTGGGCCTTCTGGTTCTTGAGAAGAAGTCGTTTAAAGATTTTAGCCTATTTGACCTCTGTGACCTTGAATGAAGGTCAAGGTCCTTCATTTGAACAAACTTGGTAGCTCTTCATCCTAGTATGTCACAGGCCCAATATCAGTACCCTGGGCATTCTGGTTCTTGAGAAGAAGTCGTTTAAAGATTTTAGCCTATTTGACCCTCGTGACCTTGAATGAAGGTCAAGGTCATTTATTTGAACAAACTTGGTAGCCTTTCACCCCAGCATCCTACAGGCCAAATATCAGTACCCTGGGTCTTCTGGTTCTTGAGAAGAAGTCGTTTAAAAGATTTTAGCCTTTTTGACCCCTGTGACCTTGAATGACGGTCAAGGTCATTCATTTGAACAAACTTGGTAGCCCTTCATCCCAGCATGTCACAGGCCCAATATCAGTACCCTGGGCCTACTGGTTCTTGAAAAGTAGTTGTTTAAAGATTTAAGCCTATTTGACCCTCGTGACCTTGAATGAAGGTCAAGGTCATTTATTTGAACAAACTTGGTAGCCCTTCATCCCAGCATGTCAGAGGCCTAAAATCAGGTCTCTAGGCCTCTTAGTTATTCACAAGAAGTTGTTTAAAGGATTTTACCCTATTTGACCCCTGTGACCTTGAATGAAAGTCAAGGTCATTCATTTTATCAAACTTGGTAGCCCTTCATACCAGCATCCTACAGGCCAAATATGAGTACCCTGGGCCTTCTGGTTATTGAGAAGAAGTCGTTTGAATGAAAAGTTTACGCACGGCAGACGCCGGATGGCACACGGTGGACGGCGCACAGCGGACGGCGCACGATGACGGACGGTGCATGATGACAATAGGTCATCCTGACCCTTCGGGTCAGATGACCTAACAATCTTCCAGTGGACAAAAGTCAAGACGAAATTCAATTTCGTGACACAAAATTGAATTATGTTGTAACAAAATCACTTTCGTCTTACAAAAATGTTTTTTAAAATAACAGCTTCATTTTCATTATCACAAAAATAAATTTTGTTAAACAAAATCATCTTTCAGTGGACAAATTTCATTTTTGTGGACAGAATTCATTTTCGTCTCAACAAATGACAGAGGCATCTCTCTCCAAAGGTGTTTTGAAAAGTTATTTAATTTTATTTTAAACAAAAGGCTTAAAATGTTTATGCAAAAGATTATATGTCCAAATCAGTTTGGGTTTCAAAAATATTGTAGAACTTCTGATGCCTTGTTCGTATTACAATGTAACATTGCTAAAGATGCTCAACCGCTGACAGAGCATGAATGATACTCATCATTTGAACAATCATTGGTGTTTGATCATGTATATGTATGTCTAATTAAAACACAAAGTAATATACAATATCTGGTTTTGCCTTTAATCCTCAATTAAGTTTAAAACGTCCATGACAGAATATTCTAATATTATTGGGGGGTGGGGGGTGGTAAATAAGGGGATAGTTTAAGTCCTAACCTTTTCAACATGTACATTTATTACATTTATGATTTACCATTCATTCTGAATAACAATTTAGCTGTTGGTAGTTTGTCATTTGCGGATGACTTATTGACTTTACCAGAAACTCCCGAGGGACTGCAGTAATCATTAATTGAATTGGAAAAATACTATGAAAAATGGCAGCTACAATAAATACTAAGAAAACAAAAACAATGATCTTCCAAATAAGGCAGAGAAATATCCAAACTAAATATAATGTAAAACCGTTTATGTTTAAAAATCAGGAAATTGAATAAATCTCTGAGTATAAATATTTAGATACAACTTTATGTAACAACGGTAAATATATGCTAGCTGCTAAGGAATAGTGTAAAAAGTAGAATTAAAGTTTTGTACTCAATTAGGCAATATTTGAACATAAAATAGCTGATATGCCCATATGGCTCTGGAAAAAGTTGCATAATTCATTAGTAAGGCCAATCTTAACATACAATTCTGAAAAATGGTATGCTGACTTTTACAATAAAATTGCAAATGCAAGTATAGGAGCTAGTGTGAATAATTCAACATTTGACGAATTTTCAATAATAGATAAAACGCTATTTGAACAAATAAATTTAAAATTTGGAAAGTTTGCAGTAAATATTGCTTACAGTTCTGAATTATCGCACTATTACACTAGACTGATTCATTAATACACAAGCATTGTGTTATTTGACTAAAGAATATCACAAGATGACATGAATGATCTTGTAAAAGAAGCTTTGAAGGTAAGTAAAAGCATTCATGAAAGTGGATCATATTCGTGGTTTTCAAACTATCAAGTATTATCAACGAAAATACATCACATTTGACATTAAAAGGGAAAACTTCAGTAGGTAGGAACAAACCAGATTAAAGCGGTCATTTCAAAAATTTATACTTTGTAGATTTGACATTATCTTGTTAAAATTGCTGGCAAAACTTGGACCTAGATATTGAAGCTGGTAAGACAAAAAAATCCTCATGTGTATACAGTGAATCCTACTGAAAGAAAAATGTTCTTATCTAAATACAAAATTAACTCTATGTTCACAGACTATGAAGATTTAGTAAATTAGTAAAGTTATTGTCATCCAATGAACCACAACTTCTGCAGGATTTGGGCCTCTTTATTAAAAAGTCGTTTGAACTGAGGAAAGTGGGCTTGCTGAATGCATGAGTTTGTTCTCGTTTTATTATTATTGTTTGATACATGTAAACGTTATCTTAACTAATTTGCTATCAACTCTTTTGTGTGGATGTAAAAATGCAAATACAATGTATTGTGTATTAGTAAACGATTTCGTTTACGGAAAGTGCCGAACATTCCCGATTGGAAAATGATTCTTACAGCTCTTTCAAACTGTTTCGTCCCCGGAAATTCATTCCCAAGATTCTGGAAACAAAAATAATTTGATTGGTCAATTTGAAAGGTCACCGGAACGTGGCCCCTAACGATATATCATTAGGCTGACCCAACGACCGATAACTAGCAAGGAGACCTAACTCTCGATGGATCGTGAAATTAGTTAAAGTTGAAAAGTTTTTTTATTTAAGTTCATAATGTTACATTAACGAATAACAGAAAGGAGAAACCAGCAGCTAAATTCAAAACACAATTTAATTATATATATACAATATTATACAGAGATGGTTTACAATGTCTAAAGTAATTGGTGGTGGTACAAGAGTAGTACGATGATTTAAAGTGTTACTTATCTGTATGCGAATGTCCTGGTATAATCCTTGATCCTTCCAGGTTTCAAATTAACAATAATCAAAAATCCACGAGGAAAATGAATGTCCACAGATGATTTGTAAAGTTGCAGGCAATATGAATAAATCCACACAAAGTGTTGTAATAATCCACAGATAAAGTCACAATAGCTCTCCCAATAGAATCTTATATGGCGCTGTACAATTCTTGATATGTCTTATTACAGGTCTCATTACAGTTCTGATTAGCCTTGGGCAGCTGGAGTATATATAGCTTAACCCTAATTCAAGAATAATTGGAGAACCTTCTACTTCTAGAAATATCTAACTAAAAGCAGTAAACAAATAAACACACATAACTTTCTGGAAATAGATCATTCTAGATCTCTACTTAAAATCAACATGTTTACAAACATATTTGTTTATGCATGATTATATTCTAGAAAGTTCTATAACCTAGACTAATGATATGACCTTTATAGGATGTATTGATAAAAAAAGCTATAGGAGTTATCTCCCTTATCTCATAACTACATTTATTTAGTGTCATACATAACACACCCCTCCTTAAAGAAAAGAAAATTTTCTTGAAAAGGAAACTTTCTTGACATATTAAGTCATATTTAAATCCTTGATAAAGCATCAGCTAGAATATTGTCTTTCCCTTTGATATGTTTGATGTCAAGATTGTACTCTTGCAAAGTCAAACTCCACCTGAGAATTCTTTGATTTTTGTTTTTCATTTTTCCAATGAATGTTAAAGGGTTGTGGTCGGTGAAGACCAACACAGGCACAACTGTAGTGCAGAGATACACATCAAATTGGTTTCAAGGCCAAAATCAACGCTAAAACATTCTTTCTCAATGGTGGAATAATTTCTCTGGTGTTTGTCAAACTTTTTCGAGAAATAACAAATTGGATGGTCAATTTGTTCAGTACCTTCTTGCATCAAACAGCACCAACACCTACATCACTGGCGTCAACAAACAGTTTTAAACTGTTTATTAAAATCTGGAGCAGTCAGAACTGGTGAGTTTGATAGTATGGCTTTCAATTTCTCAAATGCAGACTTACATTTGTCTGACCAAACAAATTTGACATTTTTCTTTAACAAAGCAGTAAGTGGAGCTGCTATAACAGAGAAATTTTAACAAAATTTTCTGAGTAGTATCCAGCCATACCAAGATAACCACTCATCAGCTCATCTCTTGCCCCTCTGGAGCTGGGAAAATGTGGATAATTGTTCTCTACTTTGGGCTCTGAACTGGTTTATACTTGACCCTGTCCTACAACTTGCCTAAAAATTCAACAGTTGCTTGACATATTTCATCCTTTTCAATAAGTTTAACTGTCTATTTTCCATGGTTGTCGTGTCTTTCGTAATGAAATTCACGTAATACCGCGTAGATGGTACTTCACCTCGGTGTCGTCGGTAGTTGTTGTCGGCATCTATGTATTCTCTCTTCCACAGCCTTTCCAGGTACTGATATTCACGCTGTTAAGAGACACGTTAACAATCGTACCGTGCGGGGCATTCTTCATACCAAATTGGGCAATAAAACTTTGATACTGGTACAAACCTTGCGAGGTTAACAAAATGCCGACACTTCTTTTCTTGCTCTTTCTGTTAATGGCATCATGCACTAATACTCCTTTCAACAGGTCCAAACTTGCTTACGTACTTGGGCTTTGCCAACTTTGTCAATACACGAGTCAATCCTTGGAATTGGATAAGAGTCTGTTTTACTGACAGAGTTTACTTTTCTGAAGTCAGTACAGAACCGGTATGTCTTGTCTGGCTTTGGTACCAGAACACATGGAGAGCTCCATTCACTTTTGCTTGGTTCAATAATATCATTGTCCAACATGTATTGAATTTCTTTCTTTAAGTGTTCTTCTTTCAAAGGATTGACACGGTAAGGATGTTGCTTGACAGGTGGCGCATCGCCTACATCCACGTCGTGATAGATAGCATCTGTTTTGCCTGGTGTATCCGGGGAAACAATATGTTTATACTCAAGTATCAAATCTTTAAGTTCATTGCGTTCCTTTTCCGATAGATGACATAGTTTCTTGTCCAAGTTCGCGAGCACATCTGAGTTCCGTAACTTTTTTTTTTTTTTATTTTTTTTATTTTTTTCTTTTTGCATAATTACATTACAACACAATGTACATAGTCACAATAACAAAAACAATATACAGGTACACATATATATGTATTCACAATCACATATCACACACAAAAACACACATACACACACCCACACATCCTCACACCCACACACTCCCACCCACACACTCACCCTTACACACACCTACATTCGTGCAAGAATGTACACACAAATATTTCATTTTAAGGGAAAATTTTATAATTGAATTTTATAATTGTTATAAATAGCACAATATTAATATCAAGTGTATTGTTATACTAGTTTAAAATACGTATTTGAACAGGCGATGTATTTTCAATCACAACTTACAAAATCAGTTATCCAGTAATAAAAAGATTATAATGATTTATCTTGAAATATCTTATATATTTTACTCAAATGGCTTGGTAAATATCTAATGAAAAAAACACATTTCTAATACTCAAATGTACATGTATCATTGTACTCTCACACATATTCTCTGCCTCAAGCGCATACACCCACACACAGTAATCACGTGCATAATGATATATTACATTTACATGATACGCGAGAAAACATAAACATTTTTTGTTGCCATTTATTTTTTTAAATAATACAGGACTAAGTTATGGATAAGAAACTATGATTGAGTAATACAGAGTATTGTAGTTGGTTTCTTAATAAAATAAAAAAAAATTGAATGGTTGGACCAGCATAAGTGATTGATTTTATTTCAGAGAAATCATTAGCTGAAAATATTTTGCCAATTTTCCCACAGTTTTGTTAAATTTGTCAATAGTCATGTTTTTCTGGGCTAATGTTTTTTTCAATATTAAATCTATACAAAAGGAAGTTTTTTATTTCATTTAACGTTATTTTATCATTTTTCCTGGATGAGCAATAAATAGAGTACTTTGTGTGGAGGATTATGAAATTGAGAGGATAAGAAGTTTGCAAATTTTCACTTTTACCAAAAAGAATAGAAGTTAAATTTAATTGAATAGTTTTATTTATTTTATTTTGTATCCACTCTATAAGCATCTGCCAAATCCTTTTAATTTCATCACACACTCCCAAAATAGATGTTGAATACTTTCAATTTCAGTTTTGCATATATTACATTTATTACAGTTTTTTATTCCTATGTTTTTTAGATAAGTGTTTACAGGCAAAATTCTATGTTGTAGTCTGTATTGGAACCATTGTATTGTAGTGTCTTTTGACAGTTTAAAGGTATTTTCATAAACTTGCTTCCAATTTTCAATATCCATATTTAAGTTTGAAGTCCATTTCAATTCAGCTGTATTTGTATTTTGTACGGAATTTATAAGTGAATTTGTACATGTCTTTACATCCTTTATTATTATTTTTATCAGAATATTTATATGATTTGGAATAAAAGGTCTAGTTATATCAAAATTTTTTCCCTTTTCTATTTGGTTCGATCTTGGCGCAGTTTTGATTGATTCGCAAATTCCTCTATAGAACAAAAAATTGGAAGATTCTAAATTAAATTTTTGTTTGAAGCTTTCAAAATTTCAAAAACACATTTGATTTGAATCCATAAAGTCTGATATAAATTTTATACCTTTTTCGTACCATTCTTTATTGAAAAAGGATACATTATCTATTTTAAGAAGGGGATTATACCATACAGGAGATTTTATAAATTCTTCAAGTGTTGTGATGAAGTCAGAATCAGATATGTTTGACCATGCTTGGAAAACATTTTCCCAAAATTTATTATTAGTTTTAACTTTTTTTCAAAAAATCTGATCCCATATCTATAAACTTTGAAATTTTAAAATGTTCTGTTTCAAATATACTTATCCATTCTTTTTCTTCAGCCACTATTAGTCTTCGTAGCCAAGTTGATTTTAAACTTATTATAAATTTCTGGAGGTCAATCATTTTTAAACCCCCGTCCTCATAATTTTTAATCAATGTATCCCGTTTTATTCGATCAATTGATGATTGCCAAACAAAGTGAAAGAAGTTTTTATTCAGCGTATTGATTTTATCTATATTTGGGTTAGGAATAGACATAAATAGGTGATTTAATTTAGGTAATAAAATGGATTTTATTACTACAATTCTTCCTATGGGTGTGAGCACCCTTTTTGACCATTGCACAATATTTTTTTATCTATTGTATTAATTGCCTTATCATAATTCATATTACTAATTTCATCTAAATTTATAGAAAAGTCAATACCTAATAAGGTGAATTTTGTTTTCCCCCACACTAGTTTCCATCTATGGTGGTAGACATCTTTACTGAATTTCTTACTTCCAATCCATATGACATTTGTTTTATCATTATTTATTTTCAGGCCTGATATTTGTCCAAAAATGTCTAAAACCTGCAATGCTTCATTAAATGATTTCTCTGATCCATCTAAGATGAGAGATGTGTCGTCTGCGAACTGCGAAAGTTTATGGTTTTTCTCTCCAATACCTATACCGCTTATGTTTTTGTTATTTTTAATCATAATAGCTAGGATTTCTGCGACTAGGAGAAATAAATATGGTGATATGGGGTCGCCTTGGCGGCAGCCTCGGCCAATATTAAAAGGTTTGGATAGAATACAATTTTGAGTTATGGCAGAAAATGTGTTTTTATTAAATGTCTGTACCCATTTTTTAAAACTATCTCCAAAGTTAAAAAAATCCATGACTTTTTCGAGAAAATTCCAAGATACCGAGTCAAAAGCTTTTTCGAAATCTATAAATATGAGTAGCCCTGGTATATTATTAATTTCTGTAAAATTCATTAAGTCATAAATTAATCTAGTATTTTCTCCAATATATCTACCTTTAATAAAACCTGTTTGTGTTTTTGAAATAATTGTGTCTAGAACTTGTTTTAGTCTGTTTGCTATGCATGCTGAGGCTAGTTTGTATGTAACATTCAATAAAGTTATAGGTCGCCAATTTTTTAAATATTGTCGTGGTTTATCACCTTTTGGGATGCATGTAATGATACCTTGTCGCTGTGTAATTGACATCTGTCCAATTTCATATCCATAATTTAAAGATCGAACTAAAAATGCTTTTATGTCTATCCAAAAAAATTTAAAAAAATTCACAAGTGAAGCCATCTGATCCAGGAGATTTGAAGTTTTTCATTTTTTTAAGTGCAATTAAAAGTTCTTGTTCTGTTATTTTTCCATCAAGTTGTTTACTTTGTTGGTCTGAAAGTCTATCAATATTACATCCTTGAAGAAGTTCATCTAAATTTACATTTTGGAGAGAGTCAGAACGGTCTTTGTATAGATTTTTGTAAAAATTTTCAACCTCTGTTAGAATGCTTTTCCTGTTCAATGATGAGTTCTCCATTTTCTCTTTCTATTCTGTTAATAGTTTTATTTATGAAATTTTGTGATTCTAGATTACAAAAGTATCTTGTTGGTTTTTCACCCTCGTCTAATAGTTGTGCTTTTGATCTTATCATTTCCCCACTCATTTTTAATTTTCTGATATTTGTGAGTTCATTTTTTTTAGTTTCGTAATCTTGTACATTTACTTTCCATGCGTCATTTTTCTCCATATTTTCTATATCTAACAGAAGTTGTTTTTCTTTCTTGTCTTTTTCTTTTTTAAGGTGTGAAGAATATGTTATTGTAGCACCTCTAATTTCCATTAAAAGTGTTTCTAAAAATAATTGATCATTAATGTCAAATAATAAATCTTTATCTAATATATCAGTGATGTTGTTATTAATTGGTGAAGCATATTGTTGTTTAACTCTAGCAATAGTATTTTTTATTTTGTTAATATATTCTTTGTCATAAAGCAGACTGTTGTTAAATTTCCAAAGACCTTTACCTTTAACAAAATTTGAAGTTTTTAAATCTAGAGATATAATTGAATGATCACTTCTGTAACTAGAGTGTATATTTGCTTTTTCTGATTGATTTAAAAGATTTTCTGAAATAAGAAAGAAGTCTAGTCTAGCCTGTTTTATTGGGTTTTTCCTTCGCCATGTATATCTTTTTTGTGTAGGATGGAGGTTACGATAAATATCAATCTAATTATAGTCTTCTATCAGTTTAATTATTCTGTTACGTGCTCTAGGGTTGTTTGTATGTTTATAATTTGATGTATCAGTATCAGGGTTTAGGACTAGATTAAAGTCACCACAAATGATGGTACGTGGGTTATTAAATTTGTCTATTATGTTTTGTACTGAGTCAAAGAATGTTGGTTCGTCGTTATTAGGACCATATATGTTTTAAGAGAGTATATCTATTTTTTTCCATTGTTAGATCTACTGCTAAAAAGTTTCCTTGGTTATCACAATGTGTATCATGTATATTGAATTCAAAATTATTTTGAAATAAAATGCATACACCCCTAGCATTTGTCCTATAGGAACTGAATAAACATTTAAAGCCCATTGATCTGATTATTTTTATCTCTTTTGTATCTGCATGTAAAGTGAGTGTCTTGCAGACAAAAAATTACACTGTTACCTGTAGTTTTGATTTTTAAGAAATTAAAGAAGTCATTAACGTTTTTCTAACCTTGACCTAAACCCATGCGCTGTTCGCACAGGACAATATTCTTATACTACTATTTGACATTTAATGATATAAAGAGTATCCCTAAATTGATATTGGGTCCACTATTTGACACTTAGTTAAGCATTTGAATAAAAAAGCGCAAACATTTTTCTTAATGAACTGGCTATATGTGTCTTGTGAACAGACGGAAAATGTTTCTGCATCTAAGACTGTCCATTCATACATTAACACACCACAATATTCAAAAACATCAACATCAAACATGAAAAGACAAAAGTCATATTAAAGATTACACATTAAGATGGAGAAAGGGGGGCAAGAAAAAAAACTAACAACAAAAGACTGTTCCACTTGACCATATTAAAATTGACAGATCTGTTTTCTGTTATCCAAAGTAATTTCTGATATATTGTGGGATATATGATTGAGTTCTTCAATAGCAATGAAATTCGCTTGTCTGTTATGTTTGACCATTATTACTTAAAAAGATAAATAACACAAATATTAAATATATTCATACATTAGAATATGTCGGCTACAAATACTTACAAGGGACAGATCCGCCTAGTCATAATTGGCTGATATTTCCGTTAATAATTCCGTCTACAGAGTGAGCACATGGGACTAATAACAGGAAGTTGTGTCTATTCAGCGACTAATAGTTAATTTGTTCCTCTGCCGTTACTAGGAATCCGGAATTTAGAAAATATTGATAAACAAAAAATAGTAATAAAAATAGATTTCCATCGTTAATAGTAGGATAGACGCATAGCAGAAAAAAAACTTATTTGGCTAGCTATGCACTTTGTGCTGTATTTAAGGAATTGATATATATATTATAATATATAAATATTTAGGATTTTTGAAAGTAGTGTATTTGGCTCTCCCACTCCATAGGGAAAAATATTAAAAAGTATTATTCAGAAAAAAAAAAAAAAAAAAATAAGACTAATTAAGAGTACAGATTTTGGAGTACTTATTTGTAGGAATTTAGTTAAAAATATCAGGTCATAAAGTTTGAAATTATTTTACATGTAGTTCAGTGAGCTGAAAAATCACATACATTTTTGTATATATATTGATATCTGCCCATATACACATGTACGTGCATGTGATTGTAATTTACAATAATACAAATATACATTTATCAAAAATTCATCGGTGTCCGGGTTTTAAAACTATGGTAAACATATTTATATGTACTTTATATATAAGTATAGGAAACGGATTGAAGGGTAGTAGATACAATAACTCAAAGTCAAGCATTAATTTTCTTATATACATGTTGGTTTTCTTGACGGTTAGAACTTTGTCACATTTTATTGTCAACTGATCCTTTATGCAAGCGATCCCCATAGATATGTCTGAGGTCTTCTTACCTATATAATTTGTACCGTGATCTACCACAGTTTGTCTTAATTTTTATTTTTCACGTTGCTGCACCAAGCAACGTAGGATAAAGGGGCACTGGCGGGCGCGCGCTCGATAATCGACTGATTATAACTAGTTGTGTCTTCGTCCCGAATTGTTATTCCTTTATTTTTAAGCACGTTTACTTTTATCTACAGGAGCGTAGTTGGTCCGATGATTTTGAATTTTGTTCGCCGTTGAACGAATTTACAGATGATATTTCTTGAGCGTTTCTCTGTGTAAGATCCTAGTCTATGTGCGACGTCAATCTCTTTGGAATCGATATCTAGGTTGAGGGTTCCTTTACACATTGTAATAATAGCCTGTACAGTTTCTTCTACCGTCTCGTCATTTTTCCTGTCATCTACACCAGAAATCCGTATCGAATTTGCGCGAGTTCCGTAACTTAACACCACAGTCTAAAACCTACATCTTGTACACCACCATCTAAGTCTAATTTACAAATATCAGCTGTACTTTTCACTTTGTGATGGTACAGAGGCCAAAGTAGCAATAGGTTGAGAGGTCTTGCTCTCTTCTCTATCTACATATTTCTTAAGCATATTAACATGACATAATTGAGTTTTCTTGCGCCTCCCTGGAGTTTGCACAATGTAGTTAACATCATCGACCTTTTTCTCAACATAAGGTCCAAAATATCTAGCTTGCAAAGGCTGACTCGGTATTGGTAATAAAGCCAAAAATTTTGTCACCTGGATCAAAACTTCTTGCACGGGCATCTTTATCATACCATGTTTTCATTTTGGTTTGAGTAACGGGCCAAATTTTCTTTTGCCAATTCACATGCCCTTGTCAACCTTTGCTTAAAGTTAGACACATACTCTAAGAGATTCACTTTAGAATCTTCGTCCAAAATTTTGTCTTTCAAAATTTTCAAAGGACCACGTACAGTGTGTCCAAACACAAGTTCAAAGGGACTGAAGCCAAGAGATTCTTGTACAGGTTCTCTAACGCCAAACAACAACATGTGTATACCTTCGTCCCAATCTCTTTTGTTTTCACAAAACAATAAGATCTCATCGTATTCTTCAATGTCTGATGAAAACGTTCTAAAGCACCCTGAGACTCTGGATGATAAGCACTAGACTTATACTGCTTGATCTGGAGCTGGTACATGACTTGTTGAAAATACCAGACATGAAATTCGAACCTTGGTCCGATTGGACAGCTTTTGGAAGACCAACCAATGTAAAGAATTTAACCAAAGCCTTGACTATGTTAGGGGCTTTAATATTCCTGAGTGGAATGGCTTCAGGAAAGCGTGTGGAAGCACACATAATAGTTAAAAGATACTCATTCCCAGACTTAGTTTTGGGTAGAGGACCTACACAGTCTATAATGACTCTATTAAATGGTTCCTCAAATGCTGGAATGGGATGCAAAGGTGCAACAGGGATTTTCTGATTAGGTTTCCCTACCACCTGACAAGTATGACAAGACCTACAAAAATCAGCCACATCCCGTTTCAACTTGGGCCAAAAGAAGTGATCTAAGATCCTGTTATAAGTCTTGGTCACACCTAGATGCCCTGCCATAGGTACGTCATGAGACAAACTTAGAATATCTTGCCTATACCTCGGTGGGACAACTATTTGATTGACAACCTTCCAGTCTTCCTCGGGAGACACATCAGGGGGGCGCCACTTGCGCATCAACACACCTGACTGACGGAAGTAACAAACCGGGACTTTCTCAGCCTCTTCCTCACTCAAAGCCCGATTACACAATAAGGAGATTTCAGGATCTTTTTCCTGTTCTACTATAAGCTCCTTTCTAGACAAAGATGATTTGCTCATCATGTCAGACAAAGAAGTACCCTTGTTAGGAACAACTCCATCACTATCAAAGTCTACAGGATTGCTCAAAAGATCACACTTGCCCCCGATATCCTCTATATCATGAGCCAAGAAAGTGTCACCTAACCCTGGACTATAATGATCCTCAACTACTGCAACATCAGAAACCTTCTGACCCATTGATCGAGTTACAGCACAAGAAGGGAAAATACCAGGAAATTCCTGTTGAATAGTCTCAGCATCACCTGTTTTATCTGGAATACTGGACACTAAGGGATCTACCCTAACTTTCTCTCCAGCCAAGTCATTGCCTAAAATGAGCGACACGCCCTCTATGGGAAGTTCCGTCTAACACCAATGGTGACAGGCCCAGTAACCAAGTCTGACTTTAAATAAACACAATGGAGAGGCACATTAACAAAACCTAACTCTACACCTTGAAGCAAAACACTACTACCACACGAGGTCTCCTCAGACAAAGGCACTACGCCATCTAATATTAAAGAATGAGAAGCCCCAGTATCTCTCAAAATCTTCACAGGTTTCAAGTTGGTGATATCACTAGAAAGTGAAACAAAACCTTCAGAAATGAAGGGAGAGTACTTCTCCAAGACACTATCAGACTCTGAGCTCTTAATCTCAACAGACACTTTAGAATCTTCCACAATATCACTAAGTTTCTGACTAGGCTTTGACATAGCTAACACAGAAGGAACTGACTGTTTACGCCTTTGCTCCTTACGCTGGAGAGAATAACATTCAGACATAATATGTCCTACTTTCTTGCAGTAATTACAAACAGGACCAGAAGGAGACCCCACACCTGCCCTATGATCTGTTTTAGAATCAGACTTAGTCTTATCACCTAATTCAGGTTTGTCGTTAGAAGGGCCACTAAAGGTTGGGTTCCTAGGCTAACCAAATTTACTAGTACCTGTGGTACTGTTTTTGTCTTGAGAACTGTTTTTAACAAATGAGCCTTTGTGGGTGAGAGCGTAATCATCAGCCATTGTAGCTGCTTCACTAAGTGTTTCAACTTTTCTCTCATCTAAATGAGTTTTTATGTTTATGTGGACACAACGTTTAAACTCCACTATCAACAATAATTGCCTCAATTTACCGAAATCCTCATCAATTTCTTTAGAATCACACCACCTATTAAATAATTGTTCTTTTTCTCTGGCAAATTCTACATGAGTTTGTTCATCTCTCTTTCTCCAGTTTCGAAATTTCTGGCGGTAAGCCTCAGGAACTAACTCATAAGCTTTCAAAATAGCTTTCTTGACTACTTGGTAATTTGAAATATCATCAACAGATAAAGAAGAATAAATGTCTCTAGCTTTACCAATCAGGACACTTTGAAGAAGCATTGTAAGCTTATCTTCAGGCCATTTCATACTGTCAGCTATTTTCTCAAAATGCAAAAAATACTTGTCAACTTCTTTCTCTTGAAAAGGAGGAACTAACCTAATATTTCTACTGACATCAAAACCTCTGTTTCCTTGTAAACCCCTAAAAGCTGGATTACTTGTACCGTCTTGAGAAGCTAGTTCTAATTCTTTCATTCTAAGTTCTGAATTTAAGCTTGAATTTTTTTGCTTCTCTAGCTCTAACATCTGATCTCTCTCTCTCTTTTTCTTTTAATTCTTTCAATTTCAATTTTCTCTTTCTCCTTTTCATTTCTCTTTCTCTTTATCTATTTCTCATTTGTTTAGTTTCATTTCATGTTCAAGTTCCATTTGTCTAATTTGAATTTCTGAACTGACTGTTTCCTCTAGACTATCTAATGCACTAGAGTCAAATTTGCCATTGTCAACAAAATATCTTATAATTACATTCCGAATTTCAGCTTTCCTCAAATTAGTTTTGATAGCTAGGCCTAAATGTTTACCCAATAACAGTAAATCCTTTTACTAACTTGCAAAAGAACTTCCAGGGATGGCGCTTTAACAAACTGTTCTACCTGCATAGTAGTCATATTAATATAGCTGTTGGTTTCAAAGTAAAACTCCAAGTTTTTACACAAATTTTGGTTTCAAAGTTAGTATATCGATCTCGGACACGAGCCCCCAATTCTGTTTGAATAACAGAAATGAGAAACCAGCAGCTAAATTTTGAAAATTTACTTATACAGAGATGGTTACAATATCTAAAGTAATTGGTGGTGGTACAAGAGTAATACGCGTATTTTGTAAAAGTGTTACTTATCTGTATGCGAATGGCCTGGTATAATCCTTGATCCCTCCAGGTTTTCAAATCGTAACAATAATAAAAATCCACGAGGAAAAATGAATGTCCACAGATGATTTGTAAAGTTCCAGGCAATATGAAAGTAAATCCACACAAAGTGTGTAATAATCCACAGATATAAGTCACCAATAGCTCTCCCCAATAGAAATCTTATATGGCACTGCACAATTTTCTTGATATGTCTCATTACAGTTCTCATTACAGTTACTGATTAGCCCTTGGACATCTGGAGTATATATTGTAAACCCTAATTCAAGAATATTGGAGAACCTTCTACTTCGAGAATATCTAACTAAAAGCAGTAAACAAATAAACACACACATATAACTTTCTGGAAATAGATCATTCTAGATCTCTACTTAAAATCAACATGTTTACAAACATATTTGTTTTATACATGATTATATTCTAGAATAGTTCTATAACCTAGATTAATGATATGACCTTTATAGGATGTATTGATAAAAAAAACTATAGGAGTTATCTCCCTTATCTCATAACTACATGTATTTAGTGTCATACATATCGGTATTATGAAATTAAGTTTACAAATACATCACGACAACATTGCCAAGTACATGGGTTGAGGATGTATTTCTGACTAAAATGCTAAGCTATGTTCACCAGTCTCTACATTTAACTTCAACTGTGGAATAGTTACCTTTTCTCGTGGAATAGTTCACAAACTATTTCACAGCAAAAGGTAACTATTCCACAGTAGTAGGTGATAATAGTAGACTTTGCTACGACTATACCTCAAGCTATAACAATAGATGACATCACAGCCATGTTTTAATTATGTTTATTATGGCAGTATTGATATTGATGTGTCATTTAGATCATAATTTCCTTACTTCTCCTAATAATCAAAGACTTGGAATTTCCAACATATAGAGATTATGTATTTTTTTCAAACACGATAATTTCTCTGATGATACTGGATACTGATCCAATAACACGTATCCTATAACACCAATGCTTTTGGATTGACATAGGTTTATTTATATATACAGGCTGTTTCTACATCAGTGCCACAGATATAGAGCTGGAGGGACATTGGATTTGGGCGAACAGTGACGATCCTGTTCAGTACACAGACTGGGCACCGACAGAACCACAGAATTATGGATCGGGAGAAAACTGCATCTGTCTCAGCATTGGAAATGAATTCCGCTGGGCGGATGTAAGCTGCGATACCAAAACACACTTCATATGCAAGGCGGAGTAAGTTTAATTTTCAATATGTTCAGGCAAATTAATGTTACACCAGGTGATACAATCATAATTTACGATATTCTTCATAAATGTGACGCGAAATAAACTTGCGCCAACAATAATTCTACTTTTAATAATATGCCATAAATTGAACTGGAAATGTTTATTTTTCATTTCAGGTTGACAGAAACAGCATCTGGAATAATAGGATAAAATAATACTATTGTATTGTTAATGTATGGAATAAAAATAAAATAGGTATAGAATACTTCGGTTAGTGGAATTGTTTTATGTTCTTCATTCTTATTGAGTATATTTCAATAAAGTGTATTGCGTATAATCATATTATAATTGTAAAAGCAGTATTATTTTAAATGTGTTTGAAGCTAGATTTTTCACATATTTGTTAAACAAATGTTGGAGAGATCGTTTACACTTTTATTTCTAGATCTTTTGTAGAAATTTCTGTTGTTTATATTCACCGTTTTTATATCATTTCGGCTAGATATTTGGTTGATAAGGCTTGTTATCCTTTTATAATGCCATTTAAGGACGGCCTCCCCTGTAAACAATGTGTTATGTGCGTGGAGTGCACGCGTGTGTGTTTTGGGAGACTGCAGTATGTTCGTGTTGTGGGTATGTAATGAGTGTGCGATTTGGAAGACAACAGGGGTCAAATATGCAAACTATTGAAAATCATATGTCAGGGGTCAAATATGCAAATTATTGAAATTCATATGTCACGGATCCGATAAGTCTGATATGTTCTCAGTAGTACGCTAGGGGTGAGGTACTACGGCCGTTATTCAAATGCTGACCTTGACATTTAAATATGTTCCAGAACGTTTTATATGAAAGAAAACTTCTTAAAATTTGTAAGTGAGAATTGATAAAACTTACCTTTGATGAAGCTGTTTGTAATGGGTTTTCCACAGCAAATGTTCCTGTTATAGGATCTACGTTTAACAGAGAAACAAGGGCCAGTTCTTGTAAAAGTGGTTGGACCCAATATAACGACTCATGTTACTTGTTTGTCAGAAGCGAGGGCGATAATTGGACAGATGCATATGTTAGCAATTCATTGTAAAGTTTCAGCATGTCTGAATTTACGTTATAGATTCATTTGCAATAAAAAATTAACGACATATTTAAATGTAAAATATTTTGTAGAATGAAGCTTATTTTTCATATCAAAATACGAATCGAAGATAAAGAGGAAATATTTTCAAACAAATAGCTGAATATATAATGTCAAGAACTACTGGATGAAAATCTTTTTGGAAACTTTTTACTGTTAAATAATCAAACAAACAAACAATCTGTTGGACGGTCTGTTTTCACACTAGATGGCATGGATCAAAATAACACGATGAAAAGGTTTTTCAAAGCAATTTCCAAATATAGTGTGTAGTGTTACATTCTGAACTCATATACACATTAAATGAGTTTGCGAGTTCAAATAATAAATAGTTTTGCTTTGTAGCATGCTTGAATGACACAAATCGCCTTTGAATACATTTTCCTAATAAATCATAAATATTGCAGCTGTGTCTGAAACCCAGTGATATACTTATTTCTGTAATACGCAGTTTGAACGTGGATATACATGTATATGACATAATATTAATGAAAAAAATATGCTAACGAAAAGTATAAATCTTGATATATCGTCATCATTGATTTAATCATGTTTTGCAGCTTCATTGTAACATTCTTCATGGATATTTAGCCGACATTTTGAATGACAATGAAAATAATTTTATAAAAGGACACCTAAAATCCAATAACGAAACGGGTATGTATTGTGTGCAAATATTTATTGATTTTCTGTATGTTTCTCCTGTGTTTGTGTTTCCTGCTGGCGGGGAATTTGTTTGTTTGTTTGCTTTTTTTTCTTTTTAATTTCAAACTACTAGCTAATACCTATTTTTATTATGGAGGTGTTTACCTATGTTTTATTATGGAAGTATTGATATTGATATATAATTTGGATCACAATTTCTTCTCCTAATAATCAAAGACTTAGAATTTCTCACATATAGAGATTATGTATTTCTTTCATACACGATAATTTCTCTGATAATAGAGGATACTGATCCAATACCATGAATCCTATAACACTTTGGATTGAAATAGCTTTATTTATTAATATAGGCTGTTTCTACATCATTGCCACAGATATAGAGCTGGAGGGACATTGGATTTGGGCGAACAGTGATGATCCAGTTCAGTACACAGACTGGGCACCGACAGAACCACAAAATGCTGGATCTGGAGAAAACTGCATCTGTCTCTCACATTCTGTACAATTCCAATTGGCGGACGTGACGTGTGACCGTACCTTACAATTCATATGTAAGAAAAGTAAGTTTATTTTCGAGGTATCCATCATTAGTTACCTATATTTACTTTAAATACATGAACTATATATTTAATGTTATTGTCGTCTCATGTTTTGTTTTAAGAACGGTGTCCAGGTTAAATATGATATATGTGTGTACTGTTAACATGCCTATTTTGCCGCAATCAAAATTCAGTGTAAAGGCGATCACCATGATGTTTATTTACATTATGCAGAGAGCGTAACGTCATACTTTTCAAAGAAATCGACGTGAATTTACCCACAAGTGAGGTTATTCAGTAATATACAAAGACGGAATAATATCATTACATGTAAATGATAAATTGAAAACACAATTAAACAAGAATAATATGAATAAAAAGACTTCACGGATGATACAAAATAGTCTGTTGATCAAACTCAAGGAATTCAGATTTTTCAAACACATTACAGTAAGAGTGAAAAGAAATAGACACAATATCAAATTCTATAAATCAATTTATCTTCAAGAAAAATTAATTTTGCGTTAACATGCATTCCTAATAGACTTTCTTTGACGGATTTACTAGTTAGTCAAATTTGTCTACTGTATCAGTTACTTTTTGCTGCGATCGCATTTCACAATTTTCAAAATAAAATCTCATGCATTTTAAACGTTTGAGTGTAAGATTAAAGCTTTGCTTATATCAACGATATAGTGTTACATGTACAACTCTGATGTTTTTGGTAAATAATTTTAGTTTTCTTTGATGACTAATGATGTAATACAATTATGATTTTCCATAAAAAAATCAGGTTGAAAGATATGGGCACTGAGGTAATAGGATAAAGAGACTGATGGCTATCACTATATTATCACTGACGAAACACTGTCAGAAATAATATATAAAAAAACGAATATCAAATGTCGTGGCTAATGTTATTTTGTTGTCTTAACTCAATATGGTACTAGTGCAAATTATTATATTTGCACGACTTTTATACCACACACCAAAGAAAAGAAAATTTCTGTGGGTTGAGCGGAGGGAATAAGATGGAAATAATGTTCCCTTAGGTTGTGAGATGGCGTCAAGGTATTTGCACGTGGCACAAATTTCAAAATGGCGAAAAATCATAGTAGTAAAATTGCAATAAAACATCGAGATATGAGAGAAAAATACCCTTTCATACGTGAATTTGAAGGATAGGGATATTTTCACAATCCTAACCAAACCCCTGATTTACTGAGAATATGAAGGTGATACGATACGTCTGCAGGACACATATGCATTTTCTCCATGCTCAGTATGTGTTTGACGAAAAACTGAGAAAAACTTTTGATACTTAATAAGGAAAGTCACTCAATTTATGATATAAAAGATATTCAAAGAAAATGAATACCTTTCTGGTCTGTTATGAAAATATTTTAATTACTTTCCAAACAACTGCCTTAGATTAGAGTACGTGTTTTAATATTGATAATATTAAAGTACACAGGGAGAATATTTTTTTTTCATATTCAAACCATAAGTGTATGGTGTTATCGGTTCAAAGCAGATAAAAGGAAGACAACAGAAAAAAAAGAAACACGATAGATATCAGCCTATTTTCTTCACGACGTTTGAAAATTTGTTACACATTTTGGACAACTCCATTGAGTACAAATGTCCTACGAATTGCTTATCAGGACAACAGATAAGCCATGACATACCTGTATAAATCGATATGCATTGCATTCTTTATTAATAGCTAGGTACAAGATAACAATTTAGCATGAAAGTATTGTACTCTTTGCTTTAGATTTTAATTTTGTTCTCGATCGAAGGTAAAAACGTTACATGTTCTCGGCTTTTATAGGCTTCCTTTAATAATAACATATTACCATGTCGATATGCCAATCATATAGATTGTGACGACGGTGTAAATGTATTATGTTTTAGTTATTGCTATATATGTATCAGATGTTCAGATACCCTGCAACATTATACCTTTGCTGGATAGTAACTTATCACCATGGTATAAGTGTATCAATTACTTTCCGGAATTCCGAAATGGATTTTTGTGTTTCTAACTCTCTGCCTCTTTGTATGTCTGTCTATCACAACTTGTACAATAATTGCTACAACTACGTATCGGTTTTCATTAAACATTGCCATATATTATATGGTATGGTTTTGGCACCTTGATATGTTTTAGGTGTTAATGGAACAAAGAGAGCCTATTACTGTAGAAATGGTTGGATGAGGTATAACAACGCGTGCTATTTGTTTATCAATAGTGAGGCCGATAATTGGACCGACGCTTATGTAAGTAAATGTGTGGAATGTTATCGGTATGGCTCAACTATTGATTTTTGTTCACGCTGTACATAGATAACTTTATTGTCGAAAGTGGCGTTTGAACTTCTTTAAAATCCATGATTTGTCAAAAAGGATTATTTGAGTATGCTGCGTCATACATATATGATTTAGTCTTTTCAGTAATTATTAAAAATATATATAACTTAATAGCTCAGCATAATATACTGCTTTTGAATTTACGTCTGACAAATAGATCAAGCAATTTTCAAACGATTTCATGTAATGACATTATTGTAAATATAATAGTACACTAACCGGCATCCTCCACGGGTTACTATCACTGTCGTTATCTCCATAGACTCATAGTAAAAAGTTCATAGTAAAACTGGAGGTTGTTCAGGAAAAAGAAATTGACATGCCTGCAGTGACTTTCTGAAGATTACAGAGAGAGCGACGCCAATCTTCAAAGCCACGCAATCATCCACAGTGCACCGTCATAAAATTCATTTAATGTGCATCAATTTATCAAATTACCTGTTTCTTCCATTGTCTCCTATTTTACAATGAGATGGTCTAGGGGTGGATGTAAAGTCAGTGATAGTAACCCTTGGAGTATTGAGGATGTCATATCGGTATAACAAATGCAAAAATATACATATATATATATATTTGAGAAGTGAATAACACAAGTTGTTCAGAAAGGGATATGCGATGATTTATTGATATAGAGGTTCCCCAACACGTGACTATTGTTCATCATAATTCATCAAACTCTCGTTAGTTAATTTTCAAATTTTGAAAAGACACGAGCTTTAGCGAGTGTCTTTTACAAATTTGAAAATTAACCGTCGAGATAAACATGATAAACAACAGTAATGCGTTCTGGACTTGTTTATTCATAACGTTAGCCCCATACTTAAACCGTGGTGACTATTTTCTCCTCTTCATTCAGGGAAACTTACCACCATACAAATGAGATATTTCCCCCATAAAATATTGTACCTAAATGAAGAGCCAATATTTTGTTGTTTAATACTTTGAATAAGCAACTACCTGTTATACAGTGAATACAATGCTATTGAAAAGAGAATGCGCTATGAAAAGTAGCCCGAATTTGAAAGCCAGTCAAAATCTAGAGTTCTTAGAGTTGACCAATCAGAGGCGCCGTAGATGTTTACACACTGGAGTGTAAACATAAATTATTGCTAACTGCTATGGAAGTTATGACATGTTTTTTCCATTGTGAAATATGCATAGTTTTTTAATAAAAAAAAGTTAACGTTTATAATACCGTATGAGTGAGACTATATCTCTTGATATAATTTCGTTTAAATTTCAGACGCATTGTAATATTCTCCATGGTTATTTGGCCGACATTTTGAGCGAAGATGAGAACAAGTTCATTCAAGCAAATCTACATTCACGGCACGAGTCAGGTCTGTATTGTTCGGAAAACACCATAGACATTTCTTTTTAATGCTTAACGTTTCATATTTACTGTCACTGTTTGCACTTATTATTCCGTTATAATAATTCGAAATATTATATGCTCGAACAATTCAATAATTATAATCAGAACATTAAGAGACAGTGATCTTAACTAGCACAGTCTTCTGTAAACCTACATTTTCTATCAAATTACGCATGTTTCACGGATGTTTAGATTATTATATATTTAAAGATGCTACTCCACTGACAAATAGTATTTTTTCACTACCAAAAACAGGAGCAGACGATTTAGTATTTTTCTTCAGCTACAAAAGTTACTTTACACTATTACCACCATTGAAAAGTTTGAGCTTCTAATTTCACTTCAAGATAAAATTTGAAAAATAATTAATTGCATCCCAAAAAAATTCCGTGGCACTATATCTTATATAGAATGAAGTTATGTTTGCGCATGCACCAAAGGCAAAATAAATTATTTCATGTTATTTTTTTGTGTTAATAAGATATATATATATATATATTCGATTAAACGCCAATTATTTTTCAAATGATGAATGTCATTTATGCCCTGTCGGCGGTGGAGCATCTTTAAAATATTTCAAATAAAGTTACAGTTAATCCAAATCTTTTTCCTACAAATATAACTCAGTTTCTTTATGTGTATATATAATAACTCAGCTTCTTTAAGTGTAAATGGTTACGACGTTTTAGACACTGCATATTCTATTTATGCAGGCTGTTTTTACATCAGTGCCACAGATGTAGAGCTGGAGGGACATTGGATTTGGGCGAACAGTGACGATCCTGTTCAGTACAAAGACTGGGCACCGTCCGAACCTCAGAATTTAGGATCAGGAGAAAACTGCATCTGTCTCCAAAGTAACAGAGCTTTTAAATGGATAGATGTGTCGTGTGATGCTAAAATGCCATTCATATGCAAGATGAAGTAAGTACGTTTTACATATATTGTATGGCATCATGAATAAATAAGCGCAATTTTCTTCGGAACCGACGATGCTGCTGAGACAAAATTGAAAGAGAAACATGCCGTCTGCACTTTCTATATACTGCAAAACACTTATAAGTTATAACATTTTTGAATATACAATACGGCGAATGTTTGTGTGGAAGGGACAATAATGCTGAAGTAAAAGGTATTAGTGTCGATAGATATCAGTTTTATACAAAAGACAAAGTATATTTTTATTTAGATTTAATCATTATTGAATCCACACGAGAATTCAGGTTTTCTGTTTTACAATGCTTAATTGCATTAAACTAAAGTGTTCAAAATAATTTCTTCTGCAACGTTTCAGATTGACAGATCCTAGCACTGAAGTCATTGGGTGAAGATTAAACTTTTTCCCCATCATTATAACAGCTGAAAAATCATTGAATTAAATTGGGTGAGGGCCTATAGCTTGTAATTGTGTTTTATTTGTCACTTTATCACAACCCAATCAAATGTAAATCATTCATCATTCTTTCAGTTTGCTTCAGATTTTCTCAGAAATTGTTACCTTCCTAAGAGGTATTGTCCTTGTTTGCTGCATCTCGCCATTACAAGCTCCCCAGATTCATTCAGAACACAAACTTTTACTCTCACAACACCAGCCACAAGTTATAACCTAAACAAACATTTGTTGATCTTAGCCTAAAGCTTACATAGAAAAAATGCAAGTTGTATCTAAATACGTCTTGAATTATCAGATTCAACTATTTATTACATTTTTCGCAGTGAAATATTTACGGTGAACATAAGAGCGATATACTTCATTCCAATAATAACTTCACTTTTGATTTTTTTTTTGTTCGCTTTTGAGGAATCGGAATGCAGCATTGACAGTTAAAATATCATTTTGATTATTTCGTCATTAGTTTGTGCGAAAATGACGTCATATTGTTGTGCATCAATATGACGTTATGCTCACAAAACACGATGAAATAATCGCAAGGGCAAATAACTTTGTAAAACACAATGGCGAAATTACGTTCGTGGAACTAGTAGTGATAATCTTATGTAAATAGAAGCGTGAAAATAAATGTAATAAATAGAAGATTCCTTCGCACGAATGAAAAATACCACCTTTCTACCTCACTAGATGAAATATAAGTGGTATTCATCAAGAAACAAGGAATATCCTCTATATATTTCAGGGAGTACACGGTATTGGCTTAATCTGGAATAAAAACACGATTTCGTCACTTAAAACATAAAACAGAGGATCTTTAATTCTGCTAAAACAGGTTTACTCAAATGATACATACTCAATTATCGTTTTCCCATCATAACATAACTAAAATAAAAACTCCATTCTCTAAACAACCCAATGTAGTTTTTTTAGTGACTTATGCAAACATATCACACGAGCAAAATGATAGGATTTCAAGCAAATGATGTGATAAATAAAGTTTAATGTGATGTTTCATACCGTTTGGGGCGTCAGTAGCTAGTATACACCTCTAACTGATCAAAAGCGAAAAAGAATATGCTAGGTCTACTTACACCCAATTCCAAAAACTAATGTAAAAAAGAAAAGAACCCAAGGAAATCACATTTGATATCGATACGAATACTTCAATAAAACTAAGCAATGAGCTTAAGGACTTTGTCGTCTTCCTAAACAAAGATCAGGATTATTTTTATTCTTTATACGCTGCCCTCCTAAAGTAAACAGTCAAATCGTATCTTCGATAAAACTCCCGAAACCACAAATAATGAGATAACGAAGCTAATTAGGATGACGAAAACAGATACTTATACATGTAATTATAATAACAATATCTACATTTCAGCACTTTATGTATATAGACAAACATGTTATAAAGGACACCTCTATATAAAGAACATATCTGCATAAAGGACAACTGTCTGTAAAGGATAGACACATCGACCCCATTTGATGTTATTTAATATAAGTATCTTCTGTATAGTGAACATATGTCTATAAGAGATATTTTACTATGTCCCTTTTGTGTCCTTTTTGTAAGAATGCATGTGTAACAGAAGATTGACAGGGTGCTGCATAGTACAATTGTTATTGATAATGTCTTAGTTGATAATTAAAATACCATTTCTTCTGTTTTTCTGACAAAGGTTATATTCACATGTTTTTCCGTCCCATGTAGATTGGTTTTCCAAGAGAATCAATCAAGTGTTTGAATATATCGCGTCTTGTTGATAATGATATGAACCATCGTAGCCTTAAAAACGCTTTAACCTCCCTCATGCTCGTGTCCCGTGTCCCTATATTGTCAATGTTTATTATCTCAATAGATTTACGACATTGCAAGGCTGACATAAATTCCATTCTCGTCCATATTGACGATTCTGCACAGTACTCCTCCGACAATATACATACAAATGTCCTCGCTCTCCTGATTGCATTTTTGACCTCTTTTTCCCGAAGGTTGCCGACCGACATGTCTCTATAAGGAACGTACGTCGTATAGTGTGATGAATTCAGTATTCTGAGTAGATAATCCATTACAAATCTTCGAGAATCTACATCTGAATCGTCAAACGAAACAAACACATCATATTTATACCTTCTTAAATCTTCTTTTATCGTTTTTCTCCTTATTGTTCCCAACAGAATACTTACTTCAAAATAAAACATCCAAATCACAAAAATACCTGTCATAGATAATACTGCTAAACATAGTAAAGCCGTCAACAAGAAGATTGTAGACTGGTCCATCTCACTGCACTCAACTAAGTATGGTTTGGTCAGTTCCACAAGCGTTTTATTGCCATGGTTTCTAATGTTTTCACAAAATAAAGGATTTCCAGGGTGGATATTACTCCTTACCCGCCAGTCTCCGATCCAGGTATTATCACAAGTACATGTTATCCCTTTATATCCCAGGAATATAAGATTGGCGTCCAAAAAACGAAAAGTGTCAGGTAGATCATCGATATTATGATTTGTCAAATTTAATTTCAATAACGAGCTGAGAGATTGGGCTACGTCGTTGCCAATGGTTTTCATCTCGTTGTCGGATAGATCCAGGATACGGAGCCTGTTGAAATAGTCTCGCTTTTCTAAGTGACGGATTTCGTTGTTTGTCACGAGTAGCTCTACTAAAAACACACTGTCCGGGAGTTGTTCAGGCAGTCGCTTCATCTGTGTAAAGGAACAATTTACAATTATCCTCCATTGTGTAGGCTGTTCAATACATGTGCAATACCGTGGACAATTCACATATCTGTCACAAAAAAAATTATCAAAAAGTTTTTGATCATGCATATCACGTATTGAATAATTTTGATCTCTACACATCAAACCGTCATTATTGTCATCCAATTTAAGAAGTCGCCAGTGATCTTTGAGGTAGAGGGCCACAGAACAGTCACATTTCACGGTCGCATTTGCAAACTTATACGTCCCTGATATTATCAACGGGAAAAGTTGAATAAGATCAGGGTTCCGATGTCCAATAAAAGAGAACATGTCTTGTTCCATTATACAACCAACAAACGAAATATCCCCAGAGTTGTAATGTTTGTCCGGATCGATTGTAATGTTGTGGACGTTGGAGAAGTGTCCTTTCATTGCATTTTCAAAGTCAATTTTGCAGTATAGATAATTTTCGTTGACAATGTTTGACAGATCCACGGTTTCCAGAACATTGTTTGAGAAGTCAACATGGAAGATATTTGTCGTTTTGCTAGTGAACGTGTTAGCATCCAATGTTGTTAGGATATTGTAGGATAAGTCTAAGACACGTAGAGCGGGCATATCTACAAAAGTTTTATTGGAAATGTGTGATATTCTGTTCCCAGATAAAACCAATGTATCTAACATCTGGAGGCAATTTATTGTTCCGATAGACTCGATCAGATTGTTGGCGAAGTTGATTTTCACAAGTCTTTCGAAATTACAAATGTTGATAGGAAGAGCTCGTAGTCGACCATGGGTATGTATGACTTGCAGATAATTATACTCGCTGAGATTAGAAACGGAGACAAGTTTGGCAGATACCTTACCCAATCCGGAGTACTCTACGTGCAGGTCTCCGATTGGTTCGTTACCAAGCTCCCATTTTGGCTGGGAATGACAGCTACAACATCTGTCATCTGTACAAAATGGCCTACATAGAAGATCTTTATGTGGCCCGACTTCAGGGCTCCAGTCTATGTACGACGAACATAACGGTGCCATGATAAGAAGTAACAGTACAATTCTGTTAAAACACATACCTGTATTAGAAGATATCCGTTTGTTGATTTTAGGTAAGATCACACGATTGCAGGTTAGTTGCTGAGCTCTTACTAGGGAAGTAAAACAAGAGATATGAGTTCTGACAGAACATACTGAGACTATTGACTATCTTATAGGATTGAAATCACTTCAGCGGCCAATAAATGTTGTTTTATTGGGCCTCT
The DNA here is from genome assembly GCF_041381155.1 of Argopecten irradians. Lineage (NCBI taxonomy): Eukaryota > Metazoa > Mollusca > Bivalvia > Pectinida > Pectinidae > Argopecten > Argopecten irradians. The sequence continues at coordinate 33,797,936 of NC_091137.1, forward strand.
GTAAACATTATGACCAATGAAACAATCACTTGAGCCGTGAAGAGGAAGTAATACTGTGGTGTCGTCTGTATTGTTACATGACAAAACGACATTCGCTAGTCCTTCACTGTGTATTTATAGCTATGTAATGAATATTTATGTACCTATCCGCACGAACATGTATAGCCAATCAAAGCCATGTTCGAGTTCTATAAACAGATGTGTGTTTGTGAGTGTTATTACAAGTGGAGTTTCCATATAAGGATTGGTATATAAGGGAACTGATTTGATTGATCTGAGGATAGCGATAAGGACACGACACAGCTAGTCGCGTATAAAACACTGCATCAATGTACACCAACAAATTTCTTTGCTACAGTCTATTTGCATTAAAAGAGACCTATAAAATTAAGACTACATCGCCGTACACCAAATTTCTTTGCTATAATCAATTTCTATTATAAGAGACCTTTAAGATTAAGACTACATCGCCGTACACCAAATTCCTGTGCTACAATCAATTTGCATTAAAAGAGACCTATAAAATTAAGACTACATCTCCGTACACCAAATTCCTGTGCTACAATCAATTTGCATTAAAAGAGACCTATAAGATTAAGACTACATCTCCGTACACCAAATTTCTTTGCTATAATCAATTTCTATTATAAGAGACCTTTAAGATTAAGACTACATCACCGTACACCCAAATTTCTTTGCTACAATCAATTTGCATTATAAGACACTTATAAGATTAAGACTACATCACCGTACTCCAAATTCCTGTGCTACAATCAATTTGCATTATAAGACACCTATAAGATTAAGACTACATCAATGTACACCGAATTCCTAATTCCTGTGCTTTAATCAATTTGCATTAAAAGATACAAATGTGACCAAAAAAACGCCTATTTCTTGACCCATTAGGACAAATGTTGCTTTGATACAAAAAATATAATTCCTTTCTCACGAGAAACTTACTCCATCACTATAGTATGGTTTGGAAAACCAAATTAATATTAAATTATTCAAACAGATTACTGGGTGTGGTCATTGTATTATTACACAGAATACAATGCTTCCTACAATAGAATTTTTAATTCAATAATCTTTACGCGTGTTTAGATTGATCTTTATAGCGTGGTGTTAGACAATAACCATACTAAGAGGTAAAATATTAAACATAACAAGATTGACAAAGGTAAGGTCACATTTTGACCTGATCAATACCCTTTTAATCAAAAGAAATTGCAATTTGTAATTCAAAACTTAATTGAATTTCATAACTGAAAATAATTTTACTCTTACATCATCTAATTAAGAAACTGTTTATAAGAAGTTTGAATTCATTTCATCTAAAGATATATGAAATAAATTTTAAATTATTTTTGATTATGGTAGAATAAGTTTCTTCTTACAGTACATATGAAACTGTAAACTTTTAAAATAAGTTAATGTTGATAACGGGGATAAATCTAAAATAAAGCCTATTCACGGTTAAACTAATTTTTACAAACTTAATTAAATGCCCACGAATAAAATTGAAAGAATGGCAAGTAAATAACCTATATATAGAACATCACAGTTAGTTATTCACAAACGTGCGAACATTTCTCATCGCATTTGAAGAGGAGATCGAGAAATTAAACAACTAGACAGTATTACGTAACAACAGATTAACCATGAGTCACCTGAGTCGATTGTGTTCCCTCATTCAGGAGACCGCAATGCACTCTAATCACGACTGGTCTCAAATAGAATAGGACGATTGTACTTTCTATACGTTTATTGGTTGGCAGTGTCCAATACGCTGTCAGCTAACATGGTACTCCCGTCATCGTATCTATAAATAGGAAATGATGTGTGGTACAAGTGAACACGTTTATTGCTTACCTGTTTGTCGGCAACTTTATTTTTTGAATAACTTAATACTCTTAACTTAATAGTAACTAGGTTCTTGGTATTTATGATAGTAAAATAAACTGGAGATTGACTTGAAATTACTGCGATTTTTAAATGGATGGAAAATAAACTACGTGCGTAAAGGTGATACATATTCCTGGCGTCTATTACCTTAAAGTATATCCTGTTTAAATGTTTCACATCTGAAGAAATGAAAATTAACATATCTAATCCGCGATATTCAACGGAGCTACTATCACTGTCATGATAATCCACTCTTGACATATTTCCTACCAATTAGCAATTTAAAACTGAAGATGAGCATGTAATTTGGTCCTTTGATGAATGTCAAAAGAATGGGATTACGGTACACTGTATGACTTTGTAATATTCAAATGAAGTCTCTGCAGGCCTTATGATTGGACATTTACTCTGCCTTAAATTTGCAATGAAGTATTCCAGTGGTGGATCTAACAACAGTGTTAGTAGCCCCTGGAATGTCGAGAATGCAACTGTGTATACATGCGTTACATCATTACAAAGAATCAGTACCACGAGCTCTCGCTTAAAATAGAAGCAATAAACATATGGTTAATTGGAACTTCCACAATTCCAAAATCTAATAATTCAAAATTATAGGTCTTGTCTATGTATGGCATAATGCATCTGCTAACTTAAAGCTGACAATGTACGCTATAACACATTCAGTATTAATTAATGTCTTAAATTTCATCTGAATATAAAAGAATTGTTTGTTTGTAAACTGTGTGAATCCAAATTTGCAAACATAATTTATTTCATGAAATAGAGACACCTATGCTTATAATTAATTTGGCTACTTAATAAATAAACTATACGTTTAAACGTAAGATTGCTTTGATTTTCCAAGAGATTATTTTTTTCCAAATCTATACGCAACGTCGATGTCTCTATTGTGACCTAGATTTGTATGTGGTCGATACAATCAAAGAACGGTTTTTCTTCTGGAAAATCAAATTTCAAATTCTTTTCCTCTTATCTTCACTTCTTTTCGCAAGCCATTTTAGAAATCTATTTGGTTTAACGTTGACCAGGCCCCAGTTTCACTTAACAGTATACATAAGATTGCTTTACAGCAGTGGATTTAAGAAAAGTTCTTCAAACTTAGCATATTTTCCCTCTCTTAGGTGATATTCCATATGGAATATTTTCTATTCAGGAATTTCCATAAGTTAAATGTTAATAAAACACGTGCCTTGTTTGCAGTTTTATGATAGGATATTCATCTTTAGGAAATGTATGTGAATTCATTCATATCTTTTGATAAGTCCTGCAATTTAAGCGTTCACAATTTCGTGTTTTATCTTAGTGGCCATTCCTAACCTTTTATATACAGTGTAGCTTATCAGGAATACCTCATTGGAGACATAGTGTAACTTCATACAATGTAAACCTTCTTTGAGATAAAAATAGTCACACACAATGGAACTACAATCGCTTTTCTTGTGGATCTTCTTTCTCTCTGGAATTGAAGGTACATATTGTCATGGTAAGAAATTGCTGAAGACATGATCGCATTAATCCACATGATATCACAAGTGTAAGCGTAACATTTTTATTTAGTTATTTAACTATGGAGTATATGGTCTAAATACTTGATACAAACAAATTTGCTTACATATGGTCTAAATCATTGATACATACAATTATGCCTTTTACATATTATTTAAGAAAACTATCGCGGTAGATTTCTCAGACCTTTAAAAAGTGTTCATTTTGGATGACCCATACTGCTTCATTCTACAAATATCATAACATGAACCACCTTTTTAAACACTTTTTATGAACGATTATCCTTCGCATATTTCGCCGCGATTCGCGAATTTACGAAAGATAATCGCATCGAAATAATGCCAATCAAAAATTTATTTGAATTTCCACGACTTTTAATAGTAAGATAAAAATCACTCATCTTTAGGTGTTGAGAGCATAAGCTATTTTAAATTATTCTATGGTATCAGATGTAAAAGAAAAATCACAATTGATCAAAATAACATGATATGTATACATTAAGAATAACAAAATATACAATAAGACAGAATGCTTTCAAACATTGTTTTTACAAATCTCATATATATTGGTGAAAATATGTTGGTCAAAATAGGCCCTTATGCTCCTGTAAGCCACGTAAAATAATTGCCAGTAAACTGCCTTTGCACTTTGGTATACTTTCAACAAGTTTATATATTTTCTTCATTTTCTAAGGTGTTGAATTCAATGCCACACAGAGAGCCAGTACGTGTCGTGTCGGGTGGACGAGGTACCAAGATTCCTGTTATCTGTTTGTCTCCCAAGAGAAAGAAGACTGGGCCGAAGCACACGTAAGGATGCAATATTATTTAGATTTGATAAAGATAATTACTAAATCACACAAACTATTCATCGATTTTTCAATTTGTCTTTTCATGACAGAAATTCCCCAATTACAGCGTATTCGCCAATCAGCAGCTGTCACATTCCATGATACTTAAAGGGGAATATTTAGAAGTGTACAACAGATACTGACGATAGTTTAAACACATTTGAAACATTGACTCCACGATTGACACAAATGTGTTTTCGTTATCGTTTCGTTATTCTATGACATGGTGGTAACACAATTAAAAGCATTAAAGAATCTCAGAAAATAAAAACCAAATTTTCAAGAGGAGTCAACATATATACCAACAATATTACTAAAAAAGATTCAAGACATCAATTGCCAAAGGTCCACATACGAACAGATTACGGAACATTGATTTTATTAAGAAATAAATGGTCAATCACAGTAAGCTATATATAAAAATATAGTGTAGATGTCAAACTAAACTATTTTCTAAAGTTAAGATTTTAAAGGTGTCGTTGCAGACTTTTACGATAGACATTCTGGCTAAATTGTGCAAATTAGGCTACCCTACTACATACATCCATGTACAATATCTCCCTTATCTTCTCAGTAAGCACAGGAACGCCATTTTTACACTGATAACCTTATCAACTTTCTTTTAAGAATAAAAAGATTAAAATGCGGTTTTGTATGAAAACAAATTCTGAGTCACAGACTTGTATGCTCCTTATGTTCTTAATATCATACATGGGTAACGACCTACGGAGTTCCACGGATTCATTACTGCAACATGAGTTAATGAAGTTAATGAGGCCATGTTTAAAACCATCATTTTGAGGTCCTCCTGAACCAACGATGATGTTTGATTATAAATCTGAAATGTTCCCATTACCAGTTAATGTTAAACCTATATACAACTGAAGTCAATTTCAGGCTGTGGTTTCACTTGAATAATTGCTGAAAATTAAATAATTGTTTTAATATGGAGTTCAATTTGTTTCAGTACCATTGTGGCGTTCTTCATGGTTATTTGGCCGATATATTGGATGCTGATGAAAGCACCTTCGTGAAAACAGAACTACAAAGACGACATGCTTCAGGTACAGTGCATGGGAATAGACATTGTCCATGAGACCAACAATGTGATTGATGGCGTGAGAGCGCGTTTGACAATGTAACAAGTTGTACGTTTTTGTGTATATATAAATCTTAATAACTTTAAAAAAAATTATTAATAATTATGATAGATTTATAAAAATTATTTTGATAGCTTTACCATTTTGACATCAACACTATGCGTGCCAATTGAAGGGGGTGGGGGGTCGGGTGATTCAGTGGAAATTGCCATTAATTAAGACAGCCAGGGTTTCTTCTACAACCGAACGTGATTAGGAATTGGTTCGTTAGCTCGAACTATTGGATACTCTTTCCGTCAATCACAATAGTGCATCCATCCAAGTCGGTACGAGAGATTAAAAGAAAAAGATGTAAATGATGTGTTCATACAAGTTGTACCTATATTGTTATGCATGACTGATCATATTTATAAATAGAGTTTGTATATATTATTCAGGTTGTTTTTACATTGGTGCCACGGATGTAGAGCTGGATGGGCAGTGGTTATGGACAAACACGGACGACCCAGTTCTGTACACAGACTGGGGAAATGGGGAACCGAATGGAGACATAGCGGAAAATTGTATTTGTCTCCACGATAACCACCAATTCAGATGGGTCGATGTGAAATGCAATCGTGATTTTAGTTTTATTTGTAAAATGAGGCAAGTACAATAATTGATTATAATTATCATTATCTGAATTTCAACAGATATATTTTAAACCATCATAATTATCTGTGTATTGTTACAGTAGTACATTAAGATATGCATATACTAAGCAACACTTAACCATTGTCTCAATATTAAAGTATTTCTATTTAAATAAGTGTCATCTGATATCCCACACTAAAATAAATAGCTCATTGATTAAAAAAATAACAAGGAGTCTAAAGCAGCACCTTGCTTGACGTAATTTCTCTCGATTTGTATTTCGCGGAGTAATTTGAAAGAGGTTATATCAGTCAGGGTGATGTTTTCTGTCTTTTACATGTATTTCAGAATGTAAAATAAATATCATTTCTTTTTTATTACTCTTGTTGCAGAGAGAAATGAAGATTCTTGTGCCAAATGCATGTGAAAGCGGATCGAACATATATTGAATTGGTTTAAAACAATTTTATACAGTTTCGCTCTCCTCCGATATAAAACACAATACTAGTATTAGTTTCAATGCGGTCATATTTCACAAATTATTGTTGACTTTTTATGTCTAGCCATTATCACTATCTAATCTCTAGCGGAGCTGACATATAGGCACGAACAACTTATAACCCACTTGAACACAAGAAGTATAACTCTGTAACATACAAATAAGTATTAAGTTAAAGGATTAGAACACCCTGCTGAACTCTCTTGTAAAATTTCAGATTGACTGAACCTGGACCTGACGTGATAGGATGAAGAGGAAGGCCACGTTTCAATATGAAATAAAAATATCAAATAAATTGAGTATCAAATACCAAGCCATGTGTTCAATAACCGTGCAATGTTTTTATTTATATACAATTTTGCTCTTTATCCACAATATCTTATTCTTTTAGACAAGGTAATTCAAAGAGAGTGAATACAGAAAGAGTTCAAGTTGGAACTGAGGTGATAAATAGGGGTTTCCCAACTGTTGTTGATCATGTTTATAAAACTCGAACTGGGTTGTGTAATCACAAATGATAAGTGCAAAGTACAACATCCTTCACAGACATTCTAGGCACTCTACTCACCACATAAGATGTGCGGAGCCAATCACTGTCACAAAAGGTGATTTATCCCGAAAATAACGCTACACGTTTATACATCTACTCCATGCATAACTACAAAGTGTTAAAAAACAATAATTCATTACACTAAACGCAGAAAGGTGTCTTGATGAAATAAAGGGAGAGACCTCCGACATAACCATGTTCACGCCCTGTCTACCGTTAGCTGGCATGTTTGCTATCCTTTGCCCTTGGGTCAACAAAGTCTATCAAGTTATCTAGTAATACTCTCTGTTGCCCAATAACACTGTAACTGTATAGAAAACGTGTTATGTTGGATATTGTACACAAACATCTCGTTCTAACATGTAAGTCTTGGTCCGTTATTCATGGAATAAAAAGTAGAATACCAAAGAATGATCATATCATACTTTTTTCAAGCAGATCCAGCGGCCTCCAAGTTAATCCGGTAGCGTTTAAAGAGTTGAGAGAAAAATAAGGCAAAATATTAAATGAAATATATATATATATTCCACTTATTTATATTCAATTCGGTGACATCTCCATAAATTAATCAATCAGTTATGATGAACAAACAAGAAAACGAAGTTTAATCTTAAATTCAACCTCTAAGTACTCTTTAGATGTCAATGCTCATCACACCATTTAGTTTGAATGGATTTGTTCATTATATCTTAGTAGGGTATAAAGCAAACATCACTGGGTGTTGAGAAATGTGATGTTCTGGAAAGGTAAATATTTAAACAACTGATATAGTGAAAACAATCTGCCAAAGGCAGTATAATAATATGACTGAAGGCAAGGCCTTAAAGGGCGCAGCCAGATCTTTTAATATGAATCATGCACGGCATAAGAAGAGCGAAGGCTTACTTGTTTATTTTATTTTCTATTTCATGAAGAAGACATAATTTAGAAATAAAAGGACTTTAAACTTTAAACTATAGAATTATATGATGTAATAATTGTCTAGCATAAACTCAAAGATATGAACTCAAAGATTCGGATTTCTCTGAGTCCATTCAATGTCTGGAGTGCCGCGTATGCGAATCCTATGATTTCGGGCCATTTGTTGACGTTATGTGACGTCATGATTCCTTGTGCTCATCTTCGCCTTGTTGGATATTTTGACTGCATTCTATAGCTTTTAATTTTCTAAATGTTATTATTATTATTTAAAAAATAATAATAACAAATGCGCCCTTATTATGTATTGTTTTTTAATACTGCAATACACATTATCTTAAAGGTCATGGATTTATTTTACACATAGAGTCAGTGTATGCGGTAGTGTTAGACACGGAAATCTTCAGAGTAGTGTAAAATATGGGAGAGACAACAGATGTATAGGCCCTGCACGTAATATGTCTCTATATATAGTTATATATAACTCATATTTTGACCTCCTGAACATACATTCTAAGTTTCATACAACTAGACATAGACAGACAACATGGAGCTCCGACCGTTTCTCTTGTGGATACTGATTTTGTCTGGAACCGAAGGTAAATATATGCGAAATTCACATATCCCTAACACCCTACTTAAGGCGACACTGAATCCTTATATTCATCCACACGATTCGATTCATTTAATTACATTGTCCAAGCGGTGGCATTGGAAACATATTGCCTTTTGAAACATTTAGGTAATGGTATATTTTTCCCATAACTGTGAATATTTCACATTATCATGTGATAATCTCCATAGCAGATGGTTATCGTTATGTTCACAAGCCCCTGTATGGAAACACCTACAAACCTCCCATTGCCCATCTCTAATTTCCCTTTATTCCATTGGCTTTCAACTTTTTAGGATTACATTTCATTGCGCATTCATTTTAAATACATTGTTTACCATATAATAGGTAGTAATGTATTTAAAGTATTAACAACAGAATATATTGGCGCCCAATTTATCAATTGATTCATTTTGGTTATAAGTCAACAGATTCACTCGTCCTGTGTGAAAATCGCAAAGGTGCTTTAAATGATAGTGCACTTTCACCATGATCACAATGCAATAAGCTTACTATCATATGTAACGTTCATGAGGAGAGAGAATAAGTTCAGTTGAATGTTTACACTTATAATATAATGGAAATCTATTGCCTTTACAACGAACCATCTCTTTAAATGAAGCCAAATTATGTTATGTAAGACGACACAAAATATAAGATATACTATTTGACAAAAATGTCGTTATGTTGATATTTTGTAATTTAACTAACCTGCTTGCTTTTTAAAGGCGTTGCATTTAATGCTACACAGAGAGCCGTTTACATGCAGAGGCGGATGGACGAGTTATAGGAACTCGTGTTATTTGTTCGTCGACAGTGAGCAGGAAGACTGGACAGAAGCAAAACTAATACGAAACTAAAACACTTATCTAAATAACAGACACACTGACACGGCGCTACGGATTTGGAGCTAGAAGGACATTGGCTCTGGGTACACACTGACGACCCAGTTCAGTACACAGACTGGGGGCAAGGAGAACCAAAAGCCGTTACTAGGGAGAACTGTGTGTGTCTCTGGGGATGGTGTACAATTCGGATGGGCGGATGTGTGTTCTGCACTCTTGACTATAACTTCATTTGCAAAATGAGGTAAGGTCATTTGTAATTTAATCGTTAAAGTGAACACAGAAAGTAAAGTTATTTACACAGATTTGTCGACTTACAGTGTTCGTGTTTCATTCGACTTCTACGTATGGTCAATTAGTATAAATTTATCTTTCCATCGACGGTAATCAGATATACGTCTATTTTATCATGAGACGATACAGTACAGCTTTCTTCCCTTTTTGTTTTAGAAGAAATGCCAAAGAGGTGTTCCGTATCTACTAACGTTGGCTAAATATCGGATAATGCATTATGACATGACAGTAGGGTAATGAAAATGAAAGACATAAATCAAAATGAGTCGTAGATATGATGAATGATCATTTACACTACTGATAATGATATTAAGAAGTCTATGTAGAATTCTGATAAGATTCCAAAGCTTCCCTATTTTGATACACCAATATGCATTGACCAATGCGTTGTAGTTACTGTACTTGCTTATCGCTCAGTGTTTGTGGACTGATATGAATTGGCAATATAACTTAATAATATAACCATATGGGGTGTGCTGAATGTTGTCTTCGGCAGTATTTTTTTAGTAGGGTAGCACTAACATTATAAAGAACACAGAGGGAGACAACTCTTTCTCCCACACTTGACAGGGTTATCCCGCGGTAGTAGGGAAAAGATAACTCTGTTTTTTACCGGGGTAGTGAAAAGACAGCTCACACGCGCAAGGCAGTGACGTCATCAATACACGTGGCGATCATTTTTACGCACTATATCTTATATAGAATGAAGTTATGTTTGCGCATGCACCAAAGGCGAAATAAATTATTTTATGTTATTTTTGTGTTAATAAGATATATATATATATTCGATTAAACGCCAATTATTTTTTAAATGATAAATATCATTTATGCTCTGGTGGTGGAGCATCTTTAAAAGAATTCAAATAAATTTACAATGGATCCAGATTTGTTTCCTACAAAAACAACTCAGTTTCTTGAAGTGTATATAAAATAACTCAGCTTCTTTAAGTGTAAATGGTTACGACGTAGCAGACTTTGCATATTATATTTGTGCAGGCTGTTTTTACATCAGTACAACAGATGTGGAGCTGGAGGGACATTGGATTTGGGCGAACAGTGACGATCCTGTTCAGTACAAAGACTGGGCACCGTCCGAACCTCAGAATTTAGGATCAGGAGAAAACTGCATCTGTCTCCAAAGTAACAGAGCTTTTAAATGGATAGATGTGTCGTGTGATGTTAAAATGCCATTCATATGCAAGATGAAGTAAGTACGTATTACATATATTGTATGGCATCATGAATAAATAAGCGCAATTTTCTTCGGAACCGACGATGCTGCTGAGACAAAATTGAAAGAGAAACATGCCGTCTGCACTTTCTATATACTGCAAAACACTTATAAGTTATAACATTTTTGAATATACAATACGGCGAATGTTTGTGTGGAAGGGACAATAATGCTGAAGTAAAAGGTATTAGTGTCGATAGATATCAGTTTTATACAAAAGACAAAGTATATTTTTATTTAGATTTAATCATTATTGAATCCACACGAGAATTCAGGTTTTCTGTTTTACAATGCTTAATTGCATTAAACTAAAGTGTTCAAAATAATTTCTTCTGCAACGTTTCAGATTGACAGATCCTAGCACTGAAGTCATTGGGTGAAGATTAAACTTTTTCCCCATCATTATAACAGCTGAAAAATCATTGAATTAAATTGGGTGAGGGCCTATAGCTTGTAATTGTGTTTTATTTGTCACTTTATCACAACCCAATCAAATGTAAATTATTCATCATTCTTTCAGTTTGCTTCAGATTTTCTCAGAAATGCGTTTACCTGCCTAAGAGGTATTGTCCTTGTTTGCTGCATCTCGCCATTACAAGCTCCCCAGATTCATTCAGAACACAAAACTTTTACTCTCACAACACCAGCCACAAACTATAACCTAAACAAACATTTGTTGATCTTAGCCTAAAGCTTAAATAGAAAAAAATGCAAGTTGTATCTAAATACGGCTTGGATTATCAGATTCAACAATTTATTACATTTTTCGCAGTGAAATATTTACGGTGAACATAAGAGCGATATACTTCATTCCAATAATAACTTCACTTTTGATTTTTTTTTTTTGTTCGCTTTTGAGGAATCGGAATGCAGCATTGACAGTTAAAATATCATTTTGATTATTTCGTCATTAGTTTGTGCGAAAATGACGTCATATTGTTTTGCATCAATATGACGTTATGCTCACAAAACACGATGAAATAATCGCAAGGGCAAATAACTTTGTAAAACACAATGGCGAAATTACGTTCGTGGAACTAGCAGTGATAATCTTATGTAAATAGAAGCGTGAAATGTAATAAATAGAAGATTCCTTCGCACGAATGAAAAATACCACCTTTCTACCTCACTAGATGAAATATAAGTGGTATTCATCAAGAAAAAAGGAATATCCTCTATATATTTCAGGGAGTACACGGTGTTGGCTTAATCTGGAATAAAAACACGATTTCGTCACTTAAAACATAAAACAGAGGATCTTTAATTCTGCTAAAACAGGTTTACTCAAATGATACATACTCAATTATCGTTTTCCCATCATAACATAACTAAAATAAAAACTCCATTCTCTAAACAACCCGATGTAGTTTTTTTAGTGACTTATGCAAACATATCACACGAGCAAAATGATAGGATTTCAAGCAAATGATGTGATAAATAAAGTTTAATGTGATGTTTCATAACGTTTGGGGCGTCAGTAGCTAGTATACACCTCTAACTGATCAAAAGCGAAAAAGAATATGCTAGGTCTACTTACACCCAATTCCAAAAACTAATGTAAAAAAGAAAAGAACCCAAGGAAATCACATCTGATATCGATACGAATACTTCAATAAAACTAAGCAATGAGCTTAAAGCTGACAATGCAAGTTAAAATTATTAACATGATTTTTTTAAAAATAAGTATACTTGTTTTTCCAAGAATCGTTTATGAGACATTCCCCGGTTGAGGACAGCCATTTTTGTTTTACATTCCGACAACTCACCGACCCCTATATAAAGCGCGTGAATCGACACACGTGCGCTCATTCATGTACCTATACACCTAGCAGTCTACAGGTTATGTCACCTACAAATAGGTAAACAAAACCCTCACCTGTAAAACTATATGGGACTTTTTTTTAGCAAGAAAACATGTCAACTTCTCGAAGTTGTCATTTAGATGTTTCTCAAAATAAAATTCCAACGCAAGTGAATAGAAATCCAAAAATAATCCGTCCACATATCTCCACGTATATCATCGTACCCGACGCACTCAACTGACCATATACACGTGACTACGTACCTGATCCGAACGAGCGACAACTATCAAGGACACACACGTGTCGTTGTACATGTACGTGTAAATATTGAAGTGTTTTATTAGTTCGTATTGGACATATGTTGGGATATAGCTGACAACACATTCATCTATTACTTCAATGAAATATTGTCAGGTGAGTGCAGTGTTTATTTTCAATTTGACATTGTTTATTTGCAATATTGGGGCATGTGTATCTGAGACGAGATATGTTTAGAATGATACACGTGTGTCAAGTGTCCCGTGCTTTATATAGGGGGTTGGCCAGTGAAGGTTACTAAGCAGAGCAAAAGAAAAATGGCTGCCACTTCCTTAGATACCACACTGTCATAACTAAGGGATGTCTCAGAAACAATTTTTGAAAAAAAAAATATTTCGTTAATATTTTTTTTTTAAATTTCAACTGCATGTTTTTAACTTGCATTGTCAGCTTTAAGGACTTTGTCGTCTTCCTAAACAAAGATCAGGATTATTTTTATTCTTTATACGCTGCCCTCCTAAAGTAAACAGTCAAATCGTATCTTCGATAAAACTCCCGAAACCACAAATAATGAGATAACGAAGCTAATTAGGATGACGAAAACAGATACTTATACATGTAATTATAATAACAATATCTACATTTCAGCACTTTATGTATATAGACAAACATGTTATAAAGGACACCTCTATATAAAGAACACATCTGCATAAAGGACAACTGTCTGTAAAGGATAGACACATCGACCCCATTTGATGTTATTTAATATAAGTATCTTCTGTATAGTGAACATATGTCTATAAGAGATATTTTACTATGTCCCTTTTGTGTCCTTTTTGTAAGAATGCATGTGTAACAGAAGATTGACAGGGTGCTGCATAGTACAATTGTTATTGATAATGTCTTAGTTGATAATTAAAATACCATTTCTTCTGTTTTTCTGACAAAGGTTATATTCACATGTTTTTCCGTCCCATGTAGATTGGTTTTCCAAGAGAATCAATCAAGTGTTTGAATATATCGCGTCTTGTTGATAATGATATGAACCATCGTAGCCTTAAAAACGCTTTAACCTCCCTCATGCTCGTGTCCCGTGTCCCTATATTGTCAATGTTTATTATCTCAATAGATTTACGACATTGCAAGGCTGACATAAATTCCATTCTCGTCCATATTGACGATTCTGCACAGTACTCCTCCGACAATATACATACAAATGTCCTCGCTCTCCTGATTGCATTTTTGACCTCTTTTTCCCGAAGGTTGCCGACCGACATGTCTCTATAAGGAACGTACGTCGTATAGTGTGATGAATTCAGTATTCTGAGTAGATAATCCATTACAAATCTTCGAGAATCTACATCTGAATCGTCAAACGAAACAAACACATCATATTTATACCTTCTTAAATCTTCTTTTATCGTTTTTCTCCTTATTGTTCCCAACAGAATACTTACTTCAAAATAAAACATCCAAATCACAAAAATACCTGTCATAGATAATACTGCTAAACATAGTAAAGCCGTCAACAAGAAGATTGTAGACTGGTCCATCTCACTGCACTCAACTAAGTATGGTTTGGTCAGTTCCACAAGCGTTTTATTGCCATGGTTTCTAATGTTTTCACAAAATAAAGGATTTCCAGGGTGGATATTACTCCTTACCCGCCAGTCTCCGATCCAGGTATTATCACAAGTACATGTTATCCCTTTATATCCCAGGAATATAAGATTGGCGTCCAAAAAACGAAAAGTGTCAGGTAGATCATCGATATTATGATTTGTCAAATTTAATTTCAATAACGAGCTGAGAGATTGGGCTACGTCGTTGCCAATGGTTTTCATCTCGTTGTCGGATAGATCCAGGATACGGAGCCTGTTGAAATAGTCTCGCTTTTCTAAGTGACGGATTTCGTTGTTTGTCACGAGTAGCTCTACTAAAAAACACACTGTCCGGGAGTTGTTCAGGCAGTCGCTTCATCTGTGTAAAGGAACAATTTACAATTATCCTCCATTGTGTAGGCTGTTCAATACATGTGCAATACCGTGGACAATTCACATATCTGTCACAAAAAAAATTATCAAAAAGTTTTTGATCATGCATATCACGTATTGAATAATTTTGATCTCTACACATCAAACCGTCATTATTGTCATCCAATTTAAGAAGTCGCCAGTGATCTTTGAGGTAGAGGGCCACAGAACAGTCACATTTCACGGTCGCATTTGCAAACTTATACGTCCCTGATATTATCAACGGGAAAAGTTGAATAAGATCAGGGTTCCGATGTCCAATAAAAGAGAACATGTCTTGTTCCATTATACAACCAACAAAGGAAATATCCCCAGAGTTGTAATGTTTGTCCGGATCGATTGTAATGTTGTGGACGTTGGAGAAGTGTCCTTTCATTGCATTTTCAAAGTCAATTTTGCAGTATAGATAATTTTCGTTGACAATGTTTGACAGATCCACGGTTTCCAGAACATTGTTTGAGAAGTCAACATGGAAGATATTTGTCGTTTTGCTAGTGAACGTGTTAGCATCCAATGTTGTTAGGATATTGTAGGATAAGTCTAAGACACGTAGAGCGGGCATATCTACAAAAGTTTTATTGGAAATGTGTGATATTCTGTTCCCAGATAAAACCAATGTATCTAACATCTGGAGGCAATTTATTGTTCCGATAGACTCGATCAGATTGTTGGCGAAGTTGATTTTCACAAGTCTTTCGAAATTACAAATGTTGATAGGAAGAGCTCGTAGTCGACCATGGGTATGTATGACTTGTAGATAATTATACTCGCTGAGATTAGAAACGGAGACAAGTTTAGCAGATACCTTACCCAATCCGGAGTACTCTACGTGCAGGTCTCCGATTGGTTCGTTACCAAGCTCCCATTTTGGCTGGGAATGACAGCTACAACATCTGTCATCTGTACAAAATGGCCTACATAGAAGATCTTTATGTGGCCCGACTTCAGGGCTCCAGTCTATGTACGACGAACATAACGGTGCCATGATAAGAAGTAACAGTACAATTCTGTTAAAACACATACCTGTATTAGAAGATATCCGTTTGTTGATTTTAGGTAAGATCACACGATTGCAGGTTAGTTGCTGAGCTCTTACTAGGGAAGTAAAACAAGAGATATGAGTTCTGACAGAACATACTGAGACTATTGACTATCTTATAGGATTGAAATCACTTCAGCGGCCAATAAATGTTGTTTTATTGGGCCTCTGTAAACATTATGACCAATGAAACAATCACTTGAGCCGTGAAGAGGAAGTAATACTGTGGTGTCGTCTGTATTGTTACATGACAAAACGACATTCGCTAGTCCTTCACTGTGTATTTATAGCTATGTAATGAATATTTATGTACCTATCCGCACGAACATGTATAGCCAATCAAAGCCATGTTCGAGTTCTATAAACAGATGTGTGTTTGTGAGTGTTATTACAAGTGGAGTTTCCATATAAGGATTGGTATATAAGGGAACTGATTTGATTGATCTGAGGATAGCGATAAGGACACGACACAGCTAGTCGCGTATAAAACACTGCATCAATGTACACCAACAAATTTCTTTGCTACAGTCTATTTGCATTAAAAGAGACCTATAAGATTAAGACTACATCTCCGTACACCAAATTCCTTTGCTACAATCAATTTGCATTATAAGAGACCTATAAAATTAAGACTACATCTCCGTACACCAAATTCCTGTGCTACAATCAATTTGCATTAAAAGAGACCTATAAGATTAAGAACTACATCTCCGTACACCAAATTCCTGTGCTACAATCAATTTGCATTAAAAGAGACCTATAAGATTAAGACTACATCTCCGTACACCAAATTTCTTTGCTATAATCAATTTCTATTATAAGAGACCTTTAAGATTAAGACTACATCACCGTACACCAAATTTCTTTGCTACAATCAATTTGCATTATAAGACACCTATAAGATTAAGACTACATCACCGTACTCCAAATTCCTGTGCTACAATCAATTTGCATTATAAGACACCTATAAGATTAAGACTACATCAATGTACACCGAATTCCTAATTCCTGTGCTTTAATCAATTTGCATTAAAAGATACAAATGTGACCAAAAAAACGCCTATTTCTTGACCCATTAGGACAAATGTTGCTTTGATACAAAAAATATAATTCCTTTCTCACGAGAAACTTACTCCATCACTATAGTATGGTTTGGAAAACCAAATTAATATTAAATTATTCAAACAGATTACTGGGTGTGGTCATTGTATTATTACACAGAATACAATGCTTCCTACAATAGAATTTTTAATTCAATAATCTTTACGCGTGTTTAGATTGATCTTTATAGCATGGTGTTAGACAATAACCATACTAAGAGGTAAGATATTAAACTTAACAAGATTGACAAAGGTAAGGTCACATTTTGACCTGATCAATACCCTTTTAATCAAAAGAAATTGCAATTTGTAATTCAAAACTTAATTGAATTTCATAACTGAAAATAATTTTACTCTTACACCATCTAATTAAGAAATTGTTTATAAGATGTTTGAATTCATTTCATCTAAAGATATATGAAATAAATTTTAAATTATTTTTGATTATGGTAGAATAAGTTTCTTCTTACAGTACATATGAAACTGTAAACTTTTAAAATAAGTTAATGTTGATAACGGGGATAAATCTAAAAAAAAAGCCTATTCACGGTTAAACTAATTTTTACAAACTTAATTAAATGCCCACGAATAAAATTGAAAGAATGGCAAGTAAATAACCTATATATAGAACATCACAGTTAGTTATTCACAAACGTGCGAACATTTCTCATCGCATTTGAAGAGGAGATCGAGAAATTAAACAACTAGACAGTATTACGTAACAACAGATTAACCATGAGTCACCTGAGTCGATTGTGTTCCCTCATTCAGGAGACCGCAATGCACTCTAATCACGACTGGTCTCAAATAGAATAGGACGATTGTACTTTCTATACGTTTATTGGTTGGCAGTGTCGAATACGCTGTCAGCTAACATGGTACTCCCGTCATCGTATCTATAAATAGGAAATGATGTGTGGTACAAGTGAACACGTTCATTGCTTACCTGTATGTCGGCAACTTTATTTTTTGAATAACTTAATACATTGATGATATACTCTTAACTTAATAGTAACTAGGTTCTTGGTATTTATGATAGTGAAATAAACTGGAGATTGACTTGAACTTACTGCGATTTTTAAATGGATGGAAAATAAACTACGTGCGTACAGGTGATACATATTCCTGGCGTCTATTACCTTAAAGTATATCCTGTTTAAATGTTTCACATCTGAAGAAATGAAAATTAACATATCTAATCCGCGATATTCAACGGAGCTACTATCACTGTCATGATAATCCACTCTTGACATATTTCCTACCAATTAGCAATTTAAAACTGAAGATGAGCATGCAATTTGGTCCTTTGATGAATATCAAAAGAATGGGATAACGGTACACTGTATGACCTTGTAATGTTCAAATGAAGTCTCTGCAGGCCTTATGATTGGACATTTTCTCTGCCTTAAATTTGCAATGAAGTATTCCAGTGGTGGATCTAACAACAGTGTTAGTAGCCCCTGGAATGTCGAGAATGCAACTGTGTATACATGCGTTACATCATTACAAAGAATCAGTACCACGAGCTCTCGCTTAAAATAGAAGCAATAAACATATGGTTAATTGGAACTTCCACAATTCCAAAATCTAATAATTCAAAATTATAGGTCTTGTCTATGTATGGCATAATGCATCTGCTAACTTAAAGCTGACAATGTACGCTATAACACATTCAGTATTAATTAATGTCTTAAATTTCATCTGAATATAAAAGAATTGTTTGTTTGTAAACTGTGTGAATCCAAATTTGCAAACATAATTTATTTCATGAAATAGAGACACCTATGCTTATAATTAATTTGGCTACTTAATAAATAAACTATACGTTTAAACGTAAGATTGCTTTGATTTTCCAAGAGATTATTTTTTTCCAAATCTATACGCAACGTCGATGTCTCTATTGTGACCTAGATTTGTATGTGGTCGATACAATCAAAGAACGTTTTTTCTTCTGTAAAATCAAATTTCAAATTCTTTTCCTCCTTATCTTCACTTCTTTTCGCAAGCCATTTTAGAAATCTATTTGGTTTAACGTTGACCAGGCCCCAGTTTCACTTAACAGTATACATAAGATTGCTTTACAGCAGTGGATTTAAGAAAAGTTCTTCAAACTTAGCATATTTTCCCTCTCTTAGGTGATATTCCATATGGAATATTTTCTATTCAGGAATTTCCATAAGTTAAATGTTAATAAAACACGTGCCTTGTTTGCAGTTTTATGATAGGATATTCATCTTTAGGAAATGTATGTGAATTCATTCATATCTTTTGATAAGTCCTGCAATTTAAGCGTTCACAATTTCGTGTTTTTCTTAGTGGCCATTCCTAACCTTTTATATACAGTGTAGCTTATCAGGAATACCTCATTGGAGACATAGTGTAACTTCATACAATGTAAACCTTCTTTGAGATAAAAATAGTCACACACAATGGAACTACAATCGCTTTTCTTGTGGATCTTCTTTCTCTCTGGAATTGAAGGTACATATTTTCATGGTAAGAAATTGCTGAAGACATGATCGCATTAATCCACATGATATCACAAGTGTAAGCGTATAACATTTTTATTTAGTTATTTAACTATGGAGTATATTGTCTAAATACTTGATTCAAACAAATTTGCTTACGTATGGTCTAAATCATTGATACATACAATTATGCCTTTTACATATTATTTAAGAAAACTATCGCGGTAGATTTCTCAGACCTTTAAAAAGTGTTCATTTTGGATGACCCATACTGCTTCATTCTACAAATATCATAACATGAACCACCTTTTTAAACACTTTTTATGAACGATTATCCTTCGCATATTTCGCCGCGATTCGCGAATTTACGAAAGATAATCGCATCGCAATAATGCCAATCAAAAATTTATTTGAATTTCCACGACTTTTAATAGTGAGATAAAAATCACTCAGCTTTAGGTGTTGAGAACATAAGCTATTTTAAATTATTCTATGGTATCAGATGTAAAAGAAAAAATCACAATTGATCAAAATAACATGACATGTATACATTATGAATAACAAAATATACAACAAGACAGAATGCTTTCAAACATTGTTTTTACAAATCTCATATATATTGGTGAAAATATGTTGGTCAAAATAGGCCCTTATGCTCCTGTAAGCCACGTAAAATAATTGCCAGTAAACTGCCTTTGCACTTTGGTATACTTTCAACAAGTTTATATATTTTTCTTCATTTTCTAAGGTGTTGAATTAAATGCCACACAGAGAGCCAGTACGTGTCGTGTCGGGTGGACGAGGTACCAAGATTCCTGTTATCTGTTTGTCTCCCAAGAGAAAGAAGACTGGGCCGAAGCACACGTAAGGATGCAATATCATAACACTACTTTAGATTTGATAAAGATAATTACTAAATCACACAAACTATTCATCGAATTTTCAACTTGTCTTTTCATGACAGAAATGCCCCAATTACAGCGTATTCGCCAATCAGCAGCTGTCACATTCCATGATACTTAAAGGCGAATATTTAGAAGTGTACAACAGATACTGACGATAGTTTAAACACATTTGAAACATTGACTCCACGATTGACACAAATGTGTTTTCGTTATCGTTTCGTTATTCTATGACATGGTGGTAACACAATTAAAAGCATTAAAGAATCTCAGAAAATAAAAACCAAATGTTCAAGAGGACTCAACATATATACCAACAATATTACTGAAAAAGATTAAAGACATCAATTGCCGAAAGTCCACATACGAACAGATTACGGAACATTGATTTTATTAAGAAATAAATGGTCAATCACAGTAAGCTATATATAAAAATATAGTGTAGATGTCAAACTAAACTATTTTCTTAAGTTAAGATTTTAAAGGTGTCGTTGCAGACCTTTACGATAGACATTCTGGCTAAATTGTGCAAATTAGGCTACCCTACTACATACATCCATGTACAATATCTCCCTTATCTTCTCAGTAAGCACAGGAACGCCATTTTTACACTGATAACCTTATCAACTTTCTTTTAAGAATAAAAAGATTAAAATGCGGTTTTGTATGAAAACAAATTCTAAGTCACAGACTTGTATGCTCCTTATGTCCTTAATATCATACATGGGAAACGACCTACGGAGTTCCACGGATTTATTACTGCAACATGAGTTAATGAAGTTAATGAAGCCATGTTTAAAACCATCATTTTGAGGTCCTCCTGAACCAACGATGATGTTTGATTAAAAATCTGAAATGTTCCCATTACCAGTTAATGTTAAACCTATATATACAACTGAAGTCAATTTCAGGCTGTGGTTTCACTTGAATAATTGCTGAAAATTAAATAATTGTTTTAATATGGAGTTCAATTTGTTTCAGTACCATTGTGGCGTTCTTCATGGTTATTTGGCCGATATATTGGATGCTGATGAAAGCACCTTCGTGAAAACAGAACTACAAAGACGACATGCTTCAGGTACAGTGCATGGGAATAGACATTGTCCATGAGACCAACAATGTGATTGATGGCGTGAGAGCGCGTTTGACAATGTAACAAGTTGTACGTTTTTGTGTATATATAAATCTTAATAACTTTAAAAAAAATTATTAATAATTTTGATAGATTTATAAAAATTATTTTGATAGCTTTACCATTTTGACATCAACACTATGCGTGCCAATTGAAGGGGGTGGGGGGTCGGGTGATTCAGTGGAAATTGCCATTAATTAAGACAGTCAGGGTTTATTCTACAACCGAACGTGATTAGGAATTGGTTCGTTAGCTCGAACGATTGGATACTCTTTTCGTCAATCACAATAGTGCATCCATCCAAGTCGGTACGAGAGATTAAAAGAAAAAGATGTAAATGATGTGTTCATACAAGTTGTACCTATATTGTTATGCATGACTGATCATATTTATAAATAGAGTTTGTATATATTATTCAGGTTGTTTTTACATTGGTGCCACGGATGTAGAGCTGGATGGGCAGTGGTTATGGACAAACACGGACGACCCAGTTCTGTACACAGACTGGGGAAATGGGGAACCGAATGGAGACATAGCGGAAAATTGTATTTGTCTCCACGATAACCACCAATTCAGATGGGTCGATGTGAAATGCAATCGTGATTTTAGTTTTATTTGTAAAATGAGGCAAGTACAATAATTGATTATAATTATCATTATCTGAATTTCAACAGATATATTTTTAACCATCATAATTATCTGTGTATTGTTACAGTAGTACATTAAGATATGCATATACTAAGCAACACTTAACCATTGTCTCAATATTAAAGTATTTCTATTTAAATAAGTGTCATCTGATATCCCACACTAAAATAAATAGCTCATTGATTAAAAAAATAACAAGGAGTCTAAAGCAGCACCTTGCTTGACGTAATTTCTCTCGATTTGTATTTCGCGGAGTAATTTGAAAGAGGTTATATCAGTCAGGGTGATGTTTTCTGTCTTTTACATGTATTTCAGAATGTAAAATAAATATCATTTCTTTTTTATTACTCTTGTTGCAGAGAGAAATGAAGATTCTTGTGCCAAATGCATGTGAAAGCGGATCGAACATATATTGAATTGGTTTAAAACAATTTTATACAGTTTCGCTCTCCTCCGATATAAAACACAATACTAGTATTAGTTTCAATGCGGTCATATTTCACAAATTATTGTTGACTTTTTATGTCTAGCCATTATCACTATCTAATCTCTAGCGGAGCTGACATATAGGCACGAACAACTTATAACCCACTTGAACACAAGAAGTATAACTCTGTAACATACAAATAAGTATTAAGTTAAAGGATTAGAACACCCTGCTGAACTCTCTTGTAAAATTTCAGATTGACTGAACCTGGACCTGACGTGATAGGATGAAGAGGAAGGCCACGTTTCAATATGAAATAAAAATATCAAATAAATTGAGTATCAAATACCAAGCCATGTGTTTCAATAACCGTGCAATGTTTTTATTTATATACAATTTTGCTCTTTATCCACAATATCTTATTCTTTTAGACAAGGTAGTTCAAAGAGAGTGAATACAGAGTTCAAGTTGGAACTGAGGTGATAGATAGGGGTTTCCCAACTGTTGTTGATCATGTTTATAAAACTCGAACTGGGTTGTGTAATCACAAATGATAAGTGCAAAGTACAACATCCTTCACAGACATTCTAGGCACTCTACTCACCACATAAGATGTGCGGAGCCAATCACTGTCACAAAAGGTGATTTATCCCGAAAATAACGCTACACGTTTATACATCTACTCCATGCATAACTACAAAGTGTTAAAAAACAATAATTCATTACACTAAACGCAGAAAGGTGTCTTGATGAAATAAAGGGAGAGACCTCCGACATAACCATGTTCACGCCCTGTCTACCGTTAGCTGGCATATTTGCTATCCTTTGCCCTTGGGTCAACAAAGTCTATCAAGTTATCTAGTAATACTCTCTGTTGCCCAATAACACTGTAACTGTATAGAAAACGTGTTATGTTGGATATTGTACACAAACATCTCGTTCTAACATGTAAGCCTTGGTCCGTTATTCATGGAATAAAAAGTAGAATACCAAAGAATGATCATATCATACTTTTTTCAAGCAGATCCAGCGGCCTCCAAGTTAATCCGGTAGCGTTTAAAGAGTTGAGAGAAAAATAAGGCAAAATATTAAATGAAATATATATATATATTCCACTTATTTACATTCAATTCGGTGACATCTCCATAAATTAATCAATCAGTTATGATGAACAAACAAGAAAACGTAGTTTAATCTTAAATTCAACCTCTAAGTACTCTTTAGATGTCAATGCTCATCACACCATTTAGTTTGAATGGATTTATTCATTATATCTTGGTAGGGTATAAAGCAAACATCACTGGGTGTTGAGAAATGTGATGTTCTGGAAAGGTAAATATTTAAACAACTGATATAGTGAAAACAATCTGCCAAAGGCAGTATAATAATATGACTGAAGGCAAGGCCTTAAAGGGCGCAGCCAGATGTTTTAATATGAATCATGCACGGCATAAGAAGAGCGAAGGCTTACTTGTTTATTTTATTTTCTATTTCATGAAGAAGACATAATTTAGAAATAAAAGGACTTTAAACTTTAAACTATAGAATTATATGATGTAATAATTGTCTAGCATAAACTCAAAGATATGAACTCAAAGATTTGGATTTCTCTGAGTCCATTCAATGTCTGGAGTGCCGCGTATGCGAATCCTATGATTTCGGGCCATTTGTTGACGTTATGTGACGTCATGATTCCTTGTGCTCATCTTCGCCTTGTTGGATATTTTGACTGCATTCTATAGCTTTTAATTTTCTAAATGTTATTATTATTATTCAAAAAATAATAATAACAAATGCGCCCTTATTATGTATTGTTTTTTAATACTGCAATACACATTATCTTAAAGGTCATGGATTTATTTCTACACATAGAGTCAGTGTATGCGGTAGTGTTAGACACGGAAATCTTACCGGTTAAATTATTTTTTGAGAGTAGTGTAAAATATGGGAGAGACAACAGATGTATAGGCCCTGCACGTAATATGTCTATATATAGTTATACATAACTCATATTTTGACCTCCTGAACATACATTCTAAGTTTCATACAACTAGACCTAGACAGACAACATGGAGCTCCGACCGTTTCTCTTGTGGATACTGATTTTGTCTGGAACCGAAGGTAAATATATGCGAAATTCACATATCCCTAACACCCCTACTTAAGGCGACACTGAATCCTTATATTCATCCACACGATTCGATTCATTTAATTACATTGTCCAAGCGGTGGCATTGGAAACATATTGCCTTTTGAAACATTTAGGTAATGGTATATTTTTCCCATAACTGTGAATATTTCACATTATCATGTGATAATCTCCATAGCAGATGGTTATCGTTTATGTTCACAAGCCCCTGTATGGAAACACCTACAGCACCTCCCATTGCCCATCTCTAATTTCCCTTTATTCCATTGGCTTTCAACTTTTTAGGATTACTTTTCATTGTGCATTCATTTTAAATACATTGTTTACCATATAATAGGTAGTTATGTATTTATAGTACAAACAACATAATTTATTGGCGCTCAATTTATCAATTGATTAATGTTGGTTATAAGTCAACAGATTCCCTCATCCTGTGTGAAAATCGCAAAGGTGCTTTAAATGATAGTGCACTTTCACCATGATCACAATGCAATAAGCTTACTATTATATGTAACGTTCATGAGGAGAGAGAAATAGTTCAGTTGAATGTTTACACTTATAATATAATGGAAATCTATTGCCTTTACAACGAACCATCTCTTTAAATGAAGCCAAATTATGTTATGTTTGGACGTAAAGACGACAAAATGTGCAAGATATACTATTTGATAAGACAACTAAATTGATGAACAAATGACAAAAATGCCGTTATGATATTTTGTAATTTAACTAACCTGTTTGCTTTTTAAAGGTCTTGCATTTAATGCTACACAGAGAGCAGTTACATGCAGAGACGGATGGACGAGTTATAGGAACTCGTGTTATTTGTTCGTCGACAGTGAGCAGGAAGACTGGACAGAAGCACAAGTAATACGAAACTAAAATACTTATCTAAATAACAGACACACTGACACGACGAAACAATGTAATTCATTTTATATCTAAAGTGAAAGTTACATTTGATTGAGAAAATGTAACACGGAATACAAAACAAACGGTGTCTTCATTTATTTATATTTCAGAAACATTGTGAACTTTTTCATGGTTATTTGGCCGACATTGTGGATGCTGATGAAAGCACCTTCGTAAAAACAGAACTACAACATAGGCATGCTTCAGGTACAGTGGTTGAGGATGGACAAAATTCTAATTATTGGTTTTGTAAGTTTAACGTCCTATTATATATGTAACATCCCGAGTCATGTAAGGACTTGCCATGTTTGTTGGTGGAGGAAAACCGCAGTACCCGGAGAGAAATCACCGACCAGCAGTCAGTACCTGGCAACTGCCCCACATGGGATTCAAACTTTCGATCCAGACGTTGAGGGCTTGTGGTAATATGTTGGGACATCTTTAAAACCACTCGGCCACCGCGGCCCAGATTCTAAAGAATATTCGCGTTAGAAGGCAATATTGTATATATTCTGTATTCGCGCTTAAGTTAAGTATAATCGATAATTGTATTTTGTAACATTGCGTATAAGGCACTTTTTTGTTATTTTACTTACACTTCAGAGACGAACACTTAAATTGTGTGAACTTCACGTAATCCTTTGAATTTTCACCTCAAATAAACACGATAAGGGAACAGACTAAATAGATTTATTTGCTTATTTTTTACCTTACACGTACATTGAACACATATTATATGCATTCACTTTCAGGATGTTTTTATATCGGCGCGACAGATTTGGAGCTAGAAGGACACTGGCTCTGGGTACACACTGACGACCCAGTTCAGTACACAGACTGGGGGCAAGGAGAACCAAACGCCGTTACTAGGGAGAACTGTGTGTGCCTCTGGGATGGTGTACAATTCGGATGGGCGGATGTGTTGTGCACTCTTGACTATAACTTCATTTGCAAAATGAGGTAAGATCATTTGTAATTTAATCGTTGAAGTGAACACAGAAAGTAAAGTTATTAACACAGATTTGTCGACTTACAGTGTTCGTGTTTCATTCGCCTTCTATGTATGGTCAGTTATTATAAAATTATCTTTCCATCGACGGTAATCAGATATACGTCTATTTTATCATGAGACGATACAATAAGTAGAGTTTTCTTCGCTTTTTTAGAAGAAATGTCAAAAAGGTGTTCCGTATCTGCTAACGTTGTCTAAATATCGGATAATGCATTATGGCATGACTGTAGGTAAATGAAAATGAAAAGCCAGCTCACATGCGCTAGACAGTGATGTCAATACACGCGGCGATCATTTTTACACACAGCGACGTTCTTCACCATTTCTCGTAAAAGTATGGGAAAAATAATCTTACATGGGTCTGTCAGGTGAACAGGGAAATCTCAACCCTCGTGAAAGATTTTGACCATCAACCCTCGGCAAGCCACGGGTTGACCAGCCAAAATCTTTCACTCGTGTTGAGATATCCCTGTCCACCTGACAGGCCCATTTCAGATTCTATTACACATATTCTCTAAGGACGTAAGAGCGTCCAGCACATCTGTAAGAATCACAAAAACATCAAATCACAACACCCTTTTCTTAATTCATTCGGAATATGGAGTTCGAACTTCTATTGTAACGACCTACACACAGTCTTCATGTTTTTTGCACAATCAAATATTATAAATATTGACAAGTATTGTGATTTCAGGCTCATAAATTATATTCGAAATATAATCATTCAATACGAAATATGGAATGCATTTGTAAAATTTCAGATTAGCAGAGACTGGACCGGAGTTGGTAGGATGAAGCATAGATTCCTTATTCCAACTTATTGTTTGAATATAAAATAAACCGAGTATCACCAATCTACTATGGACATGATATTGGATTTAACATTGTTGCTGTATGCTACGGCATTTTAAACAAAAAAAAAACCGTAGAATCTTAAAATCAACTGCCATTATGCTGCCAATGCATGAAACTGAATATTAATATTTGTTAATGCTATCTATTTACCTTTAACCTAAAGTTATTTCCTTATTTTTTTCTTGGCTATTCTAAAGTTTTCATTTATAAGCCCTTTGAAAGATTTCTTTTGAAACTGCCTCTTTGTAACGAAACTATCCTGCCCTCCATTATACACATACAACAAGGACCGCCATTTTGGCTCAAATAGCTGATAATCTACCATGCATTTTAATATCATGTTATACCACGATAAAAAATATCGACATTTGGAATCAAAGAAGATATTAATTAATCACGCGATCAATATCTTACAACCAAGCGATCTTGTCTCTATCACATTACTAACATCCTTTAAATCAGGGTTGTTAATTAAAAGTATCATGAATATATTTGATCATTAACATCACCATGAATATATTTGTTCATTAACAAAACCATGAATATATTTGTTCATTAGCATTACCATGAATGTTTTTGTTCATTAAAAAAACCATGAATATATTTGTTCATTAGCATTACCATGAATGTATTTGATCATTAACATTACCATGAATGTATTTGTTCATTAACATTACCATGAATATATTTGATCATTAACATTACCATGAATGTATTTGTTCATTAACATTACCATGAATATATTTGATCATTAACATTACCATGAATGTATTTGTTCATTAACATTACCATGAATGTATTTTATCATTAACATTTGATCATTCACATTACCATGAATGTATTTATTCATTCACATAACCATAAATGCATTTGGTCATTACCATTACCATGAATGTATTTGTTCATTAACATTACCATGAATGTATTTGTTCATTAACATTCCATGAATGTATTGATTGTATTTGATCATTAACATTACCATGAATGATATTTTTCATTTATCATTAACATTACCATGAATATATTTGATCATTAACATTACCATGAATGTATTTGTTCATTAACATTACCATGAATGTATTTGATCATTAACATTACCATGAATGTATTTGTTCATTAACATTACCATGAATGTATTTGATCATTAACATTACCATGAATGTATTTGTTCATTAACATTACCATGAATGTCATTAATACTACAATGAATGTATTTGTTCATTAACATTACCATGAATGTATTTGTTCATTAACATTACCATGAATGTATTTGTTCATTTACATAACCATGAATGTATTTGTTCATTTACATAACCATGGATGTTTTTGGTCATTACCATTACCATGAATGTATTTGTTTAATTTCAGCCTGACAGGCACTGATCCTGATGTAATTGGATGAAGAGCAAACTCGTCGTCCAATTGATTATAAACATATGAAATAAGCTGAGTATCGAATTTCTTGCCTGTTGTTTCATGGTATTGTGTTGGACGTTTCGATTAAATCTTTATCTTATTGTGTCATTGTTATGTATGTAACATAGTGTAGGATTTCACGTGAACATTTGTAGCCACTATACATCTGCTTACGCCAAACCGATCGAGCAAAAAGTCGTTCTGTATATTGTCCGGTATCAGCTTTTAGGTTATTCTTACCCAAGTACTTAACATTCGTAATCTTTATAATTCGACACAAAGTGTACATGTTCGTTTTTGGAATGATAATCAATTTAGTTTTAAAAACACACACAGGCGTTAAATTTTCGAATGATTTTCACGTGAAACTCATGTGAAAATTTGCACGTGAAATTCACTTTTTTGCTCCGGTTTAAGTGAAATTTACGGGAAGAAATATTTTGGTTACCAATCAAAAAAGAACTGTTTTCTTTTGGCATTATGTTGGTCACGGCTTTATAATGCAATTGGCCTACTTACAAAAATGGCAATTCACAACAAACTTAAAATTCAAATCAAAGTTCATCAAGTGCAACATTTAAGACACAGTACACAGATATAGCGATAAACAATTGGAAATAAAAATCTATAACATGTGAAACAATTAGAATTCCTTTTAAAATCAGTATTTGGAAGTATGAAAGTCTAAACTTTTGTCAAACTGAAATGATATATATGATTAAGTGGGGATGTATACGTACACTTTGTTAATTTTGTTGTTTAATGTCATTATATTGTGGCCAATCTATTCCAGGATTCATTGCGGTCTCCACACAGGGGGCCTCAATGAACTGTAGGAGATGTTGCACTATAGTTGATATCTTTGAGGACCAGGATGTAAAGTTTCTGTGGCGTCACGCCATTATTTGTAAATCCCACAATAAACTAATTGGTTATTCTACATACTCTTCTATAAAACACATATTTATGACTCATGTAAAGATCGTATGACAATCTTTAAGAATGTAAAGAAAAAATATTACATATTATATATTAGTATTTATATAAAAAATAACTTTCAAGAGTCATATCGAAATTGCATCTTTATTTTTGCAATTTAAATATTCGATTTATCGATAAAATTGCAGTCTCGTTGGAAATTTCACTTTTTTTATCCAATCACTTCGGGAAAGCCGCCTTCCTCTAGCCTAGAACAAAAATGATATTGAGTTTAGCGCGTTGTTTGTTGAAAAATGAATTGTTTCTTTGACGGAGGTCTACGCTAATAAATTCTTATTTAAAGAATTATATAAAGGCTCATGACATCCGTTTGTTGGTTATATATTGGTTATATATATTTATTGTCCACTGTAAGAACATTTTTTCCCGTTCTGGAAGGCCGGTCATCATGTTTGTAATTTACATTGATATAAAATCATAAAATTAACTGTTGAATGTTTTCGGTCTCGGATGATATGAATTCCTTTAATTGATAAATCAACGTATCAACCTGAAAAATATTTGTATAATATGCGAGGTCATCGCGGATGTGTTATACTTCGACCAACTAATCTTGGATGGGTCGATTACCGGCCTCTGGTAACTCAATTGGTAGAGCACCCCAGCTAATGTTCGGACGGTCCTTGGTTCGAAACCCGGTCTGGTCGTACATTTTTTCGATCTTCTGCATTTGGTGCATGTGACCAAAAACTGATTTAAGCATAAGTTGGATACCCAAACCTGGATCATGTACTTAGCCATCGAGGCGAAGACTAAAAAAGGGAGGAAGAGTGTAACGGTTCAGGATCAGGCCGGTCGCCGGCGAACAATATGCTCAATTGTTTGAAGACTCTTGCTAGTGTACAGAGGGTCCAGGTTCCGAATCTCGGTCTGACCATGCATATTTGCCTACTAAACTCATATATCTAAAACTGCAAACATATGATAGAATGTCTGGAATGAAAAGTTCCATGCTTACATAAAAAAATTGAGACAGGCCACGCAACGAAATGTTCATGTGACGATGGAATAGGACGGGGTATGGCGGACATTGGTATCAGTCATTATATGGGGCGCCATCTTAATTTTCAAGATTCGGGTTGATTTGATTGAATATATTTGCATATTTGCAATTACCTTTTCATAAATGCTCCCCAATATAAAATTTTAATGATTTTCTTTGACTATTTGTTCAAAAATATGTTTAAATTCACTACTCAGTTATCTTGCAAATAGCGAAATGAATACCTCATTTTGCACATAAAATGTCGTAGTGAATGGCAGGGCACATCAATCCATTGATAATTTACTCCGGAAGCCAGACATATGCAGTTTTCTCCGCCTCCAGCATTCTGTGGTTCTGAGGGTGCCCAGTCTAAGTACTCAACTGGGCTGTCCGAGTTTGGCCATACCCACTGGCCCTCGACTTCAACGTCAGTTGCACTGATATAGTAACAGCCTATAGTAAGAAACATAATATACTCCACAGTTCATACATTCCTGTTACTGAATATAATGAATTTCTATGTGTATAATTGCAGCGGATGGTAACATTGGAGTCAAGCAAGATTTCATTGGTGAACACGGTAAAATAATATTACCGCTAAAAGATGTAACTATGCAGTATCCTGGATACTGATAGTGGTGCATTTTTTTCTTATTCATTTTTTTTAAATATTTGTTCAATACATACATAAATGATATATAAATACATACTTTGTACCATCATCATATTTTCATTAATTCGTCATTAATAATTTCCCTCAAAGATTGATCGCCAATTTAACGTATTGTGTTATGGTTGGAATATGTGAATATATAAGCAATTTTTGTTGTTGTAGAATGCAACATTCTTATCAATATTACAAAATAATCTTCATACTTGTTCACTAGAGTGCTCAATAAAAGCTTTATAGAAATTAATCTACAAACCAGGTGCATGTGTGCGCCGTAATTCATTTGTTATGAATTCATTTTCCTTCACATCTAAGATGTCCGCCAAATAGCCGTGGAGTACATTACAATGGGTCTGTAATATTACAGATTATACTGGATCTATTGAACATAACCTTTACCCTTTACAAATAGAAATGGTTCTCTTTAAACTATTCATACAACTTTGAAATGCTTCTGTTACATTATCTGACAGATTAATGTTGCTTTATATAAAGTCATATATAAGGTCAAGCAATACTGTTCCATTTTCTTTATCTGAGGTCATTGTTAGTGACAAGTGCATTTTGACATCGTGGAATACGCCAAAACTTCTTTGGAAACAGACGAAGTTACTTTGATAACTGTTTTGATTACAAAAACTATAAACATAATGTTAATAAAAATCAAGAGCATATAACAATATGTTAATAAAGAAAAAATGAAGCGACGGAGTTTAAAAGTGCGGGTGACAAACATGTGGAATACGCACTGTTGCCTCTATCCAGGTATCATTCTCGCCGGTGACAAACAAGTAACACGCACCCTCATAGTTTGTCCAGCCGCTCCTACAATGGCTGGCTCTGGACGTCTTCGACAGTAAACCACCTCAGTAGGAGAGGACACAAGAAGCAAATCAGAAAAAGTGTATATTCTCATCCATAACAGGAGTATGTATATAATAAGTATAGTAAATCCAACGGAATAAATACCTGTATTTCACCAGAGATACATAACATTTATTTAAATGGTAAAATAAAAACAAGATAAATTATGAAATTATTAATCGATATACCTTCGATCACTGTTAGAGTAAATATTCCGAAAACAAGAAACAGAAGCGCCATTTTCGACAACACAGAAGGAAATACGTTTATCGTCCAAGTTAAATATATACATATCAATGACCTTTCACTCCTCTGATAAGGATCTCTATTTTGTTTTAAGGCTGTGGCTGCAATTTTTAAATAAATGTCAATTTCTCCCAGAATTCATTGCGGTGCCGACATTCAGGCACATTTAGGAAATATTGTACTGTGGTCTGTACATTTGAGGACCTAAGTTTCTTTGGCGTCACGCCATCATTTCTAAATTCCACAATAAACTCATTGGTTATTTTATACTTCTTCGTATTAATTTTCGCCATATGCGGTTGTGCTGGGTTTTTTGCTTTTGAAATGTGAAAAGCTGGAAACTAGGGGTGGGTGTTTGTTAGTAATATAATAGTATTGTAGCTAATATATAGATATAGAGTAATAGTAAATTCAGAATGATACACTCAGTATCCTTGAAGATGTGTATACTTATATATATGTATAATGTATTTTGTCTAGTTGAGTAAGTAAAATTAGTTGTAAGTTAACTATACTCGACAGACTGAATGTAAGTATTGTCTGCAATAGATTGACAAAACAAGTTACTGTCCTTACAAAAAAAAGACCACAATACCTTGACGGGCTACATTGAGTGTGAATAATGCAAAGTGTGTTTTATGGATCATAAATTAAAAAAGATAGAGACTATTATCATTCATGATTGATAAAATATGGTGAATTAATGAGATGTCGAAACAATAATATAATATGAAATAATGTATATCTATATTATATATGAAATACAAACATGAACCATCATTATTACAATGTTGTGAACTTGTAACTTAGCGATAATATTTAGCAATTTTTACATTAAATGAAGGTCATTCATTAGAACAAACTTGGTAGCCCCACATCTTACAATTCTACAGACTCAATATAAAGTGTTTAGACCTCTTAGTTATTGACAATAAGTTGTTTTAACAATTCAGCCGATTTGGCCCCTTTGACACTAAATGAAGGTCAAGGTCTATATTTGAAAAAAAATGGTACCCTTTATTCTACCATGTGACAGGCTCAATACTTGAATGAAGGCGAGGATCATTCATTTGCAAAAATGTGTAGTCCTTCATCCTATTATGCTATAGGCCAAATATCAAGTCTCTAGACCTCTTAGTTATATTGGCAATCAGTTATTTAAACATTTCAGCCTGAGTTGGCTCCCGTGTGACTTGAATGAAAGTCAAGATCATCCCTTTGAACAAACGTAGTAGCCTTCATCCCACCATGCTACATGGCCAATAGGCATATTAGTTATTACCAAGAAGTCGGTTAAAGGTTTTAGCCTATTTTGCCCTTGTGACCTCTTATGAAGGTCAAGGTCAATCATTTGAACAAACTTGGTAGAGCTTTATCTCATCATGGTTCAAGCGCATGAATGATGGCTGCATGTTGATGTAAAAAGATCTGCTAGAGACTCTAACTAGGACTGTATTATGTTCTGCATGAACTCGTTTTAAGCACATATAGTAAAGTTCAGATTTTGAGTAAGAATTATGCCAGTTAATATTGTGACAAAGTCTCTAAAAAACTAACTTTTAATATAGTTAGTGTACATAAGTTATGTAGCTGGTATAACACAAAAGGCAAGTTATGCTATCGAATTGATAGCCTATTAATACATACTAACTTTTCCTCATGTTTGTAGTTGATATAGTAATAAACCAATATTGTTTATGTACAATTGTACACAAGTAGTATAACTGATGCCCTTATTTTATCAGATGTTTGCGCCTTACAGATTAGGTTCACTTGTGGTTTTTTCTGAGGATAGTAATATCAAACTTCAGTTGAGGTGCGCAAACCTTACACACCTCTCGCACCTCTGACATATGCTGTACCGACAGGCCTTGATAGCCACTGTGGTGACAGGTTACAAATTTTAACGTAACATTCACTACCACTCACTCAAGCATGGTATTTAATTCCCCATGGCCTTCCGCTCATTTACACATGAGTTGTTTAATAACGCTTGAGCAACCACGCGAAGATATGTAGAATGGACGTCTTATATAAGAAAATGGATCGCCCGGACAATGTATTGTATCAAAATGACATAATATTACCAAACTTCCTTATCCTTAACCACTACAACAATGCATGCTGCAAGTGTATAGATGGATACCAATATGAAGTTCGTATTGTGTAATGTGAAAGCATTCACGTCTTTACTGTACGTTATATCTACAATATGAATTGCCTTAGAGTGTTACCAGCATTCTATCTTAATTCATGAAAAACCAAATGCAACTCTTCTTGACCTCCTTGGCAATGCTTGAGGATCAAATTGTGCATATGTGCATAATGGCAAGTTTGGAAGTGAAGAATCTACTTTTGACTTAAATAAAGATTATATGACAATCTTGAATAATGTGAAGCAAATATTAAATACATATACTAATTAATGTAAAAAGCATAATTCATATCGAAATTACATCTTTATTTTTGCATCTTTATTTTTGCAGTTTAAATATTTGATTTATTGAAAAAATTGCAGTTCCGTTTGAAATTTCACTTTTCACCCAACCACTGAGGAAAACCCGCCATCCTCTATCCTAGAAGAACAAAAAGATATGGATTAAGCGCCTTGTTGTGGAGAATGCGTGTTTGAGGAAAAGATTATAAGAATCTTTCATGTGTGGATATGAAGGATAGGGATATTCTACTCGAGGGTCACAAAATGTAGTAAAACCGAGGTTTGCCGAGGGTTTTGCAATATTTTGTGATCCCGAGGATAAAATATCCCTATCCTTCATATCGACTTATGAAAGAGTATTTTTCTTTCATACTCAACGTTTTATTGCAAATTTACAACTATAATATCCCGCCATTTTGAAATGAATTCGAAGAAATCCACGGCTGAAAGTCAATTTTTCATAAATGAAAAAATTCGTGATATTTTCAACGAAAATTCTGTTGTTTGCATCTTTTATAGTACATGTAAAACAAGTCAAGTTTGTGCAAAAAATGTTAAAATTTTACCGAGGAAATAGAAATTATCTTGATGCCGTGACGTCACGAGGCTTTATTGCATGGGAAGCCATGCTATACAGCCTCAGGCGGCTATGAGTGTATTTCCCTAGACCAGCCAGTATTACACCCGTAGGTATGAAAGAAAATTGCTTCTTCCCTATACTAATTAAAATATTTGAAATGGATTGAAGTATTAGATTTATATTTGTATATCTGGTTTATCGATAGGACTATTCCATCTTCTGCTATTGTTTAGTCGGTTGTTCACGACAACACACTGGAAGCCAATCTGTCGACTGATATTTATCTCTACGCAGACGTATAACTTTTATTCCTTTTCCCATTTTTCTTTTTTAAACGATAATGACTTCTTTAAATGTAAGTATTCTGGCATATCTAGTATGCTGCGCTAACGCGCACCACTAGATATGCGGGAATACCCAATGAATGATACACACAAATGCATGTCAAAAATATGACAACCAATGCGTAGTAGGTGTTAATTAGATGTGCCTGTTGAATCATATTATATAGAAATAGAGTTGATTGCATGATTGATATGGTCTTTCTTACGTTACGTTCCCATAAATTATCTCCAAAATAAAACTTATATATAATTTAATTTACAATTTTGTTCATGAACCCGGAATATTTTACATTATCTGTTGACTAAGGAAAGATTTCAGATTTTTAAATCAGGAATTTTGTACCTCGTTTTGCATAACACATGTCGGTGTGAATGACAGGGCACATCAATCCATTGGAAATTTTTTCTGGAATCCATACAAACGCAGTCTTCTCCACCACCTGCATTCTGTGGTTCTGAATATCCCCAGTCGAAGAAATGAGCTGGTGTGTCTGAGTTTTGCCAAAGCCAATGCCCCTCGAATTCAACGTCAGTAGCACCGATGTAGAAGCATCCTATAAAAAGAAACAATATGATTTTATTTCACAGTTAATAGATTCCTGTTGTTGAAGATGATAATATATCCCTACGTTTCTTGCAATTATTATCAAACAAAATATCATTCAAGCAATTGTACCATTGGAAACAATCTCGCTGAGCAGGTGACTCCATATCGTCAATATCACATTTCGGTAAAGGAAATTTGCGACTCTTTTCAGATTTGTTTAGATTTGTCCATACCATTGTAATTTCAATTGTAGTCACGACCCTTTGTTTTATTGGCGAAAATGGTAAAATAAAATTATCGACTGTTGAATGCATACAGTATTATAGATACTGATAGGGCAATTTTAGTAGATGTATTGAATAACATTCTTTAATACTATTACCAAATTATTTTCATCAATGCTGAGAAGAAACCTCATATGATATACAAACCTGATGCATGTGTGCGCCGTAATTCATTTTTTAGAAATTCATTTTCATTCCTATCTAAGATGTCCGCCAAATAGCCATGGAGTATATTACAACGAGACTGAAAAATATACCAAATAATTTAGTAATCAATATGCAGTAGATCTATTGAAAATAATCTTTGTAACACAAAACTGATCCTCTTTAAACTATTAACATAACTTTGAAATTCTACTTTTTTATTTTCTGACAGATTGAGTTTGCGTTGTATAAAGTCATAGAAACCAACAAGCAACACTAATACTGATTTAATCATTTTCTCTATTTGAAGTCAAAACATTATCTTGGATTACGGCGACAAGTTCATTTTGACCTACTCCAGTAGCAACAAACTACCGTTTGGACTTCAGAAACTTTAAACGTACTGTCAATGAAGATGTAATTAGCAATCTATTAACGAAGCAAAATTGAAAAAAATAGGATGACGGAAAACAACATGAATGCCAGAGGTAAACTATAAAAGCATTTTTAAGAAATAGGAAAGTATTTTCACTAGGATAGTATTTACCGTTTTTTTAATTAACACACATACTTGAATTTCTGTTATACATCGTTGCTCCTGCTTTAAATGTTTGAAATTCTTTCTCAGTTTAAAAGAAAAAGTCTGTGTGCCAAAATATGTGGAATACTTACGCTTGCCTCTAACCACGTGTCCTTTTCGCTGTAGATAAATAAGTAACACGCGCCCTCATAGCTTATCCAGCCGTTCCTACATTGGCTGGTCCTGGATGTTTTCGCCAGTAAACCACCTAAACAGGAATACGGAAAAGATTTTAAGAAAACAACCAAGGTCCACTTTCACTAACATTCCTTTAGTTTAAGGAATTCCTTTACTTAGAAATTTTCCATAGGAAGCATTATATTTTTAGAGAAGTCTCCTTAACCGAAGATTTGTTCCATTAAAGGGTTTGTGACACAACTTGCTATTTTAATACTTTCTTCTAGCTTGACCCTATCAATGTTGGCTGACACAGGTTACCCGACGCTCCGCTAAGCCATTTATCTACATTTAGAAGAGGGCAAATGCAGCTGCCTGATTTTACTTAACTTATGAGCTAGAATATACAAGTATATTAAGCGCGTCATTTGGTTCACAGTGAATGCTCTGTGCTATACATTCATAGAGAAAAGCTTCAAACTGTCCGACACGGTTTTTTTATATACATATTTTTACCACGGGATGAAAAGAAGTTGACTCTCATGTATCGTGACTTTGTTGCTAACTTAGTGCTCAACTAATTGTAACCAGTGCAATATCAAAAATACCATGGATTTAAAATTCCCCGAAGAAGGAGTTTATACAGATTGTTGTTATCAGATGAAATTGTTTCATTTCTAACTCCTAATGACCCAAACAATAACAAATGGTAGGATTTAAAGGTTTTTTTCAAATATTTAGAATGTTTCTAGAATATATATATATAAAATATCATATTTTCTTAGTACAAAATATTGGACATTTTTTATGATGGTCAATACATTTATTATATAGAGGTTACACATCGAGTGCTTGTTGGATATGGAGTTTATTCCATCGAGTGATGACGTGGCACTGCGAAATAAATACGGTTCATTGAAAGTTCACTGTTCAGCCAATCAGAATGCGTTATTACAGCGTGCGGTAGAAATAAATTGTTAATCAAAAGCTGCATTGTTTATTTGATATCATGAGAGATGTATAACACCGCATATTATGGTAAAAACAATAGTATAAAGTGTTTTCAGAGTCTTTACAAATCCTTTTCAAATGAGACAATACGTTTGATTTTTTTTCTCTTCTTACGTGGGGGTTGAAAATAAGAAAATGTTTAGTTAGAAAAGAAAATTATTCTAAATACACATATATGAGTGAAAAAGAATCTAGATCAAATGTTAATTAATTTTATGAAAAAAAATAAACATAGCATGACGATAAGTATCCTTTGTCTTTTTGTAATATAATGTAATCCAACACGAATGAAAAAAATCAGTTGAAACAAAGATTGTAAATGAAACGTATATAATACATTATGAGGATCCATCAAAGTATGTTTACACATAAAACCTAAGATCAAACTGCACAAACACTGACCAAATATACCTCATTATACTCATCAACATCAATGATAAAGTTTACTTTGGTAACTGTAATGTTTCTAATATCAGTTTTAATGTAATACGTGTTAGGGGTTGTAATGCATATTATAGGTATACTAGTAATACTGATTGTCATTTCATCTTTTGATTTTCACGGTAAAGAAATTTATGGATATGAGTAATGAACAATTCTGCTGAAATAAATGAATAAATAAGTATGAATTAAAATAAAAATACCATATATAACTATTTAGTTTTCTCTCCATGAATGTGATCACATGTGTGTTTTCAAAAGTTTTCATGCGACATTTTTAGAG
Organism: Argopecten irradians; assembly: GCF_041381155.1. Classification (NCBI taxonomy): domain Eukaryota; kingdom Metazoa; phylum Mollusca; class Bivalvia; order Pectinida; family Pectinidae; genus Argopecten; species Argopecten irradians. The sequence goes on from NC_091137.1 coordinate 33,837,589, forward strand.
CAGTCCTAGCATAAGTTTTGCTGTACGTGTATAGTCTGCTTCGTTATCGCAATTTTTTGTACATACTTTGCGCATGCGCAATGCGGGAAGATTAAAAACATTCGATCGCAGGAAATCTCTTCTGTCTAATGGACATATCTGCTATCGACTGAAAAATCGACCAATTTATCGGCTACATGTTCCTGATTACTGTGTTGATAAACGTTGAAACGTATGCAGAAGTTTTGCGAAGAGTTCCTAAGTGTAAATAATCATATATTGTACAGATTTTGCAGCTATAAAGAAGAGTTTTAATAACATTCTATGGTTTTATACTTGCTTCTACCATTATTTTAATTTCATTTGTCATGATATTACTACTAGTAATATTACTACTAGTACTAGTCCGCTAAACCTGCCTATATTATTAGGTTCTTTAAAAAATGCCTAAAATAAAGACTCTATACAAAATGTATTAGAAAAAAATGGAGAAAAACTAATAATATAGGCAGGTTTAACGGATTAATTAGGTACATGTATATCTTTTATCATTATATCAATATTTGACATTCTCCATATATCCTTAGATATAATTTCTATTCGTCTAATGGACATTCCTTATATATGCTTGGTTATAATATTTCGAAGAAAATGTTGTAGTTTTGAAAACTGTCTAATTTCAGGTATAGGAACGTTTGTAGGAAGTCAAAAACCCGAAGAAATCTATGTAAGTGTAATGATTTAGTACCTCTAATGTTAAAGAATGTTTGTGAAATTAGGCTCTCACATGGTTGTACACTAGTACATTCTCATCCATATTATTATTCGAACAAAACACTATCAAACAAACAATTTACAATACAGCTGGAGAACTAAATATTTCACCACTGGTACACGGCATCTATCAAAATCAAAGAAATCAAGATGAATTATTATAAGATGATGATATACCTGTTAGAGTTAATATTCCGAAAAGAAGAGACAGAAGCGCCATTTTCGACAACGTCGAAGGAAATACGTTTATCGACCGACTTGAAACATATATATGTATATGATTGACCTTTGACTTCTCTGCAATGGATCGCTCTTCTGTTTAAAAACTGTGTCCACAATTTGTAAAAAAAAATGTCAATAACTCATCAATTCTAACTGGATTATCAAAATTCTTCAACTCAGGTAACTTTTATCTTAATATGGATATATTTCATGCTGTTTGTTTCTTCGTATGGTATCACAAAGTCATCAATATTGAGGATTATTTTGTGGGGCGGATTGGCAGTGCGTGCCTAGGATGTACAGAAGTTAAAGTAAAATGTAGGTGAAGGTTATTGTTTTTGTTAGCTTTTTAATTTTAAGATAAAATATGATATGGAGTTCAGGGAGTGAGGTTTAGGTCTTCCAGGCCTACTTTTAGGATATGTGACTCGAGGTGTAGTGTCTTGTGCTGTTGCTACCGGAAGGATTGTTCTATTGCTTCAATATGTGAAGGGAAAATGAATGTTTGAATATGTTCTTGGTGGCAGCTATGTGTAAATTGATGTGGTTGTCTAGTCCTGCAGTCTGTAAGCTGTAACATGCTTTTAGTAAGGCCATGTCAAAGTCCATGATGATGATGTCTGTTTTTGCAGAAGTGTCTATTATGAGATGGCCATCTTTACGTAGGACTGTAATATCCGTATTCTCATTATGTGGCTAAAATGTGCTAGAATTGTATCCTTTGTGGATTGTTTTTAGTGTCTTATAGGATTGTGTTAATTGGTAGATTGAGCTGTATTTAGCATGAAGTCTTTTGGAATTGTTGATGAGTTTGCGTAGCTAATCTGTTACCCAAGGAATTTTATGTTTGCATGTCAAGTGTTTCTGTAGTATGCTCTTTTCCAATGTTGTATGTAGTATATATTTTAATTCATCGATATGGGCTTTGTCAATGTTTGGTGCTGTTTCTTTTTTTATTTATGATTGAGGGTCTATTTGAGAATGTGAAATCAGGTATATGTACACTTTTAGTGGGCTTATTTGTGTCTTGGGTAAAAGAACTCTCATGTCTAGTATGTCTTGGTGTTGTGCTTGTGATTGTTTAGCATAATGTTAAACAGCAAGTTGATATGGAAAGTATAAAGGAAATGCGACTTCTAGCTAAGGGGCCACAAAATCATATTAAACATTAAGCCTTGAAATATGCTATCCTAATGGTTGGTTCCTTCAAACCCACAAACCATGGTTAAATAACAGGAACAATAACATTTATCAAATAGAAGACAAACACAAAATTGATATTTACCACGACTAAATTTTAATTGAAAATATTCAATCAATATTCAATCAATAACAAAACCTACATTTGAATACTTAGCCTTAAATGGTATATTAAACTATATCTGAATACTTTTAACCTACTAAAAAATGGCAGAAGTTGGCCAAGGCTTCAACATGAGAATTAAAAACAGCTAATATTAAAATGGAAACTGGGAACAGGAAATTCCATTAAATAGAAGCTGATGTATATGATAGACTTAGAAATTATATATCGGCATTTTCTGTTGCTCCAAGTGAAACACCGCCTTACACGGAACAATTAATTCCACGACAAAGTTCAGATAATCATTGCTACCGCAATCTGTGACAAACCAATCGCTGATGCCCTGGAATAATTATCACTGCACTTTGGGTCATGCTGAAGCCTCGACGACGAATCTTAACACAGGAAGTGATGAGCTGAAAAATACAAATTAAAAAACCGACAGCAGAAATGCAAGATAACAATCAGCACTCTAGCACTAGATAAACGGGTGGGAAGGGTGGGTTTTTCTCCAAACAATCTATGGGATCAAATATTGTGCGCCTTCCCTGTACGTAAAATGGATTAAAAAGGATTTATCTACCTCCCAATTGGAGAGTTCACAGTTATAGAAGGACAGGGGGCATAACTCTAATGTCTTCATCCGATAAATTGAACTAATTGAGATACCATTAGTTCTTATTATCAAATAGAAGACAAACACAAAATTGATATTTACCACGACTAAATTTTAATTGAAAATATTCAATCAATATTCAATCAATAACAAAACCTACATTTGAATACTTAGCCTTAAATGGTATATTAAACTATATCTGAATACTTTTAACCTACTAAAAAATGGCAGAAGTTGGCCAAGGCTTCAACATGAGAATTAAAAACAGCTAATATTAAAATGGAAACTGGGAACAGAAAATTCCATTAAATAGAAGCTGATGTATATGATAGACTTAGAAATTATATATCGGCATTTTCTGTTGCTCCAAGTGAAACACCGCCAAATGACAACATTAGATGTTGTCACCGCCAACAGAAATGCGTTACAGTCAGGACAATTCCAAGTAAAATGGTCAAAATATAAATAAATTTGCTGCAAGGGCAAAGCCATATCAAAAATTGGTTCAATAAGAAATGTTAAAATAACAAGATGCACCATACAAATAAGTGCCAAAATAACAAATATGAGGAAGAGCAGATGTCAAAATGAGCCAATTGCTCTGCTGGAAGCGTAACCAAACAAATGTACGCACAAAAGTTATGCAAATCGCATAAAAGAGGACACCGACCCAACCAAAATTTGGGCGTATTAGGGCGACCACAAATAAAACCAGCAATATCAAACTCTTCCTCCAAAATACACAAAAATGCAGCATAGCACAAACAAAATCAATCAATAAATTTTGTTAACAAATATTCATTTTTTTTTTTTTTTTTTTTTTTTTTTTTGTCCTGACTGCAAGCACAAACTTAACTTAACCAAACAATTAACCATTGTATTTGCTTAAAACTAAAGCAACCAAGCCCAAGGGCCTAATTCCGCCAAAAGGGGGAGAAACTCTTTCTGCGCTAGTTAAAAATGCCTGCAATGCTTGCTGCAAACGATACAAAAAACAGATTACTGCCTAGCTGACTCAAATGAACACCATCCGAAAACATAGCTTGGTTCTTATCAGTTATTTCTGGATATCTAATATAACAACCACCTCGCCTAACAATGTAAGATCCAATCTGGCTATTGATTCTCACCGGAATCAGTTTAACGGTAGAGTGACTTTGCTCACCCCGCCAATTAACGCGAGGTAAAATGGCTGACCACACCAGTCTAGTGTTAGGGAACATATCCTGTATTTCGTCAATAACCTTGATCATCCTATGCCTTAACTCACATGAATTAACTTGTGCTACATCATTCCCCCCACAATGTATCACTAATAGGGCTGGTGGCTCAACAAACAATTGGTTAAAATAACAAGATGCACCATACAAATAAGTGCCAAAATAACAAATATGAGGAAGAGCAGATGTCAAAATGAGCCAATTGATAACTGCATAATGGTAAAAACAAAATTATATAAAGTGTTTTCAGAGTCTTTACAAATCCTTTTTAAATGAGACAATACGTTTGATTTTTTTTCTCTTCTTACGTGGGGGTTGAAAATAAGAAAATTAGGGCGACCACAAATAAAACCAGCAATATCAAACTCTTCCTCCAAAATACACAAAAATGCAGCATAGCACAAACAAAATCAATCAATAAATTTTGTTAACAAATATTCATTTTTTTTTTTTTTTTTTTTTTTTTTTTTTTTTTGTCCTGACTGCAAGCACAAACTTAACTTAACCAAACAATTAACCATTGTATTTGCTTAAAACTAAAGCAACCAAGCCCAAGGGCCTAATTCGCCAAAAGGGGGAGAAACTCTTTTCTGCGCTAGTTAAAAATGCCTGCAATGCTTGCTGCAAACGATACAAAAACAGATTACTGCCTAGCTGACTCAAATGAACACCATCCGAAAACATAGCTTGGTTCTTATCAGTTATTTCTGGATATCTAATATAACAACCACCTCGCCTAACAATGTAAGATCCAATCTGGCTATTGATTCTCACCGGAATCTGTTTAACGGTAGAATGACTTTGCTCACCCCGCCAATTAATGCGATTTAAAATGGCTGACCACACAGTCTAGTGTTATGGAACATATCCTGTATTTCGTCAATAACCTTGATCATCCTATGCCTTAACTCACATGAATTAACTTGTGCTACATCATTTCCCCAACAATGTATCACTAAAAGGGCTGGTGGCTCAACAATTGGTAACAGAAGTTTCAAATGAGCAACTAAATCTCTCTAACGTAATCCCCCCCTTTTGCATGTCATACAATACTAAAATTGAAACGTCCCATATCCAAGTTGGAGGTTTCTCTGGATGCCCTGGCCTGACAAAATGCTCGCCTGATGATGGAAGACCCAACTATCCATATGGTAGAACTGGCATCTGCAACTTAAGCTTAAGGTAAGCCATGCGTGCAAAAACCATACTTAAAGAAGCTCGTTAGTAGGAATTCGAATATAATTCTTAAAGGCCCTAGATTCCCAGCGACCCAATTCTTTAATTTTCTCCTCAGAGAAACCTTGCATGGCGGCAAAAGTTGCCGCACCTACTCTAAACGAATGAGACTTGTAACGTTCTGACCTTACCCCCACCCCCACAGCATTCAAAGACTTTCGTAAAACAGAAGAAAATTGAAATCTAGTAACAGGGGAACTATTTACATGGCAGAAAAACACACCAGGGAGCTGCTTACGTAAAGACAGATATTGTTTCACTAAATACACTGGGCATGTAAGCGACTCATTACTAGTCAAAGAGATAACAACACCCTTTCCCATTTGATCGGTTTTAGAATGAGGGAGCTTTATTTGCACCATATCCTGACTATCACAAACTGAGACATTATGAGCCAACAAAGCATGACCAAAATCAGACTTATTGGCCACCACCAACTCACCAACACGTAGAAAGCCGTAGTATGCCACTGAAAAAAGAGCTGCAAATAATGCTGACTCATAAGATGAACTACAAACCAACGGTAATGTCTGTATTATCTTAACTAACAACTCTGGTGAGATAGGAAGACGGCTATCAACTCTATCATTTAGTCTTGACAAACCACTTATCATTTTCTTAACGATAAAAAACTGGGTAACATCAGCAAAACCATTAAGCTTACACTTAAAACTAATGCCAGACAAATAGGATTTTACTGTTGAAGGCGCCATTTCTTGGGTAGACAAATAAGCTACAAATTCTACAACACTACGCAGGGTGGGCGGCCAGTCACTACCAGCATTACAAGACCTTCGAAAGTCTTCAAAACGGTCCAGTCCTGTATCATAGACCCTCTTCGTGGCCACTGAAACCGATGCATTCAAAAGTCTGCTAACTTCAGCCTGGACACTAACTGAACAAAAGCCTCTGGGATCACTGATGGTTCCAACGCTGCTTGAGGGGCCAACATACGGAAACGCACCCACTGCTGTCGAGAGATAGCATCGGCAATACCATTATCAAGACCATCAATATGGACCGCTTTACACTGAATGTTGAGAAGCATACAGCGTAGCACGAATGGCCTAATTAACTCCATAACCCTACTAGATCTAGACGTCTTCTTACTTAGAATAGCAACCAAGGCCTCGTTATCTGTATGCAGCAAAATTTTTTTTATTCCTCAAATCAGAACCCCAAATAAACAAAGCCATGACAATTGGAATAAGCTCCAGGAATGTAATATCACGAATAACCTCACAATTAGCCCATTCACTGGGCCAGGAGAAAAATGCCCACATCCCTTGAAAGAAGGCACCCCCACCTTTGGAACAATCGCCACCAGCACTGTCAGTGAAAAGCTGTAACTCACAGTTGTTGATCCAGAACCTCTCTGGAAAACTACAATAACCATTGAACTGATCTAAAAAATGTAACCACATTTGGATATCTTGTTTCATACCACTGGAGACCCTAACAAAGTGATGACACTTGCGAATACCCGACATTGCGTCATAAAAACGCCGAATAAAAGCACGAGCCGACGGGATTGCCCTAACACAAAAATTCAAAACCCCTGTTAATGACTGAAGTTTGCGAAGCGTAACTTTGCTCTTCGAATATACCTCAAGTAATAATTCTCTCAATGAACTCAACTTCTCTTGCGGAATGCGAATTTGCATTAGAATGGAATCTATTTCCAAACCTAGGAAAACTAAAACTGGTGTTGGAAGTACAGTCTTATCTTCTGCAATAGGCACGCCTAACTCTTTACACAATTGTTCAAAGTTGTACATAAGATTGGCACAAACTGAAGTATTTTCCCTACCAGCAAAGAAAAAATCATCTAAGTAATGATCCAGCCCAGCTTCATGCACACCCTGAGTTCTATCCCTGACTAACCATTCTATGATGGAGGAGAACTTCTCAAACAAAGAGCAAGATATAGCACAACCCATTGGTAAACATTTGTCAACAAAATACTGCTCACCTAATTTAAACCCCAATAACTCAAAATCCAAAGGGTCAATAGGTAAAAGTCTGAAAGCTGACTTAATGTCCATCTTGCCCATCAAAGTCTTAGGACCTAGCTTATTAACAATATCAATAATATTATCAAAACTGGTATAATGAACTGTGCACAAGCTCTCATCGATAAAAAAGTTAATGCCCTTTCCTAAAGGATAGGATAAATGGTGAATAAGTCGCCAAGTCCCATCTTTCTTTGGAACTAAACCTATAGGGGAGACCCTTAAAGATGGTAAAGGGAGATAATCAAAAGGACCTGCTACCCTGCCAGCCGAAATTTCTTTCCTAATTTTTTGCAAAGCCGCCTCCTCGTTACCAAAAACAGATTTAAGATTCTTGCAAGACATATGGCCACGTGGCCCCTTGTAATGTAAAGAAAAACCTGAACGAAACCCTGAGACAACCGTGTTAACTAACTCCCTATTAGGATGTGACTCAAGATATTTTTCTAAAAGAACATTATTAATTGGCGTTTGGCCGAGAACTCTTAGATTGGAAGCTTCCGCGTGTCTGGTATTTGAGGCCTGAGTTACTGCCAAAGTTGTTGAACACCACCTGACCTAAAAGTAGAATAACACTCGAGTCAGACTGCTGCGCTTTGACACAATTTAACCTCTTGTGACCACCCCCACAAAATAAACACAGGTGACGGAAAAAACATGGGTTCCTGTTGCATGAACCATTATTAAAATCGTAGCACTTTTTGATAATTGCATTAGATTTCACGACATCTGTTTGTTTTTGACCAAACTTATTACCTACAACTACTCCCGAATTACCATACATATAAAGGAGCCACAACTCCTGGTCCACCTGATTCCATGGCAACGAATCGTGACGAGCCTTTTTAAGGCGAAACTGTTCATCATACGATTTCCATGACAGACCCCCAGTTCTCCTGGCCCCTAACCTAACTGTATGCATATACTTCAACAACCCAGAAGTATCCTCAGGATGGGCAGATGAATAGACAGAAATGAATATAGTAAAAGCATCCGTCCACATATCTATGTCATTGATTTTCACACTCTTTTGTTTTTCTTTCATTACTAACTGCCCATTAACAACAGAAAAATGTTTGTCTTCAACGATTGGGGCAGGTTTTGACAAAAGCTGCCCAAGGTCAACAAATTCCTTATTGATTATCTTTTGTCTTAGAGTGCAAGAAACTGAAACGCCCAAATCTTCACAAACACTTTGCACTTGATGTAGCATTGGGTTAAAAATGGTTCACATCTAATGCAGGAGATTGTAAAGAATTCGAAATTGTTTCTATTACCTTCAGGTTGGGGCGTAACGTGCACAGGCTCAATTGCCTGATGAACCGCTTCAACGAGCTGTGGGCAACCCTGGCTGACACCTGCTCGACAACCGCCTCCTGCTGATCCGCCGATAAAGGACCCTGTTCCCGTTACCCCCACTGGCTACTGCTGGAGCCGTCACCCTTGCAGTACTGGGGCCACTCTCACTCTGACTGGCTGCACTGGACGCCCTGGAACCACTTCTGTTCCTAGCATAGGGGCTGGTTGAAAGCCTCGAGGGTCGCTTTCCCTTACCACGCATGACTGAAACTCAAATAAGGACATATAGAACAAATCGACAAAATCCGACAAACAAACATGCCATTACATCCTTGGTAACTCGGTATTGAAAAATTTACCTATCAGCGTTAGCATATAAACGCCCGGGACAAGTTATAG